>NC_138206.1:99133608-99693661 GCF_964194415.1 Vipera berus
ACACAGAGAACCGGTTGTTCACATATTTGAATCCCACTACTGTATTTTCTCCCTCCCTCTCCCTCTCCCTCTCTCTCTCTCTCTCTCTCTCTCTCGCTCTCTCCCTCTCTCATTTTCTAATAATTAACCATGTCCTACTTTAGTCTTTAGAAAATGCTTTACTAATAAAGTAGTTTGGCAACAAAATCCTATATTCAGAAAGAATCCCAGAGGCTATAGAAAACTGCAGTATAGTATTTTTTTAACATCTACACTGCATGCTTTGAGATAATATAACCTCCAAGAAAACATCTAATACTGCAACAGTGCCTTTTTATTATCCTTAGGCAATTTTAGAAAAACCAAAAGACTATTTCTCATTAAATTAAATCACATTGCAAACAGGAAGGTGAGGAAAATAAAAATTATAATGCAGAACACAGATAAATGTATCCAACTGACCTCAGTTGAACTCTCAGAAAACTAAGCTGGTTGACTCTGATTAATACTTGCTAAGATATCAGTTACGAATTTTAATGCTGTACGCTAGACTAGGAAGTCTAAAAAACACCCTAGAAGAAAATAACCCTTCCATGATGCTGGCAGGAGAACAGCATGGATGTAAGGGTTGGGAGATTTAATAGTTTAGTTTGGAGCCTATTGGGAAAGATTCCTATTGTTTTTATTGGTTGTTCTGAGCCACCTAGAATCACCTTTGTGAGATAGGTGGCTATGTAGTTTCAATGAATGAATGAATGAATTTGATGAATTCACTAGGAGTTGAGCTCAACTTGTGGAGAGTTTATAAAAAGCACATTCTTTATTATGAACCATTTAATAGGAAGCCCAGATAGCATCATTAAACAAAGACATAAATTAACAAATTACTAGAACAATATACTTACTTTAAAAAGAAAATGATATGAATGGTTAATTTATACATGTAAGATTGTGTAATTGTGGAAAGAAAAAAATTCTTTCAAGAGGCAAAAAAAATCTTATCTGCAACACTTGTTTGATAGTTTTAGCCAATTATGTACTGAAGTGTCAGTAAAATACATTCCCAGAGGATGTAGATTATTTGGCATTATGTAGATACTCAACTGCTATATACTGTCATATAGCAAAGTTTTTTGTGGGATGTGATTCCTCAGAAGTAATCAGAAGTATTTCCCCAGAAGTAATCAGCTCCTTGGAGTGCCATTTTCCCCTCATATGTATTATTCTATATGGAATTTCTCAAGTGAGCGACTAGATGTTTTATTTGAAACGTAAGTTACACAAAGGGTGCATAGGACGTTCAAGAAAATAGTGCCATTGTAAATATGCAACCAGGTACCTGTTTTTTCCCCCCCAACAAGATAGTATTTTCAGTGAACTTAAACTTCTTTAAGAAAAATGTTATCAATTGGTCATTTAAGAAAGATGCAAATGAAACTAGTAAAATGTTCTCATTTCAATTTCCTAACATACAGTAATTAACTGCTTAACTGTTATCCTAGAATCAAATGGTGACTGGATTAAGGTTGCAATCTTGCACACTTATCTGGGAGAAACCTTCTGTAGCAACTAATCTAAAGTGCAAATTATACTACCTACCTAGGAATTATCCCCATTAAAGTCAATGGAATTTACTTCCAAATAAATACAAGAAAACTGCACAAAGTTTGTTTAATTGTATTTATTTATTTATTTTTATTTTAATTCCATTTATATCCCGCCCTTCTCCGAAGACTCAGGGCGGCTTACAAGCTTAGCAGTAGCCTTCATTCTATGTATATGCCTGTTTGTTAAGGTTTTCACACACACCCCCAAGCGGCATTATTACAAAGTCAGCTTACTGCCCCCAACAATCTGGGTCCTCATTTTACCTACCTCGGAAGGATGGAAGGCTGAGTCAACCTTGAGCCTGGTGGGATGCAAACCTGCACTAATTGCAGGCAGCTGGTGTTACTTAAGGAGGCATTAGCCCACTGCTCCACCAAGGCTTAATTACTATATTTTAAAATATTAAAAAGTTAATCATACTTTTAATCATTAACAATGACAGGTAAAACTTGACTGAAAACTATTTAACAATCTGGGTAGATCTCTAGTCTATTCAAGGATTTATTGTACAAGAAAATGATTTTTGATTATAGCTTAGCAGTGTGGCTGAGAAGATTTTCTATATTAATAATTGCAACTGTGATGATTCAATTAGGATAAAAGATCAACAGAAACAATAATAAAATGTAAGCACATTTGTTTTATTATTGTCATTAAATTATGTTGGGCTTTCCTTCAATTGTTGTTCACAACTATTCTCTTGCATTCCAACCTAATCCTAACATAGTTCCATGAAATGATGAAAAGTTTCAGCACATAAGATAACACACTTACATCTACTAAAATCAGTGAAATCATTAGTAACTCAAATAATATTTAATTTCTAATTATCATTCAATTCATTAGGTCAGCTCAGACTCTTCACCAATCAAGATCTAATTACTGAATTAAGCTGATCTGGTTTGCTCCATCACAACATACATTGTTTAAAACAGGTTCTGATCATACTTGATCAATAAAACTGGTCACACAACCTGTGGACTTGGAAAATGATCTGGCTTGTGATGAGCTTAAGACATTTGCAAAACAACCTTTTTTCCTTACAAGCAATAAAAATGTATCAAAATAAAACTTACGCATGAATAGTTGTTTATATAACTGCTATGATATATGATTAGAGAAAATATGTGTCAATATTTTTCCATTTTTAAAATTCATGTTTTGGAGAACAATGATTTTTGTTTCTAAAGTTAAATCGCATCTAAGTCATCATATTGAGGAAGCAAATATACTTTAATATTGTAAAAAACAAGGGATATGGTCATATTGTCATAGCTACTAGATTTACTATTTAAAACAAAAGAGTTAAAAAGAAAAAGAACCAAACATTTTATAAATGGTTTCTAGGAATATTCTCTATAAATGTTCTATATTTGAATACAGAAATACAAAAAAGGGAATGCCTTGAATGAAGGTGAAATGAATAAATTACAGTATTACACTAATATACATTCAATGTTTTCATCTTTGTTATCTTTTGAAGTGATAGTACATGGCTGAAGAAGGATTTCCTAACAGCCAATTAATCAGCTTTATGACTTGGACATGTTGGATTTCCTGCTTTTTAACATAGTCACTGTACATTTTAAGTTACTTTTATTTAAGGCCATTATTGACATAATAAATATTATGATTTAAGGCTAGCAATTCATTCACTTTAATTTTATAGATATATTATTGAATACAGTTCTTCTTTCATTGGGTAATCTTAAGCAAATATAAATAGATATAATGCATATCTCATCTCCGTA
The DNA here is from genome assembly GCF_964194415.1 of Vipera berus. Lineage (NCBI taxonomy): Eukaryota > Metazoa > Chordata > Lepidosauria > Squamata > Viperidae > Vipera > Vipera berus. Next base: position 99,136,947 of record NC_138206.1, read on the forward strand.
CCTAAACCCTGAAAGTATATGCCATTAGTGTCATTTTATTCTATAAAAATACAGAATGTTGTATTATTAAGTTGCGTGTCATAGATTAACCATGTGACAAATATAACATTTTATGAGAAATCTTTCTTACAACTTTCAAAATAAAAATTATACAAAATTGCTAAGCCTTCCAATGCCTGTTATAAGGTAAGAAACGTGGTTACAAATTGATCCATTATTGTTGATTTGTTGACAAAATTGCTATTAAGCAGGCACAGAATTTAGCAACTATAAACATCACTATTCTATCTGTATTTTATTTCAACAATCTGTAACAATCTGTTTAGTATTCTATATACAGTAGCTGTTAGCTATGCCATTGCTAAATCACACTTGTAATGAAAGTGCAAAGCTTTAAAACTCTTTTTATTCTTGATCTATTCATTTAAAGACACTCTTTTAGTCTTCCTTACACTACTAAAACTTCTTAAGTATAATTTATGCACTAAGTAAGATACCAATTATGAAGTTTGGATTGCTTTCTTAGCCAAGAAAAACATTTTAGTATTGCTCTCTAGTACGTTTGGTAATTTGATCAATACATTATTTTACACATAAAGGAGAAATTAAGAAATCATGCAGAATTTTCAAATAAAACAGGGAAAACATCTTGGGAGAAATCAAGGACATTTTCTTTGGACATGGATAATATGAACATTGACCCTTTGCAACCAGAATAGGAAATTCTCTAAACCACAAGAGCAGCTTGTTTATCACACCTCTTTATAAGATATGCTTATGTTTTGGTCAAATTCATTTGTACAATGAGAATATATAAGCCAGCATTTCTGCCCCACCCCTACTATGCACTGAACTGTGAACACAGAGAGAGCATGATAGACAAAAACAAAAATACACAACATCTGGTATATCAGCTTGTCTAAAGATTCCCTAAATTATAGCTCTTTGCCATGGAAGATCATCTTGGTGATTGCACAGGTGAAAAGAAATACAAAATAATAAATTGAACGTGAGGTGGAAACCACATAGTGTTGTATTGTTCACAGAAAGGGAAGAAATGGAATAAAATGAATATAAACTGAAGAGGAAGAGGCAAGTGTTAGGGGGGTATCCCAAAATCTGGTAGAGTATCCCAGAATGCAAAGGAAGACAATCACTAAAAGTCAACATAATCAGAGTGAGCCAGCCATAACATGCAAAGACCGGTTGTTATGGAACTGTAATTTCCCTATATTTACTCATTAAGGGTTCTCCACTTCAATTTCCCTGAATACTTAAAGTTACAGTGCCATCAAATGTGTAACACATCTTATCTTGCTCACTTATTAATTTTTGAAAATCAGTCAAAATGCACTGAATGCTACATTTATTTCTCAAATTGTCACATTTTTTCATGTGCATCTTTTGGACACTTTAGTTTATCATAGATTGGGCAGCTTGTTCTCTGATCAGGCTTATTTTCCTATAAAAACTTTGTTTCCTTCTCTCCATGTAAATTGTTAGTATTGGAAAAATTAAAAATTATCTTTTACATTAGAAAAATTGCCTTCAAATAGATTTTGTTAAATTTATTCCTAATAAAACAATCTTCTGGGGGAAATGAAAGCAGTGAGGAAATCAAACATGACTGGTTTTGGAGATTTTACTTTTAAATCATATGTTTTTTCCATTACTGATTTTGTCTTACAGTACATGATATTTTTCTCCTTTCTCCTCTCCTACAGGGCTTCAAGGTTTCTTAACCATTTTCACACAATTGTATTGGAAACAAGTTAGAATACTGTTCATAGATCTTAAAGAGCAACATTTTCTGTTATACTTTAAGCCCTCTGAGAGTTTACCCAGCTGAAGTAAAACATTTGGAAAAATGCTTTTTAAGCATTTTGTTCTCCATGAAAATAAAGTGGCATAAGGGATCCCATTTGCACAGTGCCACATACCTGTTCTTGGCATTAATTATTCTAAATAATTACCAGACCCATCTTAAGCATTAGTAGCACAGTTGAGCCCATCAGAAGGCTGGGGCACAAGGCCAGACTTTTTTTTATAATTCTTTTAACTACATCAAAAGTAAATGGATTTATTGAGAGCACTTTTCCCAACCACTTCACCAAATATTGCAGCATTTGAAACACAGTACTTGTAATCAAAAGTACCCAAAACACAGACATGGTGGATGTTGTTCCCTCATTTATATAAAGTGTTATAAATACTATCAGCATCTCAGTGGTAAGCTTATTGATTATAATTAAATAGATTTTTGTCTTTTTAACACTATAACTATACCATTTACACACCAAATATAATTTAACAGGGAGTTTAGACATTTGTTGATATGCATGCTTATGGTGGAAAACTTGTTTCAGATTACTGCCTAATGAAAGCTAGGAGAGCCACTTCTGCCAGATTAGCACTCAATGCCTCTCTACAATGGGCACTGAGTGATCTGAAAGAGCGAATGGAATGGGAGAGCCTTTTTCCCCCCCAACTGCAAGTCCTAGTGGAAGCATCAAGAAGGTATGGGGAGGTTATTTCTCTTATCTATTTGTTTGTTTCCTCATTCATTCTGTCTGTCCTTTATTAACAGGGTATAGGTAGTCCTCGGCTTAAAACGGTTTGCTTAGTGACCATTTGAAATTGTAACGGCACTGAAAAAAAGTGAATTCTGACCATTTTTCACACTTATGACCATTGCAGCATCCCCATGGTCACGTGATTTACATTCAGATGCTTGGCCACTGTTTTCACATATAATAATAATAATAATAATAATAATAATAATAATAATAATAATAATAATAATAATAATTAATAATTATAATTATAATAATTAATAATAATAATAAACCTTTATTGTCAAAGTACAACATGTGTACATTAAGATTAGCTGAGCCTCCCCCTCCCCGTGCTCTCTCCCCCCAACACACAGTGACAACAAACCCTACATCCCACCACACTATGTGAACCAACTACACCACACACCCGCCTCCCAAGTCAGGACAGTTGCAGTGCCCTGGGGTCATGTGATCCCCTTTTGCAACCTTCTGACAAGCAAACAGGGAAACCAGATTCACTTAACCACCACTTTGCTAATTTAACAACTGCACTGATTCACTTAACACATGTGGCAAGACAAGTCGTAAAATGGGGCAAAACTCACTTAAAACCCATTTCTGGCTTAGCCACATAAAGAAAGGTTGGGTTCAATTCTGGCGGTCAGTCGAAGACTACCTGTTATATAGCCCCAACGTGAGCAAGCCACAATTCAAAACTTTCGCTTCAAAACGCACGCAGGCGCACACAAACAGAGAAACAGAGAGCACACCGGCGGACATACACAAACACACACACCTTGGCGCCGCAACCTCCTCTTCTTGAGCCCAAAGATGCGGACCTTGGAGAAAATATCCACCAGGTTGCCATTGCAAAGCCCGCGGTTCTTGCTGGGGCTGTTGCGCCTCCTGTTGGCCGAGGGCCGGTCCCAGTGCTGCAAGTCGCGCGCTTGGCGCTTCTGGCGGATCAAACCGCTGGCGATGGCCGCGGCCATGGCCTCTCCGTCCCGCGCTTCCCTCGCGCGCCCGGCTCAAGCTCCGCGGAAAGGGCGCCGGGCTCGGGCTCCTCAGCCTAGGCGCGAACCCATCGCCCTACGGCCAAGGGCGAAGGACGGGAAAAGTCACGAGGTTACCCAACCTGAAGCCCTCTCAGGGCTTCGGACCGAACCGAGAGCGCAGCAACAAGCAGCAGCCAGAGCGGCTGTGGCGGGTCGTCTAGATTGCGATACTGGCCTCCGCGGCTCGGCTGGGCTCATGCCCGGTTCTCCATGGCGGCGGCGGTAATTGCCGCTTCCATCGCTCGGGTCACCGCCGCGTCTTCCTCCTCCTCCTCCTCGTCGTCAGAGCTGCCGCCGAGTGCTTCGGAAAGCAGCATCTGGAAAGTGCACGCTTTGGCTCCTGAGAGAAAAAGACTTCATCAAGGCACTTCGGTCCCACCCTTGCCGACACCCCACCACACACACACACACACACACACACACACACAAACACAATCTCCCCTCCCTCTCCCTTCTTTCCCAAGGCAACCGAGGGAGGGGATTTGTCCTTGGGGCGTGGGTGGGGAGTTAAAAGCGGGGTGATTCCCCCCCACCCAACACAAAACAGCAACAACGAGCGGTTTGGGAAACAAGGAGGCGAGAAGAAGCCAACGAGGTGGGAGGGGGGGGAGAGAGAGAGAGAGGCTGAAAAGGCTCGGCCGACGGCAACTGCCCGTCGCCAAGAGAGAGAGCTACAGGCAGCCTCCCTTTAGCCTGCCAGCGGGGCTTTTGTGATCGCCGCTCAGCGCGCGTGCGAGAAGCGCGAGGCGGGAGAGAAAGAAGGTGCCCGGCGGGGGGGGAGGGGGGGAAAGGAGGGAGAGCGCGCCAAAAACGTGGGTGTGGGAGAGCGAGGTCGTGTGGCGGCTGCTGAGGTGAGGCGGGGGGCGGGGAGGGGGGGGAAGAGAGAGGGAGACGAGAAAGCAGCTGCTCTTGAGGGAAGGAAATGAGGTGCGAGAAAAGAGAGCTCCGGAGCCCTCAGGGAAGCGAAGTTGTAATATCTGCCGTCTGGGTTTTTCCTCCCTCTGCTCCGGAAAGTCTCCCCCGTTGGGACTAAAGCCCGCCCCCCCCCAGCCCAACTGTCGTCCCGAACCCTGCCTTCCTCGCGCATCCCGCGTCGCTCGACACGATCGGACCCAGCTTTGACCTTCCGGACGGGGAAAGGTGACTCCTGTGGAAAGGCGCCTCGGCAGCCGTGACAACAAAGAGCGATGCGTGGCGGTGTCGGGAGCAAATCGGCCCTCGTGGCTTCGCTTCCTTCCGCGCCGGCCTCCTGGTAGATCCCCGGCAGGGCGGCACCTGTCTCCCGGGAGCGCTCTACGGTAGCTGCGGGGCTACCCTGCCGGGGCTTGACAGCAGTTCCAAGGGCCGAAGAGCTGGCAGCCTTGGGCTGCCTTTGGATATCCAGGTGCCCGGTTCCTCCGTTGCTAGACTGCAGTAGAAGTCACTACATCTGGGCGGTAGGATTTGGGAGGGATGTGATCCTCCCCAAAACCCAACTGCCCAATTTTTAACATCAATTTCGCCCGATTCTTTCTGCGTTCTGTCTTCATTTTGGCTTGGAGCCGCTGCTACTTTTCGCGTGTGTGAATTACCTCAGAATCAAGTAGGACGAGAAGGAAAAGAAAGGAGGGGAGGGAGCCACTTTCTTTTTGCTCCAGTTCACGCCTGCTTTCAGATCCTATTTTCCTAGACTACATAACTGTCTAATATCCACAAATTGAACCTTGGCTCCTGATCTGTCAGGAGTTGTTTGGTTCTGGTTAGAAGAAGAAGAAGAAGAAGAAAAGGGAGGGGCACATGGTAATCATTTGAGAGGAAAACATTTAGAGTGGGAGAAAAAGAGCAAAACGTGAGGGGGGGGGAAATCTAAAAATTTTAGTACAGAAACTAAGCACATTTATAGTTTTAAAAAGCAATATGTACATACCTACATTGTACAAAAGGTATAATCTCTCTAAATAGACAAAATAAAGATGTACCAGAGGTAGAAATAAATCTATTGCAATAATAGTCAAACATGTACTTCTCAACTTACATCTCTGTTCAACTATACAGCTGGCAATCAAGAAATTTTAGAGATCATTATTATATCAGCTAAATTAACCATTTTGGATTTTTAAGGCTGGATTTTTAAAAAAAAAGTTCAGTGATTATTTACGACAAGTGCTGAAGCAAATAATTTTAATTAGTTCACACTACAGTGAAATAGTCTTTGCTACAGATTATCAAGTTATCAAGACAAAAAAGACTGGTGCTAGTTTATCTATAAACAAAGTGTGGTTGACTGGTGTGTTCCCCCCCCCTCCTTCTTTTGGCACTTTTGTGTGCAATTAAAGATACAGAAAACCTCTGCAACATTTGGGCATCTCTTATTGGCCTAATCCAAAGATATCCTAGTCCACCACACAGACTTCCCACTAACACTATGTCATAAGCGTTAGAATTATATAGTCTGAGAAACAGTGCACAAAATTCTTTTGTTGCTATGCAAAGATAACATTAATTAAATCAGCTGCTAGTAGATGTGGCTGCACTGAACAAGGCAGATTTGAAGTTGTGTTAATTGTAAAGATGGTCACCTAGAAGAATCACTCATGAACTTTTTTCCCCCCATGTGAACATCCAGATTGCTAATACTGAACAAAAAGGAGGTAGGAGGCATTTGTCTTGTAAATGTACACCCAGTTAACATGGCTCTAAGTGTCATACATGAAAATGAATTTCGAAGCATCCAGAAATCTATAGCTTCATATGCTTATCATCCAAATAATTTGATTGGAATGCAAGATGCATTTTGATTTTATACATAATTTTTCTTCAAACATACTTGTATGAAATGCTTATAGATTGTATCAGTACCACACAAATGCACTGCCAAGGCCAAAATTTTCCAAATATAAATTGCAGACATTTTCATTTTAGCTAAATGTTTTTTGGACTTTAATAATAATAACCAGTAATCTTCCCAAAATTTTAATGCACAAAATAGAGCACTAGCAATTTGCTACCCTATGAAATGGCAGCAATATAAACTATAGAAATAAATAACTCTTTTTATTTTAATTTTTGTTCCCCAGGTTTGCTTGCTTTCTCTAAGGTCAACATGGGAAAAATAGTATTATCCCTCTAAATTTTAAAATGGCACTAAATTCAATACAATTACTTATATTGGGAGTTTATTTTAGAGCAGGGGTGTCAAACTGCCGGCCCACAGGTCGGATGTGTCATGCCAAAACTGCGCCCACCCCATTGCTGGCAATGGAAAAAAAGTCAGATACATCGCAATACATCATGTGACATTGCGAGTTTGACACCCGTTTTAGAGATTCTTTCAGAACAAGGGATTATTTACAATAGCTTTAATAGCTACATATCTATATTATGCTGTATTGCTATTATCCTTTTCATCTTTCTCATCTTTCCTACTATCTTATATTATTATCTTATGATTTATTATTTGTTGTTTGTACCTTATAATATAAGGGACGCGGTGGCTCAGTGGGTTAGGATGCTGAACTTGTCGATCAGAAGGTCGGCAGTTTGGCGGGTCGAATCCCAAGTGCCGCGTAACAGAGTGAGCGCCTGTTACTCGTCCCAGCTTCTGCCAACCTAGCAGTTCAAAAGCATGTAAAAATGCAAGTAGAAAAATAGGGACCACTACGGTGGGAAGGTAACAGCGTTCCGTGCACCTTTGGCGTCTAGTCATGCCAGCCACATGACCACGGAGACGTCCTTGGACAAACACTGGCTCTTCAGCTTTGAAACGGAAATGAGCACCGGCCCCTAGAGTCGGAAACGACTAGCACGCGTGTGCGGGGGAACCTTTACCTTTACCTTTACCTTATAATGTATTATTGTAACTATGATTTATGATCTATGACTTATCACTTTGTTTTTTGTATATACACTGAGAGCTTGTGCACCAGAGCCAAATTCCTTGTGTGTCCAATCATACTTGGCCAATAAAGAATATTCTGTTCTGTTCTATTAAGACAACAATTGGCATTGCTGGCATTTTACAGTGCTTGTCAAACCTGTACTTTACCTGGAACTATATTAAGGAGTCAGTTTGTTGTAGCGATTAAGGCACCAGCTGGAATCTTGAAGGCCAGGAGTTCTAGTCCCACCTTAGGCACAAAGCCAACTGGGTAACCTTGGGCCAATCACTTTTTCTCAGCCCTGGGAAGCAGGCAATAATAGCAAACCACTTCTGAAATCTTGCCAAAAAACTGCAACAACTAAATATTTATTGAACTGCAGCATAATTATTAATTCTTAAGATGAATGTTTTATGCTTAAATAGAACGTTACATATGAATGGAAGCTTTGAAGGAATTTCCAGTGTTCTTCTGTTCTGGAAAAACAATTCACTTTGATCAGGACCTTGACAGAGGAAACCAAATAGGAAACTAATCTTCAATTTGCAAAACGTAATAAGGACTATTTAAACCTAATTCCTCAATTTAAGACAAAAACAGGAAATTAACCATACAGTCTAATAGTATCAGGAGCAGGAAGTAAATCACAGTTGCCTTCCATCTAGGATTTAAGTGCATACTGCAGACATTTACTTCTTAAAAGTCTTTGAATATTTTCATCCCTTTGTAAAAACAACCAAAAACAGAATTATAATAATGAAGAGATAATTATTATAGGATGCTTTGTCTAATATTTATACATATGTATAATATTAAAGGTAAAGGTTCCCCCGCACATGCATGCTAGTCGTTTCCGACTCTAGGAGCCGGTGCTCATCTCCGTTTCAAAGCCGAAGAGCCAGCGCTTGTCCAAGGATGTCTCCGTGGTCATGTGGCCGGCATGACTAGACACCAAAGGCACACAGAACGCTGTTACCTTCCCACCGTAGTTGTCCCTATTTTTCTACTTGCATTTTTATGTGCTTTCGAACTGCTAGATTGGCAGAAACTGGGACAAGTAACAGGCGCTCACTCTGTTACGCAGCACTCAGGATTCGACCCGCCAAACTGCCGACCTTCTGATCGACAAGCTCAGCGTCCTAACACACTGAGCCACCGCGTCCCTTTGTATAATATTATGCCAGTAATATTCTAGATATTAAATAAATAATCCATGAATTATAATGAGGAATACTTATGTCTCCTTTAGCCTTTCTGTTTCCCTTGTAAATAAGAAATCCATACCTATACACCAGTATTTGGCATGGCAAGGTGAAGTTGAAATTGAATTGTTTTATAACAGCTTTTACACATTAAAGAAGAAATTTTAAGGATATTGATGAACAATTCTTTACTTGTAGAATTTTCATGCAAGACAGAGAATAAAATCAAACATCAAGGAACTGTAATGGGTTTTTCACCAAATAATGAATTAAGTGGATATGTAGGTTGGTATATCTGTAAATTTCACCTGCAGGAAAACTACTAATAAACCACTAATATAAAATCTAATCTCTATACTAGAGCCATATTATTTAATCAGGTGGTCTTGCAGTTACCATAAGTGATGTATATATCAGTTACTAATGGTAAGCTTCTTCTCTACTTCTTCCTCATTTTATTTATTCTATATTATTCCTCTTAGGAAACATTGTGACTTTAGTTACATAAAATTCAGTTTATATATCTGATACTGTATGAAAAATTTATGATGCGTATTAATGAGAAAATAATGTGGGGTAGAAAATGATGCAAAACAAAACAAGCATTGAAATTGAGAAATGTTTTCTTTTAAAATCATGAAGAAAAACAAATTCTTTTATAATTTGAAAATCTAGGATAGCTGTTTACAATGTTAGGTGTACCAAGGAAAACTCAAGAGAGCCATCTACTGACTTAAATCTGTGAAAAAATACATACTTCTAGCAAGAACAAAATATTGATAGGTAACGCTTTTGGTTAGAACAAAGATCTTTTAACAGACTTGCGGACGTAGAGCATATATTGTACTGATAGTCTGTGTGACCACCAACTAAGTAGGTATTATTGTAATTTTAGGGCAATATTTCTACTTTATAATTGAAGAACAAAATAATTTGAAAAAATATCAATGCATCTCTTATATGATTACTGAGTAATGTAGTTCTAGACTTGCTTTATTTTTTTATTTTTATATTAATTTATATTCAGGATGAATATTTGCATATTCCACTTAAAATATATCACAGTATCCATTTTATAGCCAAATCTAGGGTACAACTAAATTGTTCCCTTTTACTGGACCAGACTCATGATTTCAAAATGTACACTTCTCAGAATATACACAACTGAAGAAAAAAAATGCAGATTGATATCTTGGAATCATTTCTTAACAATGAGGCATAAAAGGAAAAAGTAGATGGCCACATGACATGGTAAAACCATTAAATATAGAATTATTTATTGCCCAAGTGTGATTGGACACACAAGGAATTTGTCTCTGGTATATAAGCTCTCAGTGTACATACAAACAACAAAGTGATAGGTCATAAATCATAGTTACAATCAATCATAACAAGGGATAATTCATAAGATAATAGGGGAAGATAGTAAGAAAGATGAGAAGATGAGAAAAATGGGAAGTTGAGAAAGAAGATGAGAAGGATAACAGCAATACAACCATCTATATGGGTAACATCTTTAGGCCCAAGACACAGCTGTGGGAATTAACTGTTCAGCAGAGTGTTGGCACAGGAAAAACTCTGTCTAGTTGTTTTGGCATGCAGTGCCCTATAGAAGCATCCTGAGTGGAGAAGTTGAAACAGTTTATGTCCAGGATGTGAGGGGTCTGTAGATATTTTCTCAGCCCTCTTTCTGATTCATGCAATATACAGATCCACAATGGAAGGCAGGCTGGTTGTGATTACTTTTTTCTGCAGTCCTAACTATCAAGCTATTCTCCAAAGCACCTGAAAGCAGGACAAGAAGCAACGGATGGAAACTAGTCAAGGAGATAAGCAACCTAGAACTAAGGAGAAACTTCCTGACAGTTAGAACAACTAACCAGTGGAACAACCTGCCTCCAGAAGTGGTGAATGCTCCAACACTGGAGGTTTTTAAGAAGAGACTGGACAGCCATTTGCCTGAAATGGTATAAGGTTTCCTGCCTGAGCAGGGGGTTGGACTAGATGACCTCCAAGGTCCCTTCCAACTTATTTATTATTATTATTATTATTATTATTATTATTATTATTATTATTATTATTATTATTATTATTATTATTATTTGTTGAAGTCTGTATCTGTCCTGTTTGGTTGCTGTGCCAAACTAGACAATTATTGAAGTATAAATGACAGACTCAATAATTCCTCTGTAGAACTGTACCAGCAAATCCTTGGGCATATATACTAATATATGACCCTTGGATTGCTCTAGTACACAGGTCTGCAACCCGCGGCTCCAGAGCCGCATGCGGCTCTTTCAGCCATCTCCTGCGGCTCCCAGTCCTCTGCCATGTGCAGTCCAAAAAAAAAGTGGGACTAAAAAAGTTTAACCAATCAATTCAAATATGCAGGGTAGGTGCATATCTCACCTTGGCTCCACTCTTCAGTCAAACCCTGTTTTGTACATGCGCGCATGTACACAAATGCGCACACATTTTTTGCGGCTCCCAGTTTTTCCTTTTGTAAGGGAACCGGTTCCGAGTGGCTCTTTCACTGTTTCAGGTTGCTGACCCCTGCACTAGTAAGTAACAGCTTTGTTACAGGGTACAAATTCAGTTTCTAATCAGATAGTAGTCTAAGGCCTTTTCACAAATACTTGATCTTTTTTCCTGCTGTTCTTTCATCTTCCTAGTTCATTTTTCACATTTCCCATCAGCTTAACTTTGCTATTTTTTAATTGCAACTTTACAATTGCCATATGTGATATGCATCAGTTACTATTGGTAAACCATTGCTATCTATCCTACCTTATTCTTGCTATTTAGTTCAGTCTCCTAACTTTTCCTAGCTTTCCTTCTTTTACAGTCCTTACATCTCTCTCTATTCTATTCTTTTCTTCCAGCATTTTTTAAACAATAGCTTTGTACACATCACTTCAGTATGTATGCTTTTAAGTGCTATTCAGTTAAAACAATACTTGGTACACAAGCAAATGTAGCATGTTAGGAAAGAAGTTGAGTTATAAACTGAGACATCAAAGTTCACTTGGCATAAAGCTCTTTGTATCATCAATAGCTTACATTAATAAACTTCACCCAGCTGAAACACGAAATAACACAGTGTGATATTTCGAAAGTTCCCTCAAGTCCTGGTTGCCTGAGGTTATTGAGCAAATCACTCAACCTGTCTACTGAGTCTAGACTTTCCTTAATACAGTATGATATGAAATAACTTGTTATCTCCATGACCCAAAGATTTACAGAGAGCAGAATTACTGCTGTTATAATCTATACTTTTTGTTTTAATTCCAGTGTAAGTAGAATAAAATACATGAATTTTGGAATCACTTAAATAGTGTAATTGTCAGTTTCCAGACTAATAAAGATTCAAGACACAGTTATATAACACAGCTACCTCAAAGTTTTTCCATTAACAGTCAAAGTATATCTCACAGGAAGTCTGTTAGAAGCAAACTAAAGAAGACGATAGCTTAATATATTATAGGAAAAATTGGATCTAAATAGGAAAGAGTTCAGTGCTGATATTCTTGTAATCCCATCTGTTTCATCTCAGTAAATCTTACTTTCAGTTTGAGGCAACAGGAAAACAGTCTGACAAACAAGAGTACAGATATTTTAATTAAATGAACAAATATATATTGCGTACGAACTTATCATCTAGAAAAGATACTAATTTGGCAAAGAAAAAAGATGAGTAATATTTGATTGAAGTAACTTACTCTTCTTTTCGACTTCAAATTATCTATACCCTTTTATCTAGAGTATGTATTTCTTTCCACACTTTATGCAGCTGGGGATGAACTGGGCACCTTGGTTTTGTCCTCCATAAAAACAGGGCTATTATCTTTAGTGAAGATGTAGGCTTTCCTACAAGGAAAAGTAGGTCTTTGCTAAACATGGAAACCCTCTACATATCCATTCTGCTTTATCCTGAGAATGAGCAGGCAGCTACTTTTGACAAGTAACAGTATTATAATCTAATTTGTCTCCTTTCTCACTCACTCACCTAATCAACTGACATATAGAACTAGTATAAGCTACTCTAGATGTCCAATTTCTCATCTGCTGAGAAACATCCCCAGTGGTTATAGAGGGGTGCATGGGGAAATGAGCTTGACCCTTTCACATGTGCAGTGAACAAGCAAAAGAGTTTCTTGTGACATCTTTGTTTCCTATTTATTTACAAGTGTAAACTAAGACCTATCAGAAGCAACAATCTCTTAAAAACAAATAACAAATGCAATAATTCCATTCCCAAAATGCAGAATTTTAATTCTAAAAATACTCGTCAAATTTCCCTAGCCTACTTAAATTCACATTTGCTCTGCAAACTCAGACAAATAAAGTAATAAAAGTAGCATCACTTTTTAAAGGCATGAGAAAAAATGTCCAGCTATTGGGGAATATTGCTGATATTTCATTAAATTTCACAAATCGTAGTAGCTGTTTGTTTCTGTTTAAATGACTACTAGAGGATTTAGGGAGGTCAAAAGAGCCAATTCACAATAATGAAATCTACTCTCCACATGGTTATCTCATACAAGCTGAAGAATTTACATTCAATATTAATTGAATATTAATGCTGTGTTTCTATATTATATATTTTTTAGCTTTGCTCTCTCTCCAGCCCTTATTCACTTGCCAATCAAAAAGGAAGGGAACTGATGAGAAATTTAAACCTCCACTGTCAATAACCCCTCTACACTGATGTTGATAGTTTCTGTATTTCTAGGCTAGGAGGCACTGAAAAATTGTACTGAAGATTTAAGAGAAGTTAGCCACTCTTTTGGGTTTACAGAGTAGTTAATACGCAACAAAAGAGCAAATTAACACTGGGTGTGCTCATAAATGAGCAGTCTAATTGGCATACATGATAATAACCAGATACCTAGGTGGTAGTTGTTATATTTATTAAATTAGTCCATAGGATACAATGTGACTTTTGCCTAAGTGAGTTTGATGGTGGCTAAGTACTGATTTATCTACTTGCATTAATTAATCCTGTTAAGAGCATTGTTCCTCTCAGCAGAGTTTTTTACACAGCTAAGAAAAATTATGTCATACTTTTTAAGTTTTCTTAAAACATCACATGTTCTTAAACTAAACAGTGTAATAACATATTTTGCTTGTGTAATTTGACAAAGTACTATATATGCAGCATGTGTGTTGTGTGTTTGATGGATTTGAGTTTTGTCAAAATTTGAGAAAATAATGGACTGTATCCAAAACAGTGACAAACAAAACAGAGACTAGTAACATTGAATCAGAAACCCCTGGACCTTACAGATATTCTCTTAATGAAATTTAGAAATGCTAGCTACAGAAACAATAAATAGACATAGTTGGCCATCAGTCAAGTCCTTGAGGATGCAATTGGAAGAAATTGGAGCAATCTGGGAGCCCCAAAGTCAAATGGGGAAAGACTCATGGAAAGAAAAATCACCTTGAAACATAAAAATCCAACTGCTGAGGTTCACCTAGACTGCGGTGGGATTGAAATGAAAAATAATGAACAAATAAACATTTTCAGTTTTGTCCATATTCACTTTCAGGCAGTGGGACAACCAAATGAAAATGTTTATAAGGCATTCCATCACAAAAGGGAAAAGATCAGTAGACTTCAAAATCATCAATATAATTATGTTATTGGATTTCCTGATCATGAATCGAAGTATCCAAAAAATGACTGAACATAATAAGACCTATCATTAATCCCTGAGAGAGATACTCCCTATAAGGGAAAATTCTTTGGACTGAAACCCATTAAACAATTTTGAAAATGAACAAGAAATCAAAGCCAATCAAGTGCACTACCAGTAATGTCCAATACTGTAACATATACAGCAATATCTAATGGTCAGCACTGTCACATACTGCTATCGGGCTGCAAAAGATTGATACCAATATAAACTAATGGAACTTGGTCACCAGATATCATTGATAAAGTGCCATCCAATTTGAGTGCCCTATCTGAAATCTTAGTTGATGTAGATTGAGAAGGCTAGAAGACAGATGAAGACTCATTTGCAAAATGGAAACTCTCTCAAAGACTTAAGGTGAAAAAGGAAGCAGAGACACACAGTGGGACTTGAGCACAAAGATGAACAAAAGAGTTTTTCAGCAAGAGATGAAGAACAAGCATGCTTAAAAGACTCTAGGAAACTAATAGTAGTTCAAGAATATGACAAAAAGCTGAGGAGACCTTGTTGTTTGGGAGATCCTCTGTTCTGCTGTTCCACTAATTTCTTTGGGATCCTCAGGAAAAAAAAGACCTAAGGCAGATGAGTAGTGAAAGACAGAATTAAGGTCACTACCTCAGGGATTCTATCTTGAACAAAATTCTTAATCTGATAAGACCCAAGACATATTGTTACAGAAGTAAAATGCCCCCAAAGAAAAGTGTTCTGCTGCCAAAATTATAATATTATGTTTATAGCAAGCAACATTAACACGTTTTTAAAAGAAACACCTGCATGATGTATAATATTTTAAAAACTAGTATTTAAGATTTTAAGTCTGTAAAACACTGGCAGTATTAAACACATCTGCTACCTTATGCCGTGGTTAAATGGACAGTGCTGGTAATTCATTCCAGGAATGTTTTCATGTAGCTATTTCATTTAAAGTATGAATTTATGTATTTGTAAGACCCAAACATAATAAAAGTCCCTGCCTTACATAAGGTCCATTTGTGCAATGACAGCTATAATCCCAATTCTAATGCTGGAAACAAACTTGCAACTTTTACTGAAAGCAATCAGCAACATCCCTCTGAAAATTGAGAATATTTTGCTACAGTTGCATCTTGGACCCTAAGTGCAAATCAAAGCAAAGGTTGAAAACAAAATTAAAACAGAACAGAATTAAATGAGAGAAGTCTACCAATGAGACTGGTATCATGTCAACAAAGAATTTTTAAAAACCATATAAATAGTACTAAACTATCACAATCAGCTTTGTGTTTCTTTTCTTAAAACCTGGGACTTATGCCTTCTACATGCAGATTAATCAGAAAAATTCATTATTGAGACAAGTTTCTGCAAGTAGAAACGACCCAATTAATTTATGGGGATGGAATAATTCTTAAGTAATATTAGAGGTTAGTCAATCATCTCCCATATTTTGTTGGCTGACTCAATCCCTGTGAATAGCATACTGGTACAGGAAACATACATTCTGTTCCCATAAATATAAATCTGCTGGCTATTTTTTTTTCATCATCTTGCTTCATGATGAGTTCTATACATCTCTTTTGAATCATTTTGGTTGATTTTAATAAAAAAATCCCAAGTATGAATTTTGAATATTATTAACTATCTCAAACCCACCAGTGAAACATTATTAGAGCTAAGGTTTCATATTTATAAAGTGGTACTACCCACTCAGGATCAACAAATATCTCCCCCCAACTCTCAGGGACGTCTTTAAAATCTTGGAAGAAACCCCAAATATAAATATGCTAACGTTTTTTTAAAAAGCTAACAAACTGTAAAATATGGTTGACATACGCTAGTATCAGTTGAGAATAAAATTCTGTAACATGTTAAACACCCAGCTGGCATTACATAATACTTTACTATACACACTTGCTTACATAAAAATAAAAAATATGTGAATGATAAAATAACAATCAGCTAGCAATATAAAAGTTGCCTCTAAAATCCACTGAGAAATTCATCTAGATTCTAGGGGAGGATGCTAAATCCCGAAGACTATCAATATTTCCAATTATTCAAACTAAAAATTAAAATATGGAACAGGTATTCAATTGGTTCTCATTTCACCATATGTGTGTGTGTTGTGTGTGTGTATTCCATCTTCTATAAAGAAACTAGAGCAATCCAATGCATTTACAGAAGTAAATTCAGTGGTGTTTACTTGTACATGCTATAAGCGTGTATATAATGAATGCTGTAGAAGGTCGCATCTTTTAGCAATAGTAAGAGCAACAGCACTTAGACTTATTTACCACTTCACGATGCTTTACAGCCCTCTCTAAGTGGTTTACAGAGTCAGCATATTGCCCCCAACAATTTGGGTCCTCATTTTACTGACCTCGGAATGATGGAAGGCTAAGTCAACCTTGAGAATTGAACTGCCAAATTAGATTTCAGAGTAATCCTATATTTAAGAGTTTGGCTGATATTTCTCCTTCTGTCTTCCCCAATCATCTCTTTCTTCTGGTTGCTGCAAAGTCCTAAAATGCTCAACTATCTCAATGCCATTTCATCAGAGAAGCCAAGAATTGCAATCATTGCTATTATCTGATATGCTAGGTATTGAAAGTTAGACTAATATTGTTTTTACTTCAAAATCAACTAGGATGCCCTTCTTCCTACAAATCATCATCATCATCATCATTGTAGTCATTGTCTATCCACTGCAGGATGACGGCCTCTTCTGTATGTCTCCAACCAATACGGTCCTGAGTTTTCTTTTGCCAGTTGGGCCCACAATACTTGCTGATGTCGTCAGTGAGTTATAACTATACCTTTTGTAACTATAGCACACAAGCACAAAAAACACACATAGAAATTCTCTCACTGCTGATTAATGGAAGATACCATGCCAAGACTTTGGTCACTTCAGGAAACTATGGATTTAAAAATGTGATGGACCTTCAGTCGAGATTATTTTTTGTGAACTGCTAAGCCCTTTTCAGTGCTACAGTTCTATTATCAAGGGACTGCATTTGCTCAAATTAAGCTATAGGAAGCTCAGCGTGACCCATGAATAGATTGGATTAAAGCCAACATTTCATAAAACAGTCTTTTCTTTGATTCTTTAATACAACAGAAAATTTAAATGGCATTCTACTTTGCAAAAAAATATTAAAATCTCCTTCTGTCTTCCCCAATCTGTATTAAAACATGATAAATAAGATTATGTTTGTATATCTGTGGGAGATTTGGATTTAAAGGAAACCATTAATCCTAGCTAATACTAAATTATTTTATTTTAAAGCTTCCTCTAGGAATTTTAAATCAGATAGTGCAAAGCTGGAGTTATTGAATTGCCACAGATAATTAATTCAAATGTCCACTTGCATTTTTAGCAATGCTCTTTGAATAATTATTTGTTTTTTCACACAAATCTATCTCTGTTAATTTTAAAAAAATCTTGTTTCATTATCATTTATCACAGTCGTTTTACAGCCTCTTTTCTATAATGTATAGTGCAATTGCCTGATTTGCCAGCAGTAGACACTGTTACACCAGTTATTTGCCCAGAAAACTAACAGGGAGCTACAGAGCTCTCTATATATTTGCTGCTTTCAGTTGCACAGAAATCTGGGTAAAGAGCAGAGACCTATTACCATCACTAAAATATTACATTATTTTATGAGCATCAAAGGAAGATACTGAATGATATTTATATTGAGTTGTATAGAAGCCAGTGTTACATAAAAGCAGATATACAGACAATTGAAAAAAAGATATTTTTGTGCTAGAACACAAGAGTTGTTTATTTTTTAAGGATGATTTTCAGAAAACAGATTATGCAATGGAAAATGTTTTAAAGGTAAAACATTTCTTTGTAGAATAGAATAGAATAGAATAGAATAGAATAGAATAGAATAGAATAGAATAGAATAGAATAGAATAGAATAGAATAGAATAGAATAGAATAGAATAGAATAGAATAGAATAAGACCTTGGAGGTCTTCTAGTCCAGCCCCCTGTTCAAGCAGGAGAACCTATACCAGGGGTCGGCAACCTTGGCTCTTTTATGACTCGTGGACTTCAACTCCCAGAATTCCTGAGCCAGCTATGCTGGCTCAGGAATTCTGGGAGTTGAAGTCCACGAGTCATAAAAGAGCCGAGGTTGCCGACCCCTGACCTATACCATCTCAGACAAGTGACTGTCTAGCCTCTTCTTGAAAATCTCCAGTGATGGAATGCCCACGATTTCTGGAGGCAAGCTGTTCCACTGGTTAATTGTCCTCACTGTCAGGAAGTTTCTCCTTATTTCCAGGTTGCTTCTCTCTTTGATCAGTTTCCAACCATTGTTTTTTGTCCTGCCCTCTGATGCTTTGGTGAATAATGTGGCCCCCTCTTCTTTGTGACAGCCCCTCAAATACTGGAATACTGCTATCATGTTTTCCCTATTTCTTCTTTTCTTTAGACTAGCCAAACCCAAGTTCTACAGCCGTTCTTCATATGTTTTAGTCTCCAGGTGTCATGGTTCCGATAAATGAGACAGTTCAAACAAAATGCAGGCATTGTTTATCTAAAAAGTCTTAATAATGAAACAAAACATTGGCACTCATGGAGGGATGCCAGAATCTGAAATCTCCTCCCCACAAACCCATTGTAACACACACAATCCCCGCTCTTATCTACAAGTCATAAATCACATTATCCAATTAGTTTTATCAAAGCATCCGGCTGACATTTCCCTCCAAAGTGAAGCAATTAAAGTAACAGGCTGTCTCTTATATTGTCAGTGCAAAAATATGTCAATGTTTGCAGCATTGACACCAGCCTTTGATTATCTTAGTTACTCTTCTCTGAATTTTTTCCAGACTCTCAACATCTTTTTTTGTTATATGGTGACCAAAACTGGCTGCAGTATTCCAGGTATGGTCTTACTAGGGTTTTATAAAGTGGTACTAATACCTCGTGTGATCTTGATTCTATGCCTCTGTTTATACAACCCAGGATTGTATTAGCTTTTTTGGCTGATGCTGATGCACACTGCTGGCTCATAGTCAAGTGATCATCCAACAGTACTCCAAGGTCCCTCTCACAGTTACTGTTTTTCAGCCAGGTCTTACCTAATCTGTACTTCTACCTTTGGTTTTTCCTGCCTAAATGTACAACTTTGCTTTTCTCCACATTGAAACTCATTTTATTGGATAGGGCCCATTGTTCAAATTTGTCAAGATTTTTTTGGATCCTGAGTTTGTCTTCTGAGGTGTTGGCTACTCCTGACAATTTGGTGTCATCTGCAAATTTGCTGAGATCCCCTTCAATTTCCTCATCTAAGTCATTTATGAAGATATTGAACAGTACTGGGCCTAAGACAGAACCTTGTGGTACCCCGCTGCTTACTTCTCTCCATGTGGATGTAGTGCCATTGAAGACTACTCATTTAGTATGGTTTGCCAGCCAGCTACAGATCCATATGATGGTGATGTTGTCTATTCCACCTATTTCTAGTTTACCAAGGAGTAGGTTGTGGTCTACTTTTATCAAATGCCTTACTGAAGTCTAAGTATACTACATCCACAGCATTCCATTGGTCTGCTAGTTTAGTCACTTTATCAAAGAATGAAATAAAATTGGTTTGGCATGATCTGTTTTTAACAAATCCATGGTGGCTACTAGTTATAACTTTGTTTTCTTCTAGTTGTTCGCAGATCTGTTTTTTGATTATCTTTTCTAGGATCTTCCCAGGTATTGATGTTAAACTGATTGGTCTGTAGTTTCCTGGGTCCGTTTTTTTCCCTTTCTTGAAGATGGGAACCACATCAGCCCTTTTCCAATCCTCAGGTACTTATCTGGTGCTCCAGGATTTGTAAAAGAAACCCTAGATATTTGTATTTTTTTTATTTTACATAAAAATTTCAAATTTATATTTGATTAAATCAAACAAGACAGTGTTAGCTGATGAAAAAAAGACCCTGGATGTTTGTCAAAATCCCATTCCTACAGTAATAGAAAGACAGAATATACTTTGGTAACATCTTTCTTATTTTTATAATTTAAGATTCTGAACTCTGTTTGATTAATGCATCTTTTAAACACTCAATCAGGTACCAGTATATCAGTATGGGAAATATGTTATAGAATCCTATGTGCTGAACCCAATTATACAGGTAGTCCTCGTCATATGAACACAACTGAGCCCAAAATTTCTGTTGCTAAGTGAAACAGTTGTTAAGGGAATTTTGCTCCCTTTTACAATCTTTCTTGCTACAGTTGTTAAGTGAATCACTGCAGTTGTTAAATTAGCGACACAGTTGTTAAGTGAATTTGGCTTCCCCATTGACTTTGCTTGTCAGAAGGTCGCAAAAGGGGATCAGATAATTCCGGGACACTGCAACCATCATAAATACGAGCCAGTTGCCAAGTATCTGAATTTTGATCACGTGACCACAGGGATGCTGCAACAGTCATAAGTGTGAAAAACAGTCAGAAGTCACTTTTTCCAGTGCTGTTGTAACTTCAAATGATCACTAAATGAACTGTTGTAACTTGAGATCTACTTTTACATCCTACAGCCATGTTAACAGAGTCTGAAGAATTTGAAACACAACCATCTGTATCAGTGTCAGAAACTGCAAAACTGGTAGGATTGCTAGAAATTAGCACAATTCCAAGCATTGACCAAATCTTATTGGAAGCAATACAATTGAATTCACCAACGCTAGCCTCTTTACTTCGGAGCAGTTGATCAAGCCTGACTTATATCAAAGGGGTGTTGGTGGTGATATACAATAATGCCATTCACATATAAGAAGGATAACAGAGAAGATCCTGTGAGTGTGATCAGTTAAGTATATGCTAAGTACTTAAACTCCAAACTCCAAGTTACAGCCTGGCACCTTCTTTGTTCAAGTCGTATATTAATTCTAAGGGCTTATCCCTTAACAACTTGGATTTTCATTTCCCTATATTGGAAAGGTGTAGAATTCACATCCTCCATATGCACATGCTACTGGCATTGTAACCCAAACCCCAACTGAATTAAAAGAAATAGTAAAAGATATGTATTTGTTCACTTATTGATTTAATTTCCATGGCTGTCTATCTCGAACAAGTGACTCTGGGCAGCAAACAATAATTAAGAACAATTACTACAAAATTACAAGCTCAATGCAAAAGAAAATTAAACATATACAGCAACTGAGGAAGTTATAATCCATAGATGTTAACATAGATGTGTGTTAAGGGAGTCCTTAATACACTCAGGACTCCAGGCCCAGGTGCTCAACCAGACACTAAGGATGGTACAAATGGCCTTCTCTTAAGCTTTAAGAATAGAGAGATGGCAATTCCATTATTTTTTACATAGTACAGTATATATCTTGTATGGTATTTCAGTTACACAGATCACCAAGAGAGTTGGAATCTCCCTGGAAGATATAGCTATATATCTAACAAGCTTCAATATAGGATGAAAGTAGTTGGTTGCTGCCACTTGGTGGTCAAAATAAACTAGAGAAGGGTTTATCACATTTTCTAAGTGATTCTTAGGATATTTTACCTAGTCTCCCATGGCAATTACTTTCAAAATAAGAGTTCTAATAACAGATGTTATGGGGAAAAACTTGCTATCAAAAAAAATCCCTATCTGCTAAAAATAGCAAAAGAAACAGTATATCCTTGCTTCAGAACTTTTTAAAAAGGATATGTTGGCTGAGCAGTTTGTCACATAAATTAGCCTCAACTCATTTATTTTTTATAATCTAATTATGCAAATCAAGCAAGTTCCAAAGCAGTAGATAAGGCAGCAATGAGCTAATGTTTTTATAATCATCCTTAAAAATGTTATTGTGTGCAAAAACTCACTTCTTAAATCTTGGGGGATTTGAAAGATACCAAGTAAAGAATCTTCAACTTTTCAAAACCCCTGAGGGAAGAAAAGAAAGAAGCCAAGCAATTTGAGAACATAGCATTAGCTTATGAAATCAAAGTAGTTCATCTTCCCAAGTTGCAGTTACTGCTGTTATTTTATAATAACTAATTCCAATGTTTTTTTTTCCCAGCATGGACAGTAAAATCTTTTGAAAATAACTATTTCTTCTTTGCATTCTCGATCTGTCAAGGTAAAAAATCACCTTAGTAGAGGGCGAAGGACCGTGCTTCAGAGAATGCATGATGTGCATGAAGGAAGGAAATAAAACATGACGCATAATGTTACTAAATACCTTTTAATTACAAAAATATAAAAACTAAATATATATCATAAAGAGAGCTAGCTGACTACATCATATCAAGTCTCAAAGGTGCATTTTTATTTCCTTGTGGAGAAAGCTGCTTGTTAGGCTTGCTCTTGCCAAGGCTTTCAACAAATGAAATGAAATGTGTGGATGACCTGGAGGAAGGAGGCAAAGACAGGCTGCCCTGGGACTGACCGGACAAGATAGAGAAGAGCCTGCAGTCACTTAACAATAGAGGAAGAAACTTAGGAAATATCTAATTGATAAGATGGTTAAAAGTGGGCAGTTTGTACCTTCAGATTGCAAGATTCTGTTAAGGTTTAATGTTAAAGTAAATTTAGCTCATCTACTCATGCTTCCTATCTAGTTTACCCAGGAAGGTTGACAATATCTGAAATACATAAATCTGGACTGCCACTAGACAGTACCAAAGGAAGAGAATTTTCTATATTTCTTTGCTACCATGTTTAGGAATTGTTGTGCCTTGTGATGACTCCCCTGGACACTTCCCCAGATACTCTCCAGATATCAGTTCAGAGGAGGATAAACCATTTCTGGGCATGTCAAGAGTGGAATTGGTCAATGGCTCCAAGCAGCCTGCTGAGAGCAATTTGGCTGAAGCACAGCCTCAGCAGGATAGCCCTGAGGCTTCAGTTGGGAAGGCAGACAGCTGCAGCTGGTCAGCAATGAGAAAGAGGAACTGCTTTCTGCACTTGATCCAAGAACATGTAGGGTGGAGAAAAGGCAGGAGCAGAGAAAGTCAGCCTGATTACTCGCAAGGAGAAAGCCTCACCCCTCTTGATGGGCTGTACCAGAAGCTGGCTATTTAGCACAGCAGACAGATGGAGATGATGTTTTCCTTGCTGTGTGTACTTGCCTTGAGCTTCGAATTGTGTCTCTTCAGTTGTTGCCTTTGCCTTTGCTTGTGGACTTGCCTTTGTCTTGGAAATTGCCTTTGCCTTGGGAACTTGCTTTTGTCTAGTGGACTGGACTTGCCTTTGCCTTGAGGAGTACTGTTGCCTTCATTTGAGTAGCCTGTGGAACTTATTTGGATTGAGTTAATTGCTGGGGGACACCAATTCAGGCTCAGAAGCCTTAATGAAGAGTCCTTACACCCATGGTGCATGTGTTTGTATGAGTGGGATAGGACACCCCTCAGTAGAAGCTGTGACTTGCAGTTATCACTACCAACTCCTCTTCTGTTTCTGTTTAAATGGCAGCAATCAGAGGAAGAAACTTAGGAATGACCTAATTGATCAGATAGTTAAAAGTGGGAAAGAGGGAAGCTTAGTGGTGACAGTGGACCTAAAGGGAGACCCACAGATCACTTAGGTCATATACATCTACTGTAAGTATGTGATCCTCATTAAATTAATTTGATAGGGAATCAGGCAAAAAGTATCATTTTCATGACTGATTAAACTTGAAAATCCTATGATCATTTTTTACTAAGTAAGTTGCATTGAATCAAGATGCACACCCACACACTGACACCATAATATGTTCAACATGCCATATAGGATAAAATTATTTCTTAGAAGTATAAAAGTCACTCATTTCTGTTTAAGATCTAGCCTTTTGACTATGTTATAACCCTAGACCCGATTCTGCTAATGTCCATATTCCCTCCCATCCTGCTATCATTTCTGCTTGTTCCAGTCCAACTCATATTTTCCCATATACCCATACCTAGGAAGTGGAACTTTAGCAGTAGAGAGTAATGAAAAAGTAAAGAGAAGCTAATTTGTTGGTTGCAAGGATGGCTTCAACATGTTTGTGAGAAGCATTAAAATCTACTAGCTGGCTCTACTGCCTCTAATTTTTTTAATATAAATATAAATAGATATGTATATGAAATGCAAATAAATGTAGATAAAGTGATTGCTGATTAAAAATCATGCACAGCAAATGCAGCCTGCTACCTTAAAAAGCTATGAATATTCATTATGTCTGCTGAGAACTCAACATTAGTTATAAGTGATATCAGTTGCTAAGGTTGCCATCATTTTTCTCAAGAGAGCAAACATCTCTTCTCATATACACTATTTCATACTTTCCTTTATTATCTTTAATTTATAATTCTGACACATTAAAAAAGGAAGGAATATAATATTCCAGAAGCAAGCACTTTGACAAACAACTATCCTAGGCAGTTGGTGCACACTGGACTAGTAAAATAAATGGAAAAATCCATATTTTACACACGTAGGTATTAAGAGTCACTGACAAGTGGGTTCGTTACATGCCTCAACAGTCCATTATCTGCTACATTTAGATAACTGAGGTCTACTGGTTAATTCAAATAGGCGATACGTATTAACACTCCATTACTTTTTGGCTTTTACTTATCCATGCAAAACAATGGAAAAAAATGAAGGTGGGGAATTAGGCAAGATCAAAGCCCACAGCATGGAGGACATCTTTCCACTTTATAAAATTATCCATTTAGGAATGCAAACTAAATAATTTTAATTTACAGATATAAAACTGATTTTTTTTAATTTATCATATCCATACTACTAAGTGTATAGTACACAAGTATTCCAGAATCCCAGGGTTTTTCCAACACTGGTACCTAAAGCATTTATTACTTTACTTTATTGTATTATTTTTTATATATAAGGTATATATAAGGCTAAACTGTGGACATGAAAACAGAAACTAATTACCGGTAAATTCCAACGGTCCTTAGATTTCATAAGTAACTTAAAGTGTTCCTTAAAATATTATTTCAGCATGCTGATTGCATATGACTGTACTTCTCTGGGATTCTGTGACCTATTGCTTTTAGTTGTATTGCATGATGGAATTATGTTGTTTCCTACTAAGAATTTGTACGGATTGAGGTTGCCTATAAACTGCTAAATGAAAGCAAACAAGGGGAAAAAATCTAAATCTACAAATTTTTAAACAGTAGATTAAATCCTGACTATCTGCAGAGGTAGTCATTAGATTTTCTTCTACGGCTATGCCAGGGGTCTTCAAACTTGGCCCTTTTATGACTTGTGGACTTCAACTCCCAGAATTCCTCAGCCAGCATGCCTGGCTGAGGAATTCTGGAAGTTGAAGTCCACAAGTCATAAAAGGGCCAAGTCTGAAGATCCCTGTTCTACGCTAATATAAAAAACCTCAGAGAGGAAGAGGGAACACCTTTTATCAATCCAAGATTTAAAATCAGCCAACCAAAGAGCCATGTATGTGAGATGGGTGACTATATACCGGTAAGCTAAATAAATAAATGGCAATTGTGTTGAGCTTTCAAAATATGCAACTAAAAAAGAAGATGATTTCTTGGAATATGCAAGCCCACATACTTTGATTAGCCAATTATTTATTCATAGTTTGAGAAAATAGTTCACTAGATATCCTCATATTATTTACAAAGATTAAAATAGTATCTTTTGTATTTACGCAAGGAAGACATGGGAGACTGGAATGAAAACAAATAAAACAAGTTATGGTCCATCAACCATAGTTGCAGCTAATTTAATTGTCTCTTCTCCCACAGATACTAATTTGATTTTCATTTATTTTCTTCCTGAATTATTAAGGGAAATGAGATCAACATATAATGTGGATAAATCACATTATTTGTGTTTGCAAACTCCCTTGATGTTTGATATCAAATTGTGTTTTTCATAGTGAACAAACTACAGGATCTGGCAATCAAGACAAGAACAAATTAATTGAAATATGTTTGTATGTTCCAAACTGTCACAGCTAGTGATACCCCAAGAGTACAATGTGTGGGCCTGTTATGATTCAAATGTGAAAAAGAAAATTTAAAAATATAGTTTACAAGCAACTGAGAAAGGTTAGTTGAACCTGCATTGAAACCTGTTAAGCAATCTGCTACAGAAAACCACTACACAATTTCCACTATTTGAACATATTTTAAGAAAGTTACACTAAACAAGGGAGCAGTGGTTATTGCAATGTAATATCTTTTCCTAGACATGATGAGTAGCATCAAAAACATGACAAGGATTGCTATGAAAGAAGCTTTTTTATTTTTAAAAAAATGCTTGCTCTGGATGATTGTTCACTTATATCATTCAATTTTGGTACTTGGCACACTTTGGTTTTGTTGGAAACAGCAAAAACTGTCATCATGAGCTCAGACAGTTTCAATTTACAGATATAAACCAATAACACCCTTTTGCTGCAATAAACAGCAGCTAGTTTTGTTCTGATCTATTATCTTGTCACAATAAAAAAATCACTATATATTGAATAAATAATTGACTAGACATCATCATTTTATTTACAAATATTCATTGCTTAAAGCTCCGTCTTTGCCTTGGGTTGACTAAAAGTGGGTTTAGCAAGCAGCTATTTTCCACTAAAACAGAAAACAGAACAATTAATCCCATATCTATTCAAATTAGATGTTGCCAAGAAGTTGGGGGAAATTATTGTCAAAGAAAATAAGTTCTTTCTCACACATTTGGAACTATTATAGGTTATTTCTGAGCCATTCCAGCTCTGGAAATAAACATCCGCATCATTCTTTCTTCTTAATTATACATAACCCAGAACAATCAACTAAGTCACAATTCACTTATTCCTGCTGTATACCCGTAGAGCAGGGGTCCCCAAACCCCGGTCCTTGGACAGGCACCGGTCTGTGGCATGCCAGCAACTGGTCCATGCAAACTAGTGAAGTCCCATCAGTGGGATGCAAGCAGCACGCAAAACCACACCCCCTCCAGTCCAAAAACCTTTCTTCTCGGAACCATCCCTGGTACCCAAAAGGTTGGGGGCCGCTGCCTTAGATTACTTGCTGGGCTTCTGTCTTCATCTTGGAAAAGTGAACAGAGCAAGGCTGCTTTATGTCTGCTTTCTTTAATGTTTATTTTGACACATGCACACCCCTAGTTCTGCACCCCTGCAAAGCATTTCCTAAGGCTATTGCAATTCAGGCATTCTGTATCCTCACCAAGCGAACGTCAGTAGAATAGCAGCTCGCAGTGGAGATGTTTAAAGAGAAGCAGCATTCTGTTCCTGCCTGTCACTTGTTTGTTTGTTATTTCAATTTATATATTTGCCAATCTCAAATATATGACTCCATGGTGGGGGGGAGGGTTACAAATTATTAAAAAAATATAAAATACCAAGACTGTAAATGTAAAGTCACGTGCTTCACATAGAGACGGACACAGAGCTGGGTAAAGATGAGTTTATTCTGAACAGAACAAACTGGGGAAACAGGGAAGCCTGGCGTCTATTTGTACCTGCCCAGGTGGATGGCATCCAATCAGTTCAAACCTGGGCTTCCTGCCAGTGCAGGTGACAATGGGTGTAGATCCTGGCTTCCCACCAGGCTGGCTATGCCTGGGGCTGTCAACAGCTTAAGTCATTAGGCTTATCCTGAGTGAGCAGTTATCGCCCGAAGCTGTCCAGCCCCTCTGCTGATCTGCACCATCAGCCTCCTGCTGTGCTGTCCTTTGTGTATGCTGGGAGGCATACACTGCAGTAAATTTAAGAAGAATAAAAACCATACAAAGCTATGCCACAAAATTCATAGCCAGGGTAGTCTAACATCCTTCAATAATAATCAATGCAGCCACTGCACAGGTTCCACCACAGTCCCAGCTCCTCATACTCATTGGCAAAACCATGTTTTCGGGACCTTATTGTTAGTGTTTTACAGATAGATGAATTTATTAACATGGATTTTAGTTAGTTTCTCATATTTTTTCCATTCCTAACTTTGATTATACTTGGACTGCTCCCATTTCCATTTTCCATTTAATGAAATAATCTTAATTTGAATATTCATACAAATTTTGATGTGTCTTTCTCTTATTGGTCATATGGTGGTATGCTTTTTTCTTAATTCACATTTTTTGCAAGCAATTTTCTCTAATGGTTTTTCAAAACTATCTGCATTTTGGTACCTATTTCCTTATTTCATATGCAATCTTTTCCGTATGCATTTTTACTAAAGAACTCTGTGTTTTGTGTGTGTATGTGTGTGTGTGTGTGTGTGTAACCTCATCTACTGAGTCTGAACAAGTATACCTATAGCACAACTAGTTCTGTATGTCTATTTATTTATCAGATAATTATTATTCAGTTCTTATCACAATCAAATAGAAGAATTTCAAAAGTCACTGTTGATACAAGAAGTTTGGAGAATACTGGCTTGCCCATTTTTATTTTAAATTCAAGTAATGTTCCAATGGATCGAGTTTTTATTGCTTCTGCTTTAAACAGTAAAAGAGGAGATAATTTATCTGTGTAGGCTTTTCACTTAACTCTTTCTTATGGGTTAGACAAATATATTGAGAGTAACTGCATCATCTCAGACAAGATACAGGTTACAACTTGTTTTTCGGGTGATAAATTAATAGAGCGGGACTACTTTAAATTCATTTTATTTTTAACAGCTCAAATGCCAGTGTCTATAAATTAATTTGAAGCGGAGTATATTTTTCTTACAGTGCTATCTGCTTAAAAGACATATGAATCATTTTAATCATCTCCACATTTATCCAAAAATCCCCTGCATTTTGATTTTTCATCTGACTGTTATTTCTGGCCAGAGGTGTTAACTTCCAAGATTCATTTTAGTTTTCTTTCTTGGTTGATTGCTTTACTGTTTTGCCATGGAATTAAAACACAATGTTTGGATACTCAAATATTAGCTTTCTAATATAAACATTTTTCTCCACAGTTTGTTTCAAAACATACTGCATAAAGCCAAATGATAATGAAAATTATGTACTCCATGTGTGTGCGTATAGATATGAAATTGGTTGAAATGCTGCCTTGGAAATCCTTACATATATAAAATCATTAATTTAATTAAAAGTATAAAATATGAAAAGTAAATATTCTTTTCCCAGTTCTGCCTCTTACTCCCCTTATCACACAATGATAGTATTTAATTATCTTGGAAAATAGCAAGAATGGTCAAGTTTATCTCTTCAGTCATTTTAGCTGAACTATTATGCTGAAGATCAACTGCAACAACATGAAGCTGTCTATTTGTCTTCTTTCTATTAATCTACTATGTCTTGGATTGATTTAGTTATAATCATACTATGAGGTTCCAGAAACTATACATCACACAATCATAATAAAAGCTTCCTATGAATTCTGCCAGATTTTCCTTAAGAATTGCAGATCCCTGGAGATAGATCCATTCTCTAGAATAATTATATGTTTATACCAGTTATACATTCATGCAGAGATGCTCATTCATACCTACACCAATTCATACCTCATTATTCATAAACTGACAGTTTGTTTTTATTATATATGGTTAAACCCAAACCAACAAGAACTATTATTTAAGTCAGTCCTTGGGGAAACCATTTAGCTATCATTCAAATGTCATTTTTGTAAAGATATCATAGAGTACAAATAGCATGGTAGCTACATAACAAACTTGAAAATTTACATTTTAAATATAAATCAAGGCTAAATATAGAGATCATAGTAACACTTAGAATCAAAGAGTCATAACTGACTTCCTGATTAAATCAGAAAACTACTTTGCTAATGTAAGTAACAAAATAATAGAGTTGGAAGGGACTTTGGAGGTCTTCTAGTACAGGGCTTTTCACCTTTTTCACCCATTGTACCACTTTTAGGATATGGCAACACCTGAGTACCACCAGTCACCTAGCATGGTGTCAAAAATTGATGATAAAAAAAACAACGGAAAAAAGTGATGAAGTACAGTTAGTCCTCGACTTACAACAGTTTGCTTAGTGACTGTTCGAAGTTACAATGGCACTGAAAAAAGTGCCCCCCAAGCCACAGCTGAGCAAGACACTTGCCTGCCTGCCCTGGCAGCACTCTTTCTCTTGTCCGAGGTTTTCATTGTTGTGAGCATTTCTGTTGAGGATTGGCAATGGGGGTGGGGAGAAGGGGGTGTTTGGTTTTTATTCCCCCCCTCTCTGCTGGCTGGTTGCAGCAGATTTTGGTGTTTTCACATGACCCTGGGACACTCTGACCATCATAAATATGAATCAGTTGCCAAGCATCTGAATGTAAATCACAAGACCCTGGAGATGCTGCAACATTCCAGCTGATTGGTGCTTCTTCTGGGCTCAGAAGCACCAGGATCAGTGCTGAGCTCCAGTTGGAGCCTGGCACTGATTCTGGTGCTTCCGCTGAGCCCTGACAGCCCTGCAGTTCCAGTCATCTCTCACTCAGGCTTGTGTGGTGTTACCACAGTCCCCTCCCCCACTACCACTTTTCTAGGATGGTCGCGAACCACCTGCTAGGTGCCAATGTACCACAGGTGGTACCTGTACCACTGCTTGAAAAGCCTTGTTCTAGTACAACCCCCTGCTCAAGCACAAGATCCTATACCATGTCAAACAAATGGCTGTCCAATCTCTTCTTAGTTTGTCTCCCAGTTGATGTTAGGGTACTTAAAGTCCCCCATTACTACAGTTGTGTGTTTTCTACTATGTTTATTAACTGATTAGAAAAAACTTCATCTATTTCTTCTGTTTGGAGTGGATGGTCTGTAGTAAACACCTATGATGATGTCATTCTTTTTTCCATATATATATATATATATATATATATATATATATATATATATATATATATATATATATATATATATATATATATATATATAAATAAAGGGAACACTGTATTTAATAGTAGGATGTCTTATCTTGTGTTCTCTTATATGTATATATATATATATATATATATATATATATATATATATATATATATATGGATCTTTGGTCATTCGGGTTTTTCCCCGCGTAGAATTGAAGATGTAGGCGCAACGTTTCGACGGAATCCCATCCGTCATCCTCAGGCTGGTGGCTTCAGCTTCCTTCTTCTGGGAGAAGCATGTGGTAGTGGCTGTTTGTTCCTCTTTTTTTTTAAACTGCCAGAGGGGGTGTGTTCTGTGGGTGGAGGTGTGTTCTGATTGGGTGGGGGTGTGTTTTGAGTGGATGGGCTGGTCTCAGCTGCCAGCCTTAGACCTGAGCTGGTGAGTTGTGCTGCTTTTGTTCAGCTTCGTGTTTGTGGTGGTGCCATGTTTTTATAGTGGGTGTCAGTTTGCTTATTGTGTGGTTTGGAGGGGTTTAAAGTGGCTGATGTTTAAATCCCCCTCCTTTCCCCCTCCCCCAGAGATCTCTTATTTTGGGGATTTTCTTCTTCAGGAAAATAGGTAGGATAGAGAAAATCAATATTCTTACCCAGATTCAAGCATGCTGTTTAAAATCCGCTTAGTTTAAAAGCTTATGGCTCTTGTTGTCACCAGCTATGGCTGAACATGAAGTTAGCCAGCCTTTTCTTCTGTTGGTTTCTGGGAGGCTTCTCCTGAACTGTTCGGAGAGACCGCTGTCTCTCCTAAGTCCCTGGGATTTCCTTCCTTCATTCCACCCCTTCAGGGTGGGTTCTGGCCCCTTAGGGTCCCCAAGAAAAAGAAATTTCAGCCGAAGGGTTCAGCATTCCGAATCTTCAGACTGCTCCCTGGAAAACAGGAACTGGAAGCCTCTCTTTTTTCCTTTTATATTAACCACCATGCATTCAAGGAAGCTTTCATCCAGGGTTTTATGCATTTCTGTAATGGGGTAGTGATTTCTTCCATATAATACAAATCCACCTTCTCTTTTGTTAGATTGGTATCTTTTTTATATATATAGATATTTTTAACTATAACAATTTCCAGTGCCTGGTGTACAGTGTGTTGTCCTGGTTTATATTTTAGCAAGAAAAAAGGACAATAATAATTAATTAACAATCAATAATAATTAAATTTGATAATTCCATAATTAATATATTAATTAATGATACATTTCTTTGATCTTCCCTTCTCCCATTTGTATTCTCCTTCAACCTTAGCCAAAATATAATTCTTAATATTTTCAATATATAAATGATTAGATATAGGCATTTTTTATATTTATACAAATAATAATAATCCCTCTATATAACATTTTTTCAGCTTATATTATTCGCATAACCATCATCTCATTAGTTCAGCATACATCCTATTTTTATAATTTTTGTTCAGTTAAATTCCCTTATATTCAATCCAATTATTATCAGTCATAATTTCTTCATATTAGCCATCTAACTGTCCAAATTTTCCCTTCACTTGTGAAGGTTTTCTTGCTTTGGGAATCTTTTCAAGGATTTAGATAATAGATAGAAGAAAGAATATCAGTATTCTCACCATTTTCAAGCATGTTGTTCACCGATATTTAGGTTCATGCTCTGGGACTTCAGCAGTAAGCAGCTTGGGCTAGCCTTCCTCCTGTTGGGTTCGGAGAGATTTCCCCAGATCAAACAAAGTGATTGCCATCACTTCGTGATCAATGGGGCACCCCTCCTTCACGGTCACCACTTTGGGCAACTTCGGACCCATCTAGGGTGCCCCAAGCAGGAAGAAACTAGCTATGGGGAGCGGAGGTTCACTCTCACGTGGCCATGCACTGCAGGTGCAAAACCGGAAGTCTAGATTGGTATCTTTTGAACAGTTTATATCCTTCCATCAGTACATTCTAGTCATGGGTTTCATCTCACTAAGTTTCAAAAATGGCAACTATATCATACCTGCCTCATGTATTAATACCTCAAATTCACCCTGTTTGTTCCTCAAGCTTTGAACTTTTGTAACATTTGAGCAATGCCATATCCACTCATAATAAATAGTGAAGGGAAATTGAATTCCTAATCTGAGCCAGTTTATGAAAAAAAGGCATAGAAAGAATGTTGCATTAAGTACAAGGCTGAGCATTATTTTTGATTGGCCAAAATATCCATTTGTATTCCTGGATATATCTGCTTTATGTGGATTTTTCATCTTGTAAATGCAAAGATATAAAGGAAGAATTTAATTTTCTTTAACAATTTGTATTCTCCTATTTTCTAGGAGTGCATCATCGAAGCACTAAATTACAAATGTAGATGTAGATTATTTTTTGCAGTATTTCTTTGGTCATCATGACTAGTAAGGATATCTATCTTTGACTTTCTTCCATTTCATTTTCCATTGAAAAGCCAAATATTTCAATTATGGGTTTCTGGTTCAACCATATTTTCCCATTCTGAGTTATGTTCCCTGACCATATCACTTCTGGAAAAGAATAACAATTATATTGCACTTTTTAAAAAAATAAATGCTAATTGGCAGAAACAAGGCTAGTCAATATCCTTGAGCTCCAGAAATGCATCTCAGGAATGCATTTTCTCTTTCATAAGAGAAGAGAATGACATGAACATAGGGATTTTAAATGTTATGAAATCATCATTTTAATAAGCATTGCATATATTCATAGTAAATGTGAACATAATATGCAGTGAGATGGTTGGCTTCCCATTACCATAGAAACACAGTTTGTATTCTACGGATGGTATTTCAGTGTGTGCAAGCTTCCAATTACCATCTGGTTCTGGAACATCTGTTACTTTAAGCAGAATTTTTGCTGAGAAATAAGTAATAGGTTTTTTGAGGATGGCCAGGGGAACTAAAATCTGCTGTTCCATTTACAATAAGATTTCTTAGGTACGGTTATTGCCAGTGAAAAAGGTAATTGTTAAAACAGTAATTTTTAGTGATTTAAGTTTATGTAAAATAATTTGTTAACTTTTTATTGAAAATATGAATGGTAATAAACATTTCAATAACCATTTGGCTTTTGTCACTGTTATTTTTAAAGGCTCAATCATATATTATTAAAATATCACTTTTCATTTATATAACTTCCAGATTTTACAGAGACTACAGTCAATGAGTTGTTACTGCTTCCACTAAAAAAAAGCTACAAAAAATAAAATAAAGTTACATGGTTTTAAAAAAGACTAGATAAATCATGTTTCTAGTAGTAGGGCTTACACTTTATTAAATTTAGGATATTATTACAATACAATTATTATTCATAATTACTCTTCTTCCCTGCTATTCCATATGCCCAAAACCAAAAATTATGTGCTGAAAAAGATGAAAACAAGGCCTTTAAGTAAAAACAAACAAACCATTTTTATTTGTTCTCTAAACTTTGAGCATCCTTTATGAGTCCTTTATGGCTGACCCTGGGTATGCTTCTTACATCTCCTAGTTTGTGTCTGAGTTTTTCTTCCTTTCCATCCCTTTCTACCTCCTTATTGTTTGGTTATCTTGGGGTTTATGTTTGAGATTAGATCCTAATGATTGGTTGCCCTCCTCCCTCAGTTTTAGTTTAAAGCCCTTTGGATAAGTTAAGCCAGTCTTTTTCCAAATACATTCTTTCCACTTCTTGTTAGGTGCAGCCCATCCTTTGCCAGAAGACTTTCTTGAAGGTAATGCAGACCATGGTCTCGGAATTCAAAGTGCTCTTGGGTGACACCAATCCTTGAACCAATGGTTCATTTTTAAAATCCTTTGTTCTCTTGTTGCATGTTGACCTTTTGTTGGAAGCATAGATGAAAACACCACTTGTGTTCCTAACTCTTTAGGAACTCTTTATCTTGCCAAGCTGCTCGTAGTCTCTTGATATTGTTTTTGGGTTTGTTGTTCTATCGTTCATCCCCACATGAAGGGGAAGAAAGGGATAGTAATCTATGGGCTTGATTATTTTAGAAAGGTTCTCAGCCACATCTTTGATTTTTGCTCCAGGGAGATAACCAATTTCCCTAGACTGATTATCTGGTCTACAGATGGCTGAATCTGTTCCACTGAGAATTGAGTCTCCTAACATCAACATTCATCTTTTTTTTGGGGGGGGGGAGTCTGGACTACTTTTCTTCTTATTGTAGAAACACTTGATGATGTCCTTTTTCAGGTTTCTTAATGCTTTCTTCCAGTGGGAGGCTAAGAAATCGATTGCTCAACTGCAATGAGGCTGCACTGGACTGGGTTGAACTAGACAGCAAGGGCATTGCTTTGTGTTTTTGTCTTCTATGAGTGACATGCTTCTATCTCTAAAGATTCATGTACAGGTTCATTTCTTCTAGTAGTTGTTTGTTCCTTATTGTGTTTAGCTTGGATATAGTCTTCTTGCTTAGGTTGGAGTTTCTTGTTTTGTAGGTTGAGTTTCAGAGCGGCTAGAGTTGCCTCCAGATGCTTTATTTTTTCTTCCAGTAATTCATTTAGTCTACATTTGGTACATGTGTAATTTGGGTCCTCCATGGGCATGGGTACATACATGGAACATATTTTTCAAATCACAACAGTGTCCATCTCTTTTTACTTTTTGTTACTTCATTTAAGAATTAAAATTTTTAAAAGTTTACAAAATGTTAAAAGATGTAAAAGGTTTTACCATTTTTTTAAAAAAACTAAATTAAAAATTTTAAAATTCTGAAAGTTTATTTAAAAATTTAAATATTTTCAGTTTTTTATTTAAATTTATTTAAAATTTTAAATAAATTTTGTTGTTTGTGTAACTATATTTTAAGGGCTTTATGACTTGCAAATCACAAATTCCTGCCATGCTTTTCTCTGTTGCAATACTTTTCTCTATTGCAGCATAATCTTGTATAAAATTTGGATGTCACTTTATTTTGTCTTAGAATGTCATTATACTTGCCCCCCAAAAGACACATCCAAGTTACATTCATCATGACTTCAATATATATTGCATTCTGCCCAAATGCAAGATATTCTGTGCATATTGCTAGAACTATAAAAGCTATGATTAAATAAAGGTAAGTGTGATGCCTGGTAAGTTGAAAGTTAAACTATCAAGACAGAATTATGAAAAGCACATCCAACTCTATCAACCTGGCTTTGAAAACATAACACATTTTTATGCAGACTTGTTACTGGCCAAAGAACCCAGTCTACAGTGCATCAAATTTTGTCATCTTACACTCAATTAGTTCAGCTTTTTCGGCCAATTCTCTCTACTTAACCAAAATTGGTTTGATGGTGAATGCCATGCAGCCAAGAAATAACTGATTTCCTGCTTTAAGGAATATAAAAAGGATCCCCTTACTAATTCAATTCAGGATGGGCTGCTCTTCAAAAGGAAATATAAATAGTAATTACAGGCAAAGAAGAGGCAAGCTCTCAGAGCCAGTTGGAATCAACTAATTTCTGCTACTTGTTCTAAGAATTCAGCTCAGTTCTGGAAATGCATAGTTCTTTAATCTGTTTCCCCCAATTTATGAATTTCATCATCTTTCCCTGCTTCAGTTTGGGAAGACCCTATCAGATTGCTCTATACATAGCTGAAGAGTGGATTACTCCATCTGAAGAGTGGATTAGACCAAGAAACTTATCTATTCCCCTCTTGCTCCTCCCCCCACAACTAGGCTTTGAGATTACAAAACTGATTAAAAAGCTGAAATTGAACAAAGCTCCAGGATGGGACTTCAGTTCAGCAGAGGCCATTCAAAACTATTTAGATGGGTGGAAACCAATTTTGGCTTCCCTATTCATCTCTAATAACCATGCTAAGGTCCCTAAGCTAAGCTTTGGTGATTCCAATCTACAAAAAAAGAAGATAGAGATTTAACTGCCAATTATCACCACATTAGCCTTCTTAATGTGGTTAACAAATTATGGTAGACTCCAGGATTGGGTTATAATTGAGAATACTGTACTTAATGAGCACTGTTGAGAAGAATGGCTAGAAATTAAACCAAGGTGAATAGATTTTCACAAAGCACTCTGAGGTACAGTACATGCCTGACAGTTAAATAATAATAGAATAAGTCAATACCTTTAAATATCTGGGGAATGTTTTTCATGCTACAGGAACTAAAAAATTCACAGATTATGTTACCCTAAACATACAAAAAATAGTGTCAGCTTTTCAATCTTTCTACTTCTCCAAAGCTCATCAGCTATTTGTCTTTTTGGCTAAGATCCAAGCCCAGCTCCTTTTTGGAGTTCAGTTGTGCCCCTACAGGTCATTCTTCCTTCTTAAAAGTGTTCAATCCAAATTCCTGAAATCAATTTTTCAAGTATCTCCTAGTGTTCTGAATGTGGTGCTTTCCCATGAAGATGGCCTTATTAAAATAGAAACTTCTGATTGGATTTTCATTTTATCCTAATGGCTTAAACTCTTCTTTTTTCCAGCTGACTTGGTCTCTCTAATTATGATTGATAGCTTTCAGTATTCTTGGTGACAG
Organism: Vipera berus; assembly: GCF_964194415.1. NCBI lineage: Eukaryota > Metazoa > Chordata > Lepidosauria > Squamata > Viperidae > Vipera > Vipera berus. The sequence goes on from NC_138206.1 coordinate 99,174,552, forward strand.
ACAATACATGGCAAACTGCAGTTGTATGGCTTCTCATGGCCAGCCCTCATCCTGATGGGCTATGAAAACACAATAACTGATCTGAGCCACTGATTTAGAGCTACAAGCAGATTTACCAGTTCCACCTAGAAAGACCTTCCTGGGCCACTCTGCACCTCTTTTTCAAACAGCCAGATACCTTAGTCACACAATATTTAGAAGGGCTGATCCTTGGACAGTTTCAGTGCCCACTCAACAGATGTTACTGAAGGGAGAACCCCTTTGAACAAAGACTGTGTCCATGTGATGGAGGAATAATTAAAACAATGGAACATTTTATTTTGTATTGTCCCCTCTACGCAGACATTCACCAGGAACACTTATCTTCATTCCTAGTACTTTTTATAATCTCTGATTATAAAATATACAGTACTGAACATGTCCTAAGTGACAAAGTAACTCTTGGTCATGTAACCTATTCCATGCTTTTGCATTGTGGTGTTGGGGAAGACTTTTGAGAGTTCCTTGGACTGCAAGGAAATCAAATCAATCAAACCTAAAGGAAATCAACTGACCATTCTTTGGAAGGACAAATACTGAAGCTGAAGCTCAAATACTTTGGCCACCTAACGAGAAGAGAGGACTCATTGGAAAAGACCCTGATGTTAGGAAAGACTGAAGGAAAAATGAGAAGGGGACAGCAGAAGATGAGATGGTTACATAGTGTCTTTGGAGAAATGAACATGAATTTGGGCAAACTCTGGGACACAATGGAAGACAGGAGAGCATGGCATGCTATGGTCCATGGAGTTGCGACAAGTCAGACATGGCTTAGTGACTGATCAACAATAAAAACCTATTCTAATGACACTGAACAATAATTTGTACCAGAGATGTTATGTTTGTGGAAAATCCTCCTGAGCTTTTCATATATTCCAGAAACATTGTTGTTCTCTTCTCTGTCTGTTATAAGGTGCTCCTTCTGGAGGCCCAGTTAGGATAGCTGCAAGTTCTAATAGCTGCCTTGATGTGCTTTGTTCTTTCTCTTTTTCTTCTTTGCTGATAGGCAAACATTCAGCCCAGTGATGTAGGGTTCTGATTACTCCCAGTTTATACTCCAGTGGGTGGTGAAATTCAGAAACCCATACACAGAGATCAGCTCAGGAGATTTTCAACAAACACAACATACATGCACTTTAAGCTAAGAAACACATTAAAACAGAAGCTTATCCACCCCAAGGTCAAAACACCATATACAAAAAGCAATATTGTATATGCACTGCAATGCAGCAAGACATGCACATACCTGTACATTGGGGAAACAAAATAATCACTTTACAAATACATGGCACAACACAAGAGAACAAACTTATCAGGACAGGATTCAGCAGCCTATCTACATCTGAAAGACAAAGGTCCCTCCTTTGAAGACAGCAAGGTTCATATTCTGGTTAGAGAGGACCACTGGTTTGAAATAGGAGTCAAAGAGGCCATCTATATTAAAATTGAACTGCCCTCCCTCAACAGAAGGGGTGGAATATGATGCCACCTATCTCCGATTTATGATACAGTTCTTTCAGCAGTACCAAGGAGGTTCCAAATCCATTTGCACTCTGATTCAGATGACTCTGAGGATACAGATAAACCGCACAATAATTCTCAGAGTGCTAACAACTGACTGACTGCAAAGAATATATAACTTCTTTCATCCCCCACCAGTTAGTTAGAACTGAAGACGCTTCTTGGATGAGAAGCAAAACGTTTTCAAAGAAAAAACCAAGAAAGTCCAATTGCCTTTGGAAAAAAAAGGGGGGGGCATGACCTAGATGGTTCAGTATCTCCATAGATATTAGAATAATAATTCATTTATCTCATTGATAAGTTTCTGAATGCATGAAACATATTTAACATTATGCAATATACCGGCGAACAATTATGTAAGAAATAATACATGATTTTTTTAAAAAAGACAGGGATGGATGATTCACATCTCCAATAATGTATTTATAAATAATATTTATAAACAGTACTTAAGGACCTTGCAGAGGTTTTGTGGACCACAAAATCAAAGATGTAAGAAAGTACGCTCTAGTAGTTTGTTACTAGATTATATATCATAAAAGATACCTTTGAAAATTTTCTCATAATTTCACTTAAAAACAACCTTCCGCACCAGATGTTGTTTCATAATGTCCCTAATAATTACTGACCTTCCCAAAACTGTATTTCTTTGCAGTTAAGGCATTATGGACCAATATATCTGAAAGCTGCCTGTTCATGGAAAATGGAATTAGCATATAGCATTAAAAATACTAACATTACATAATTTCATTATGCTACATTTGTAAATACTCCAGCCCAATGCAAAGTGTGTAATATCCATTAAGGTTCTTCGTTATGGTGAAGGCTCAGTATTTGAAGAGCTGCATCTTTGCATGCTCCAGTTTAATTTAAAGATATCGCCTGAGGCCATTTTTGAATGCCAGCCTATGCTACGATTACAGGTGGTTTATTCATGAGCAGACTCTAGTTAATCCCAAGTTATAGAATATGTTTCCTAGACCTAGAGAGAGATACAATGCTGATATTGATTATCAGTTCCATATTTTTTTTGTTCTCTCATGCCTTTCAACACTTCAAAATTCAGACTGAATCTATTCTACCACTTCTTTTGTTAACTCTCAGCTCCAAATTGACTCAATTCTTCTTGTATTTAAAATGTGGTCGCTGTTCCATTCTATGTAAGTTATTTTATGATTTCTATTGCTTGTAAGTTAATTTATAATTGTGGGTTTGGCTTATTCAACCCTAAAACACACATTATTGTTAAAGATATGCCTTCTCCTTGTTTAAGTATATGTAATGATATATATCAGGAATGCCCTCTTAGAGTTAAAATTAATATTTCCTAACATAGGAATTCATCCAGGCATCAAGAACTGTGGACTTTAGTGGGGCTGGAGATCAACCAAACACTTACGTAATAGTGGAAGGCAAAAAGTATAATTGACTGCAGTAACGGATTCTTGATATCTATCATATTTAAACATTTTTAACATTTCAATTTTTTCTTCCTCCTCCCCACAAAAGGGACTTAAAAGGAAGGAATTTTTCTTTAAAAGTCTAGTCAATTTTTTGTAGTTTTGAAGCTTATGATATTGTTTCATAGCGCTTTTGTATTTTTATATCTATTTATTACTGTTTTCATTATATAAGTGTGTATGTCTGTGTTAAATTTTACTGACAAAGAATTAAAGGGAGACTAGCTATTTCGAGCTATTTAGCTCTCATCAGCTAGCCATACCCTTCTGAGATTCAAACCTGGGCATACTGCATGTTAGGCAGGTGTGTGTGTGTGTGTGTGTGTGTGTGTGTGTGTGTGTGTGTGTATTCTTCAGCGATCCTGAAATTAAAGATTATAATGTAATAGATAGAGGAAAAACTAAACAATAAAATTAATACTAAACAAAAATATTCAAAATATACAATTTATAGCAATACACACAGACATAGACACACACACACAAAGTAACGTTAATGTAATATATTTGTGTGTGTGTGTCTGTGTGTATTGCTATAAATTGTATATCTTGAATATTTTTGTTTAGTATTAATTTTATCGTTTAGTTTTTCCTCTATCTATTACATTGTAAACTTCAATTTTAGGATGGCTGAAGAATTAAATGTGTAATGAAATAACCATTATTATGAATATGTAGACAATTGTATAAAATATTGATAAATTATCTGTTAAGTAGTAAATGTATTTTGATGACCCAAATTAGGGGGATAAAAGCAAAAAATAAAGTTTCTCCCCTGTTTGTTATTGTGGTATTGGAGTATTGGAGTTAGTTAGTTTCTTTGCTGTATGGAAATAAAGTGGGGGGAAATAGTAAAATGTATTCAACACATCATAAGCTTAAAATCAATAAAAGGGAGAATTACATACCACTATTTGTGTTTGTTGTAGTCCTTCTCCTTCTTCCACCCTACAAAACAAGATTCCATACAGCAAGCGTTATAGCTCTACTTACTATGAAGTCAGTGGCAAAAAGTTTATTGGAGGTACTGTATATAAAAATATATTTCAGCACTGTTTTCACTTTTTCCCATTCTTGATCAACAGCACATGATTTCTGAAAGTAGCAATGTTCAATATGATAACTACATTATGAGCAATTATTTTTTAAAAGTCCTACGTAAGAGGTGGAGATTTAAGAAAGGTGAGAAAGAGGAAGCCTTCAGTGAGGAATGCAGACTTTTTAATATTGCACTTGTGTCTACCTAGCACTAGCAATAGCGCTTAGACTTATATACCACTTCATAGTGCTTTACAGCCCTCTCTAAGTGGTTTACAGAGTCAGCACATTGCCCCCAACAATCTGGATCCTCATTTTACCGACCTTGGAAGGATGGAAGGCTGAGTCAACCTTGAGCCGGTGAGGATCGAACCTCTGGCAGCGAGCAGTGAGTTAGCCTGCAATCCTGCATTCTAACCACTGCACCACCATGTCTCTTAAGGAGTTTTGTATCCCCTTTCATACAAACCAAATACCATAGTACCATAAGCAAGCCAGTGGTGGTGGGTGATACACAGAGAAGAAGAAAACTGGAATCTTTTAATCTAGCAATAAATCTAAATCTAAATCTCAAATAAAATAAACCAAATCAATGTGGATGTTTTATTTTATACTTGGGTTTTAATTTATCCAATGGCTAAGTCTTTTCTGTTATGCCAGTGCTCCCCAAGCTCTTGTTCATCTAACATTAGTGGGCAGCTTTGCATGTCAATTACATTCCCAAGCTTTCTTATGATGCCAAGGGCCTAATACTAGAGCTGCTCAGAGCCAATATTCAGTCCGTGAAAAGTACTAACAATTTTTAGCATATAGTGTCAAATAGTAATTGTGGACTACAAGAGCTAAAATGGTTAGGGCAGATGCATATGAACAGAAAGAGGGCCACTTATGCATGATTTAGGAAAAGATAACAATCAGTTTATACAAATCTGTGTGTTTGGGTATAATTTTTGTTTTAATAGAAAAGTATTCTTCAGTATAATATCTAGATGCTTAGAGTACTACTTGGGTGACCTTTTTAAAAAAAAATTTCTCACAGTTAACTTTGTTATATTTGAACAAAATAGTTATCAAAATAGAGGAGGTCTTCAAATAAAGAGCTGTCCTTGGAGCTCAGTGGATAAAAGTAAGATAGTGTATTTTCATATTTGGAGATAGACACACAAACACACACACAGAGAGAGACAGACATACCAGTTTTTGAATCAATGTACCTCAACTAGGTTAACTTTACACAAAATTTGAGACCCATTGCTCCTGTGGGATTGAAATTTAGCAAAGCTGTGGATGGTTTAGCACAACTGCACCTTCCAGCTACAAACTGGAGCAAGGGAAGATGAGAGGGAGATATCTCCACCCTCTTTCCTGTCTCTCTTTGGCCCCTTCAGCCATTCAGATGGTGACCAGGCTCAACAGGCAAGTGGTGATTGGCTGCTTTGGAACTGAGGCTGAAAACTGAAATGCCTTAATGGCAGCCGGAGGCAATGGAAGGACTCAGGTGGCTACTGGTGAGGGAGGGATTGGTGCTCGACATGTGAGTCCTCTTTTCATGCTTGAGGAAGGGCGGGGTCTTGGGGACATGCCAGGATGGGGAATGGGGTGCAGTTTTCCTCACGGTCTGCACCTCCATTTGCTTTAACTCTCCTGGCAAAGTGGCAGGCAGTTCCATGGATCAACCAAAGAGGGGGAGGAGTGATTTCCAATGCTCCCTGCAAGCTTCCCACAAGCAAAGTCAATGGGGAAACTGGCAGGACGTCAAAATCATGGCTGCTCCTATAGAGGCTCATTCTGTTTCTCTGTTTAGGTTAGAAAATACTTCATCTCTGAAAGGATGACCCAATGGGTCATGGGTTGTCTAGTGAGAATCTAAAAGTTCTGATCAACCGTATTTATTAAAAGGAAAATTAAGATTATGTCACAGGAATTCCAACAGATACCCTGTTTTCAAGTGAGACATTCACTTACAGCCAACATTAGGCCAGCAAAAGTGGGCAAAGGTTTCCAAGCCTGTCTTTTGGGAAGATGGGGCAGTCTCTATTCCCTGCTCTAAATGACCATGATGCCTTCTTTTAACACTATGAGTAAGGGTTCCCACTTATACATATATGAACTGTTTTGTGCTGTCTACTGTTTTGGGGTTATCTTAAATTCAGAGTTTTCATTTTTCAGGTAAATACAATACTATAGGGAGGAGGAAACTATGCGTATATCTCTGTGTGCTTCTATAAATAATATATGCACACCAGTTTATATACTACACCTACAGGCATACATAAGTACCATTTATTGTAGGGCTATAAACAGTGGTGGGATTCAAATATGTGAACAACCGGTTCTCTGTGTGGAATTCCATTCTGGGCCTGGGTCACAAAAAATTAGCTACCAGTTCTACCGAAGTTGTGCAAACTGGCTACCACTGGCTATAGAATAGCATCTTATCATATTCCCTAATATTTTGTTTTTGTATATTAAATATATTGTAATACTATATTACATATTATGCATTAGCCTAGTCTGTTTTTATTTAAAAATGTACTCTTTCTTTCCAGGGAGTAGTTTTAAATTCAGGTAAATATGGTGTCTATAAATAAAGGGCTATTTATTTGGAGGGTAGTATTTCTTCAGGAAATTGGTAGGTAGAGCAACACAAATAGAAATGCATAAAATTGGTATTAGGAAATTGTCACTATATATCTGTGTATGCACATACACATAATGCATTTGTTCTTCTTAAGAGGAATATATGCTATGAATATTTGAAGCCTCATTGTATGGAATGCTGCACTGAAAGTTAGGAAAAACAAATAGGTTGTAAATTTGAAAAGGCCAAACAAAGATTTGATAATTCAGTCTTGGAAATGTTTATTCAGCTCACTCCCAGTAATGGAACCTATTCATTGCCAGCCAGTGTAAATGTAGCCATTAAAGGGTTGACTTCCGGACTGGAAAGTTCTACATTTATTTATTTATTTATTTATTTATTTATTTATTTATTTATTTATTTATTTATTTATTTATTTATTTATTTATTTATTTAATTTGTATACCACCCTTCTCCCGAAGGACTCAGGGCGGTGAACAGGGCAATACATAATAAAAACAAGATACAAAGATTAAAAATTATTAAAAAGTAATTAAACAACAATGCCCGTAATAAATTAATACAGATTAAAAGTTAAGACCAATTTATAAAATCCAACCCCATCCCATCAGGCCAGGCCAGCTAGTTCAAAAAGATGGGTTTTAAGATCGCGCTGGAAGGAGCGGAGATCAGGTGCCATCCGGAGCTCGACCGGAAGATGGTTCCATAAATCCGGCGTGCCCACAGAGAACGCCCTCCCCCTGGGGGCCACCAGTCGGCATTCTTTGACTGGTGGCACCCTGAAGAGGCCCTCTCTGTGGGAGCGTACTGGGCGGAGGGAAGTTGACGCCGGCCGCATTATTGCTTTATGGTATAGATTCTCAGTCAAAGAAATCAGTGTTGTATACTAAATAAAATAGATCCTTTAAACCAGACATGTCAAACTTGTGACATCACGTGATGTCACGCAACATATTGGAGCTTTTTCTCCGTTGCCGGCAATGGGGTGGGCACGGTTTTGGGATGACACGTCCAGCCCACAGGCCGGCAGTTTGACAGCCCTACTTTAAACAGTTGAATTTACACAGGGTATAAATATCCACACCTAATTTGGATTTCAATTGGCAAGAAAATGACCACAAACTTCAAAACAGATTGCTAGCTAATATGTTGGATGTGTGATATGTGAGAAATTACAAAATGCTTCATTCTGCTATGTGTGGATTGTGCCATCTGCCTACCTCAGAAGTATGGGGTTTGAGGTTTTATTCCTTATTTATTTATTGGTGGAAAAGATGCAGTTCTAATCTTTAATTTCATTTTGTCATTAGTAGCATAGAAAACTAAAGTATGGTGTAATGGTAAAGCTACTAGATTAAACTGAGGAGATTCAGGTTCAAATCCATCCTAGGAGATTCCCTAGGATTAGGGACCAAACTTTTTCTCTCCATCTAATTACCTCACAAGAATCAGCATCTCATGGAGATTAGGATGAGAAAATACAGCCATATTATGGACCCAATCACATCACAACAGCCTTGAATCCAATAATGTGATGTAAATGTGGAAGGCTGGGGTTTGCCTCTTGACATCATGAGGGATGTTTTATAATCTTCACACTGATGCAATTTCTACCATGCAGAAATCCCAGGGATAGGAAATGAAAGACAATCCTCATATAAGCAGCTTTGAACCTCTGGAGGAGGCAGAATATAAAGCTAACAATAAAGTATCCCAAGTTCTTTCCAATGACCGAGGTCCCTGGTCTCCCTACAGCAGGGGTCCCCAACCCCCGGTCCGTGGACCAGTACCGGGCTGTGGCATGCCAGCAACTGGTCTGCACAAACAAGCAAAGCCCCATCCGTGGGATGCAGGCAGCATACAAAAGCATGCCCCCTCCGGTCCACGGAAAAACCTGTCTCCATGGAACCATTCCCTGGTGTCCAAAAGCCTGGGGACCTCTGCCCTAAAGTATTCACACAGGCAATGGAAACTATTTTGCTGTGGGCTGGCTATAGCTACATGGGTATTCCAACTCTCCTGAGCAAATCTATAAAAGCATCTATGGTCCTCCTGCAAATGAAACCTGCACCTTGTTAGTGCTTGAATTGCAAAGAGTAGAATTTGAATCCTTTCCATCTAGTGATGGATCCCTAGAAATGTTCTGGAAGGCTATAGAAAGAGATCCTTTGAATAAAGTTGAGATTGGGAATGAGAACACTTAAAATAGTCTCCCAATACAGTGTACACTGATCTTTCAAACACTGACTAAACTCTTAGACTAAATGTAACCAGCATCTCTTCCATAAGTTCATTTCCTAAAGTTGTATTTATTGATCCCAAAATGTTCATAATGTGTGTTAGAGAGAAGAGTTGCAAAGTAAATCTCACAGAAGAGACCACTAAAATGAATAGGATATGTATGCATTCTAAATATTTGCACTTGTAATGTTGTTTTACTGTTAATGACCTTATATAATGACTATTACAAAAATGTAGTATCACTTCAGGTAGGCTTCTGTAATTTCAGCCTTTATCTCAGTTTTGATTTACTTTGTTTCTTTTTCATCATTATTTAGTTTACACATACATATAATTATCAAATTACTAAACAACTTCACTATTCTTATTGAGCAAGAGTATAATTTTTCAGGCCACAAAGTAATCTATACTAATCTCAGTATATACTTGTGTGTTTAAACACAGTGAATGTTTGTGTGTTTAAAACACAGAAGCACCAAACACACAATAAATAGCAATTGGTTTAATACAAAAAAATTAAAACATGTGTCATGCATATATATTTGGGTAGAGCAACAAAGCAGAAAGTGATTACAGAAAAGGCCCAACACCTGATAGTCCTCTATCTAATTCAAAATAGTCTGTCATGTAGCTGTTAAGTAATAGGTAACAAATTCTGCAGTTTCATCAATAGGATCCACTCTTCAGTGCAACTATCACAGTGACTAACTCTTCAAATTCAATATTCTCTGTCTGTTGGGGAAGTATATTCTGCAATAGAGATATATATTCTTGGTGTTGCTGCTTCTATTGGAGAATTTCCAAGCTGTTTGTCTCTTCCTCCCAGGAAGGAAAGATCAGGCCAGTTCCAATTAAACTGATTTATTACTACTCATAATAAAGAGACACAGGGGGGAGGCCGGGGATCTCAACGCGCCACCTACTTCGTCCCACCGTCTCTTGGCTTGCTGGCATTGGGATTGCCTGCCTCCCCCGTGCCTCTGCTTCTGCCTACTGCCAGTGCTGCCGCACAAGCCTCCCACAAGCCAGGCAGCCACATCCAGATCATCACCCCCCCACACACACACACCTCTGCCTCCATGCTCAGACTATCTGCACTGCAAGGGCTGTGACTGTTGCCGGACACTGTCATCTCCCAAGCACTTGCCGCCTCCTGTGCTGGCCATGTCCACTCCCCAGCTTATTTTTGGGGTAGGGCTTATATTAGGCACACCCTAAAAAAACAGGCTAGGGCTTATTTTCTGGGTGGCTCTTATTTTCAGGGAAACATGGTATTATTATTATTATTATTATTATTATTATTATTATTATTATTATTATTATTATTATTATTATTATTATTATTATTTCTATATCTCTAAATGTGGTGCTGAAAGCAAGATAGAACTACTTTTATTGATGTTTCAGGGTGGGAACTAAAATCATGTACAAAATGTGCAGATATATTGACACAAATACATACAATCCTCATAAAGAGATTTAAGTACATATGCTATCTAACATAAACTAATACGAGAAGTAGAAAAAAGAGACAACATCTCCGTGATGATGGACTGGAGTACTCTATGCATAAATAGCTGGGATAGAAAATAGCCATGACTTTTATACTAGTCTCCCAGATATATTTTCTGCAGCAAAAATCAATTGCACCATTTTCAGATATTTTCTATCTATCTCAATCACATCTCAGCACCAAAGCTTCTATTTCTTAGTGCTTTTTGATGCCATCTTTTATTGCTCTATTATACCAAGTGACAACAATATAGCAATGGAACTTAACAGATGGACAGAGGAATAGAAAAACAATGAACAAGTTGGCATTTGTTTTCTGCAATCAAAGAGAAAGCTGTGTATGTGTCATTTTAAAATACAGTGCACATTCTGTAAGTCTTCAAGAGACAGGTTGAATTAAAAGATCATAGCACAAAATTAAAAAAAATAGCTTGGAGTTATTTGTAAAGGCTAATCATATTAATAATGGCAGAAGTTAGAAGGATCACATGATGCTTATATTGAAAGCTCCAGTTTTTAGGCACAGTTTAAAAAGTTAACTTTTAATGCCAAAATTAGCTTAAATATTAATGGCTCTAATGCAGGCATGTCCAACGGGCAACATAACGTGACATCACATGACATATTGTAACTTCTCCCCCATTGTCAGCAATGGGGTAGGCACGGTTTTGATGTGACACCTCCAGCCCGTAGCCCAGCAGTTTGACATGCCTGCTTTAACCCTTCATTTTGATTCTGTTCAGATACAGTAAGACAAGCTCTTTCAAAGATGCTCTCTTCACAAAGAATCTTCCCTACATTACTTCCATACTAAGAAATGCACTCCTTTGGGAACTGAGTTTGGCCTCAACCATTTCTGCCTTCAGAAGGAAAAAGAGAGGCAGCTCTTTCCCCAGGCTTTTAATTATTATTTTGCATGCTGGATGTTAAAAACTCTAGCTACCATGAATGTTTGAGTGCAAAGTAAACTATAAACACAGTCTTATTTATGTATGATGGAGACTGTATGCTTCAGCAGATGTGTGTGTGTGTGTGTGTGTGTGTGTGTGTGTGTGTGTGTGTGTGTGTGTGTGTGTGTGTATATATATATATATATATATATATATATATATATATATATATATATATATATATACACACACACACACACACACACACACACACACACACATACATACATACATCACCAGACGGTCAACACAGACTATATGCTCTGCAGCCAAAGATGGAGAAGCTCTATACAGTCAATAAAAACAAGACCAGGAGCTGACTGTGGCTCAGACCATGAGCTTCTCATTGCAAAGTTTAGGCTTAAACTGAAGAAAGTAGGGAAAAACACTAGGCCACTCAGGTATGAATTGAATCATATCCCTGTTCAATATACAGCAGAGGTGACAAATAAATTTAAGGAATTAGATCTGATAGACAGAGTGCCTGAAGAACTATGGACAGAGGTTTGCAACATTGTACAAGAGGTAGCAACCAAAACCATCCCAAAGAAAAAAAAATGCAAGAAAGCAAAATGGCTGTCTGAGGAAGCTTTCAAATAGCTGAGGAAAGGAGGGAAGTGAAAGGCAAGGGAGAAAAAGAAAGATACGCCCAATTGAATGCAGAATTCCAGAGAATAGCTAGAAGAGATAAGAATGCCTTCTTAAATGAACAGTGCAAAGAAATAGAAGAAAACAATAGAATAGGGAGGACCAGAGATCTTTTCAAGAAAATTGGAGAGATGAAGGGAATGTTCAATGCAAAAATGGGCATGATAAAGGACCAAAATGGCAGGGACCTAACAGAGGCAGAAGAGACTAAGAAGAGATGGCAAAATTACACAGAAGAACTATACAAGAATGAGCTTAACATCCCTGATAATCACAATGAGGTGGTCACTGACCTCGAGCCAGACATCCTAGAATGTGAAGTGAAGTGGGCCTTAGAAAAGCTGAGCAACAACAAAGCTAGGGGAGGTGACAGTATTCCAGCTGAGCCATTCAAAATCTTAAAAGACGATGCAGTAAAAGTGCTACACTCAATTTGCCAGTAAATTTAGAAAACTCAACAGTGGCCACAGGATTGGAAAAGATCAGTTTACATTCCAATTCCAAAGAAAGGCAGTGCCAAAGAATGTTCAAACTATCGCACCATTGCACTCATTTCTCATGCTAGTAAAGTTATGTTTAAAATCCTACAAGCTAGACTTCAGCAGTATGTGGATTGAGAACTACCAGAAGTACAGGCAGGATTTCGAAGAGGCAGAGAAACTAGAGATCAAATTGCCAACATACGCTGGATCATGGAGAAAGCTAGGGAGTTCCAGAAAAACATCTACTTCTGCTTCATTGATTATGCTGAAGCCTTTGATTGTGTGGATCATAACAAACTGTGGCAAGTTCTTAAAGAGATGGGCGTACCAGACCATCTTATTTGTCTCTTGAGAAACCTATATGCGGGCCAAGAAGCAACAGTGAGAACTGGACACGGAACTACTGATTGGTTCAAAATTGGGAAAGGAGTCCGGCAAGGCTGTATACTGTCACCCTGCCTATTTAACTTATATGCAGAGCACATCATGAGAAAGGCAGGGCTTGATGAATCAAAAGTTGGAATTAATATTGCTGGAAGAAATATCAACAATCTAAGATATGCAGATGATACCACTCTAATGGCAAAAAGTGAAGAGGAACTAAAGAGCCTCTTGTTGCGGGTGAAGAAGGAGAGTGCAAAAGTTGGGTTGAAACTTAACATTAAGAAAACCAAGATCATGGCATCCGGCCCTCTCAATTCCTGGCAAATAGATGGGGAAGAAATGGAGGTAGTGACAGATTTTATTTTCCTGGGCTCCAAGATCACTGCAGATGGGGACTGTAGCCAAGAAATTAAAAGATGTTTGCTCCTTGGGAGGAAAGCCATGGCAAATCTAGACAGCACACTAAAAAGCAGAGACATCACCCTGTCAACAAAAGTGCGTATAGTCAAGGCTATGGTCTTCCCAGTTGCAATGTATGGCTGTGAAAGTTGGACCATAAGAAAGGCTGAGCGCCAAAGAATTGAGGCCTTTGAACTGTGGTGCTGGAGAAGACTCTTGCGAGTCCCTTGGACTGCAAGGCGATCAAACCGGTCAGTCCTAGAGGAGATCAACCCTGACTGCTCTTTAGAAGGCCAGATCCTGAAGCTAAAACTCAAATACTTTGGCCACCTAATGAGAAGGAAGGACTCACTGGAGAAGAGCCTAATGCTGGGAAAGATTGAGGGCAATAGAAGAAGGGGACGACAGAGAATGAGGTGGCTGGATGGAGTCACTGAAGCAGTAGGCATGAGCTTAAATGGACTCCAGAAGATGGTAGAGGACAGAAAGGCCTGGAGGAACATTGTCCATAGGATCATGATGGGTCGGACATGACTTCGTAGCTAACAACAACAACAACAAGGAATTTTAACTGCTTTAATGCTACCTTCCTTCCCTAGAACCATTCAGCTCAGCTCCTAAAATGTCTTCCATGCATTAATACGCAGTGTTTCTCATCCACAGCAACTTTAAAATGACTGGACCTCAACTTCTGGAATTCTGGTAGTTGAAGTCCACCCATCTTAAAGCATGGTGAGCTGGGCAATTCTGGGAATTGCCTGAATAAATCAAAGAAAAAACAAAAGAAAAAAGAAAACAGAAAGAATCCATCAAGGGTTAAAATAAATTTGTCTGAAATGGTATAGAGTTTCCTGCCTGAGCAGTGGGTTGGACTAGATGACCTCCAAGGTCCCTTCCAACTATTATTATTATTATTATTATTATTATTATTATTATTATTATTATTATTATTATTATTATTATTATTATTATTATTATGGATTCAGCTGCCAATTAACCTTTAAAAATAAGAACAAAAGCAAAAGTTCAACAAGTGAACTCAAAAGTGCCCAGCATTCTTAAGAAAAAAAACATTCTGCCAGTACAAACAAATGTAAATGCCCACTGAGGAACTGCATTCTTCGAGATTCCCCTTCCCAAGTGGGTCCATAGCCATCTAAAAGTCATTTTGGGTCATTCCTAAGTGCCCCCATTTAAATCCAGAGTGCAAGACTGCCAAAGAAACATCTCTGGCAACAGGCACAGCAGATCGCAAGAGAAAGAATGCCTTTCACTCTTTAGCAGCTGTCCTGGGCAGGAATTTAAAGAATATTTAAATAATAAATAATATTTAAAGAGAAGCTGAACTTCTCTGTTTCTCCTGAAGTTTTAATGTTTGCAAAAATTAAGAAGCTGTAACGTAAAGTGATTAAAGTTATATTGTATATTTAATTGGAAATGGTATTCAGCCATGAATATTAATTGTCCAAACCCATATAAAACTCTAATCCAGCACATTAGCAGACAGCAAACATAATGGGATGAAAATGACAAAAGAGATGTCTGCTCTTATTTTGTAGAAACTTGATGGGCTTGATGAAAACATGTCAGAAGGTCTGCTGCTTAATTGCTAATTTTGCTTAACTAATGAGCTGAACTGAGCTCATAGAAAATATCAGTTCTCTTTCTCTTTATGAGGATGAGAGTTATCAAACAAGACTCCATGAAGCAAATGCTGAAAGCAGAGGGAAGGGACATCAATACTTATAGGCATACACTTCCTTTCCCCCAATCATATGGTTGGTCTCTCCCCCCCACCCCCATTGACCAATCATATGGTTGGTCTCTCCCACCCCACCCTCCACCCCCATTGAATTTAGAGTCACTAGATCAAAGTCCTGAGTGTGATCTTTGAGCTGATTTGGAATTGCCAAATCCAGATTATGAATGAAAATATTTATTCTGGCTAAAATTCATTTCATGCCAGGCAACTGCTCCCTGGAGTCCTGACCCATCCAAAAATTATGGCTATAAAATTCAGGATTATCTCACAATGTCCCATTTGTAAAAAGCTTTGTTGATGAAATTAAGTGGTAGTTCTTATGAGAATCCTTTATTATTATAGTTGGTCCCAACAGGACAGATCAGAGGTGGGCAACGAGGAGAAAGAAAGGGCAACTGGAAACCAGGTTTGAATTCCTCAGACATAATGACATCTCCACTTCATTACACCAAATTTCTCAATCTAATGCTTCCAGATGTTTAGAGGTCAGTTGCAAACTAGTATGGCCTTTGGCTGAAAATTATGCAGTTGGCAGCCCTTACACACCTGGAGAGCATCTGGTTAAGAAATCAACATTATATATATATATATAAAGGTAAAGGTTCCCCTGCACACACGTGCTAGTCGTTTCCGACTCTAGGGGCCGGTGCTCATCTCCGTTTCAAAGCCGAAGAGCCAGCGCTTGTCCAAGGACGTCTCCGTGGTCATGTGGCTGGCATGACTAGACGCCAAAGGCGCATGGAATATATTTGTTGTTGTTAGTTGCAAAGTCGTGTCCGACCCATCGCGACCCTATGGACAATGTTCCTCCAGGCTTTCCTGTCCTCTACCATCTTCTGGAGTCCATTTAAGCTCATGCCTACTGCTTCAGTAACTCCATCCAGCCACCTCATTCTCTGTCGTCCCCTTCTTCTATTGCCCTCAATCTTTCCCAGCATTAGGCTCTTCTCCAGTTTGCCCTTCCTTCTCATTAGGTGGCCAAAGTATTTGAGTTTTAGCTTCAGGATCTGGCCTTCTAAAGAGCAATCAGGGTTGATCTCCTCTAGGACTGACCGGTTTGATCGCCTTGCAGTCCAAGGGACTCGCAGGAGTCTTCTCCAGCACCACAGTTCAAAGGCCTCAATTCTTTGGCACTCAGCCTTTTTTATGGTCCAGCTTTCACTGCCATACATTGCAACTGGGAAGACCATAGCCTTGACTATACGCACTTTTGTTGACAGGGTGATGTCTCTGCTTTTTAGTGTGCTGTCTAGATTTGCCATGGCTTTCCTCCCCAGGAGCAAACATCTTTTAATTTCTTGGCTACAGTCCCCATCTGCAGTGATCTTGGAGCCCAGGAAAATAAAATCTGTCACTACCTCCATTTCTTCCCCATCTATTTGCCAGGAATTGAGAGGGCCGGATGCCATGATCTTGGTTTTCTTAATGTTAAGTTTCAACCCAACTTTTGCACTCTCCTTCTTCACTCGCAACAAGAGACTCTTCAGTTCCTCTTCACTTTCTGCCATTAGAGTGGTATCATCTGCATATCTTAGGTTGTTGATATTTCTTCCAGCAATCTTAATTCCAACTTTTGATTCATCTAGCCCTGCCTTTCTCATGATGTGCTCTGCATATAAGTTAAATAGGCAAGGTGACAGTATACAGCCTTGCCGGACTCCTTTCCCAATTTTGAACCAATCAGTGGTTCCGTGTCCAGTTCTCACTGTTGCTTCTTGGCCCGCATATAGGTTTCTCAAGAGACAAATAAGATGGTCTGGTACACCCATCTCTTTAAGGACTTGCCACAGTTTGTTATGATCCACACAATCAAAGGCTTTAGCATAGTCAATGAAGCAGAAGTAGATGTTTTTCTGGAACTCTCTAGCTTTCTCTATGATCCAGCGTATGTTGGGAATTTGATCTCTAGTTCCTCTGCCTCTTCGAAATCCTGCCTGTACTTCTGGTAGTTTTCGATCCACATACTGCTGAAGTCTAGCTTGTAGGATTTTAAACATAACTTTACTAGCATGAGAAATGAGTGCAATGGTGCGATAGTTTGAACATTCTTTGGCACTGCCTTTCTTTGGAATTGGAATGTAAACTGATCTTTTCCAATCCTGTGGCCACTGTTGAGTTTTCTAAATTTACTGGCAAATTGAGTGTAGCACTTTTACTGCATCGTCTTTTAAGATTTTGAATGGCTCAGCTGGAATACTGTCACCTCCCCTAGCTTTGTTGTTGCTCAGCTTTTCTAAGGCCCACTTCACTTCACATTCTAGGATGTCTGGCTCGAGGTCAGTGACCACCTCATTGTGATTATCAGGGATGTTAAGCTCATTCTTGTATAGTTCATCTGTGTAATTTTGCCATCTCTTCTTAGTCTCTTCTGCCTCTGTTAGGTCCCTGCCATTTTGGTCCTTTATCATGCCCATTTTTGCATTGAACATTCCCTTCATCTCTCCAATTTTCTTGAAAAGATCTCTGGTCCTCCCTATTCTATTGTTTTCTTCTATTTCTTTGCACTGTTCATTTAAGAAGGCATTCTTATCTCTTCTAGCTATTCTCTGGAATTCTGCATTCAATTGGGCGTATCTTTCTTTTTCTCCCTTGCCTTTCACTTCCCTCCTTTCCTCAGCTATTTGCAAAGCTTCCTCAGACAGCCATTTTGCTTTCTTGCATTTTTTTTTCTTTGGGATGGTTTTGGTTGCTACCTCTTGTACAATGTTGCGAACCTCTGTCCATAGTTCTTCAGGCACCCTGTCTATCAGATCTAATTCCTTAAATCTATTTGTCACCTCTACTGTATATTCAACAGGGATATGATTTAATTCATACCTGACTGGCCTAGTGCTTTTCCCTACTTTCTTCAGTTTAAGCCTAAACTTTGCAACAAGAAGCTCATGGTCTGAGCCACAGTCAGCTCCTGGTCTTGTTTTTACTGACTGTATAGAGCTTCTCCATCTTTGGCTGCAGAGCATATAGTCAATCTGATTTCTGTGTTGACCGTCTGGTGATGTCCATGTGTAGAGCCGTCTCTTGGGTTGTTGGAAAAGAGTGTTTGCTATGACTATCGTATTCTCTTGACAAAATTCTATCAGCCTGTGCCCTGCTTCATTTTGTACTCCAAGGCCAAACTTGCCTGTTATTCCGGTTATCTTTTGGCTTCCTACTTTAGCATTCCAATCCCCCATGATGATAAGGACATCATTTTTGGGTGTTAGTTCTATAAGGTGCTGTAGGGCTTCATAGAACTGGTCAATTTCATCCTCTTCAGCACCGGTGGTTGGGGCATAGACTTGGACTACTAACAAGCAGGCATATACATAGAATGAAGGCTACTGCTAAGCTTGTAAGCCGCCCTGAGTCTTCGGAGAAGGGCGGGATATAAATGGGATTAAAATAAATAAATAAAATAAATAAATATTGAATGGTTTGCCTTGGATTCGAACTGAGATCATTCTGTCATTATGAGGATTGTATCCCAGTATTGCTTTTCCTACTCTTTTATTGACTATGAAGGCTACTCCATTTCTTCTGAGGGATTCTTGCCTGCAGTAGTATACCTGATGGTCATCTGAATTAAATTCACCCATTCCTGTCCATTTTAATTCGCTGATACCTAAGATGTCGATGTTCAGTCTTGTCATCTCTTGATTGACCACGTCCAGCTTGCCTTGATTCATGGATCTTACATTCCAGGTTCCTATGGAGAAAAAATCTTTACAGCATCGGACTTTCCTTTCACCACCAGACACATCCACAGCTGAGCGTCCTTTCGGCTTTGGCCCAGTCGCTTCATTCTTTCTGGCGCTACTAGTACTAGCCCTCTGCTCTTCCCCAGTAGCATATTGGATGCCTTCCGACCTGAGGGGCTCATCTTCCAGCGTCATATCGTTTTGCCTTTTGGTACTGTCCATAGGGTTTTCATGGCAAAGATACTGGAGTGGGTTGCCATTTCCTTCTCCAGTGGATCACGTTTTGTCAGAACTCTCTGCTATGACCTGTCCGTCTTGGGTGGCCCTGCACGGCATAGCTCATAGCTTCATTGAATTACGCAAGCCCCTTCACCACGACAAGGCAGTAATCCATGAAGGGGTAAAATTCCTTAGTTATACCCTAATCATATAAATTACTCAGTTCATATAAACATATGAAGAACAGTTGCAGGAACTGGGCATGTCTGGTTTAATGAAAAGCAACAGGGGTGACATGATAGCAGTGTTCTAATATCTAAGGTGCTGCCACAGAGAAGAGGGGCTCAACCTATTCTCCAAAGCACCTGAAGATACAGTAGGACAAGAAGCAATGGATGGAAACTAATCAAGGAGAGAAACAACCTACAACTAAGGAGGAATGTCCTGATAGTGAGAACAATTAACCACTGGAAGGGCTTCCCTCTAGAAATTGTGGGTGCCCCATCACTGGGGGCTTTTAAGGAGAGATTGGACAGCCATTTATCCAGAATGGTATACAGTAGAGTCTCTTGCTTGTGCAGGGAGTTGGACTAGAAGACCTCCAAGGTCCCCTCCAACTCTGTTATTCTCTGACTATTTTTTATCAATTTCTGCTTTCTACATCGAAACACAGCATGTGACTCTGGATTTGTATTTTATTAACCTGCAAAAACATTTTGGATCAAAATAGTCAGAAAATATCTTCTCGGTTTTCTTTGCTTGTTCCCTGCTTTGAGCAACAACATATCAGATTATAGAGAGGAGGAGGAGGCTGACAGCCAAGGGAGAAAATGTCTGGCTAGCAACATGCAATATTTAACTGATTTTGTTTTCCTAAAACTTTTCACGAACTTATAAAGACCATGGGAAATGTTTTGAAGAAACAGACACCAAATATTTTAAACCCACAAGAAGAATTTGTTTTCAAAGTAGCAGATTCATTGGGAAGAAATAAAGACACAGGAACAACACAGATTATGGAATACATTGAGAAGAAATGTGATTTCCCAGCTATTAACTGGTCGGGAAGAAATATAGGCTGAGAAATAAAACAAGCGACTCCATACACCTTCCAGAAGCTTAACATTGTCCTTTTATATGACAGCACAGAACACTCTGAGTGGATAAGTGGCAAATGGTTTTTTAAGGAGTTTGAAGGAGAAATGGACTCGATATATTTAACCGAGGAACGATCTCATCTGTTTTTTGGGGGGAAGATAGATAGGCTTTAGAGATTGGACTCAAACTATTCAATCAATCAGCAATTGATAAGAGTTGGTATAAAGAAACAAACATGGACATTTGATAAGGACCAATTAAGGTTAATATTTGGGATGATTTGGGATTAAAGCTATGATAAATTTTCTATGAATTGACTACAATAACACTTTGTTAACAGAGCATTTTGGTATTTCAATCTTGTTTTTCCTCTTATTATTATTCATAATTCTATTACTTGTATACTTTTATATGTTTATTATTGTTGTTTTCCGTTAACTATTTTGTTTTTAACATAATTTATAGATGACAGGCTAACCATTTTTAAATAGATTTAGTAATTTAATAGTTTTAAAAAATGTTGGCCTGTTTCTCACAGGATGGGATATTAACATTTCTGTATTGTATTAATCAGCATTCAACTAGGGAAGAAGTTATGTGTATATGTGTTACTCTTTTTAAATTTTCTTTTTTAAGACACTTCTTTGTTGTGTTTTTTTATTCTTTTGTGCTTTTTAAAATATTTTGGAGTTTTGTATTTTCACCTTCTTTGAATAAACTAAAATTTCTGTAAAAGTAATTTAAATATGATTGTTATTCCATAAAAGCAAGGCAGTGAAAATAGACACAATATAGTAAGCATATTGTCAAATATATACTTTATATATTTTGAAATCACATGTTAAATAAACAGTATGCTAGTGGCAGATATCCATTCCTTTTTTAAAAAAAACTTTCATTTCTTTATTATATATTTTGAAATATGACAAGGATTAGATGATACAATAAGAAAATCAGGTCCATATAGAGAAATATAGTTGGGTAAGCAAAAAACCTGAAATATCATAAAACTAATATATCCCAAAACATCATTAGAAAAGGTTAAATTCCTTAATAAATTGCAGTTTTCCTCCTGGATTACATAATGTTACAAAAACATACATAATTGTGACTTGCATGCTAATTAAAATAAAATGATTCATTTCGTAACATCATTCCAGAAGAGGTCTTTGAAAATGCAGAAGGGTCATAATAGATTACGTGGCAAACCAAACCAAACTATTAGCAATTATTTATTTATTTATTTATTTTAATTCCATTTATATCCCACCCTTCTCCGAAGACTCAGGGCGGCTTACAAGCTTAGCAGTAGCCTTCATTCTATGTATATGCCTGCTTGTTAGGGCTTTCACACACACCCCAAGCGGCATTATTACAAAGTCAGCTTAATTGCCCCCAACAATCTGGGTCCTCATTTTACCTACCTCAGAAGGATGGAAGGCTGAGTCAACCTTGAGCCTGGTGGGATGCGAACCTGCACTAATTGCAGGCAGCTGGTGTTACTTAAGGAGGCATTAGCCCGCTGCTCCACCAAGGCTCATGCTTATTCTTGCTCAGGTTTAAATCTAAGGTTGTCAGAGTCTTGCAAAATCTTGATACCATTAGCAGTCTAAAAGCAAAGTTCAGCTAAAAGTAATATTTGATGCCTTGAGCACCCTGAATGTTCAGATCAGACATTAACCAGTACTAAATCTCATTTTCATAGGAAGCTGTTAATTTCTAGAACCAGTTTCCTGCTCATTTTGTATGCTCTGATGACAGATAGTATTATATTAGACATTAAAACTGAATAACAACAACAATAAGAGTAATGAGAAAAGAGTTTAAAGTGTAGCAAAGCAAGAAAGCTAAAAGGAAGAAAAAAATGTTAACATATTTGAAGTATTTTGATCCCCAAGCTATTTATAAAAAAGCAAGAAAAGTATTTTCCCCCCAGAACAACTGTTGCCAGTTTTCAAGTCCATATATTTACGTATCAAAAGGCACATAACTTCTAGAGTCATACAAAATAATATCAGTAATTAGCATGGAAAGTCCCAAAGGCAGTGGCCTTTCATTATTCCAGACTTAATCCTTTTATATGCATAACGGCAGCAAAATAGAAATGGAAAGGAAGGCACCAGGTGATGTCTCCTCCCTTGATGAAAACAATTTGATGTACTTAGATGATTCATCCACCAAAAAGGATTGAAATTGGATTCTTCATTTGTTGGCAGACATGCTAATAAAATTTAGTATCCTTTGCTAAGTTCAATTTTCCTCTTTCCATTTTAAATATTATTTCTCATGGAGAAATTGGATTTGAATTATTACCTTTTTTCAGGAACGCAGAAATCCTCTGCAATAAATTGCTAGCATAATTATTTTTCTTATGGAAAGCAAAAAAAAAATACAAATGTAAATATACTGAAAGTGTATTTAACGTCTATAGTCTTAGCAATTTTGAGCTATAATTGCTTTTGTTTCATTACACTATGGTTGAGTTTAACAAACCCAGAAATTGATTGCACTGTGGTTTTTATGCATTACTGACCAAATGAGAATATAGTTCTTCTACTACTGATAAGAAAATAAATACTAAATCTTAGAGCCTATTTCTCTTCTTTATGATCAGTTCTGCAGAGCATTGAAATTGGATATTCAACAGTGGGAATTTACCTAAAAAGAAGATTTAATATACATAGTAGAAATATCTTTTCTAATACTTCAAGGACAAATGTCTAAAATTATCTCCAGCTTTTTAATATAGAAATTACCCAGTTTCTTTCTATTTCGGCTTTTCATTTCTCATTTCATCTTCACATTACACTTAAACAGGGGTACAGATACATTTCATTTTATGAATATTTATAAATTGAATATTTTTAATTTGAATAAATTTTATTCAATTTATCACTTTCAGTATGTTTATATAAATATTTCATATTTTAGAACTTACTATTATACACTTCCAATAATTCCAGATAAGGATGTAGGTACAAGCTGAAATAATTGAAGCACTTAGTACAGACTAATTTACTTATATAATTTACATAGCAGCTCATCCAATAACAGTGACTCTAGCGATGAGCATAAGATTAGAAACCAAGAACATAATACAATGTATAAAATATCAAAAAATGATCAATGTAACATGTGTCCAAACTCTGAAAACATGTCATACTGACAATTAATTAAAAAAAAATGATCCCCAACCTAATCAACAATGAGACTTACTTAGCATTGGCCAAATGCCTGAGGGAACAATCGGATCTTTAAAGTTTTCTCTAAGTTCAGCAGGTAGGGTTAAATGTGTGAAGACCTCCCTCTCTCTAACTGTGATAAAGTTGGAAGGAAAGAAGAGAGGAATGTGACTAGCAGCAAGATGGATGGACTCAGTTAAAGTGGTAATGGGTGTACTGTTGAAAGACCCAAAGAACTAGGTTAGGGAAATATTGTCATGGAGAAAATACATCTATGTAGTCATTAAGAGTTGACTAACTTCATGGCAGATAATCATAACAAAAAAAACTAGATTGTGACAATGCTATCCTGAGACACACACACACACACACAAAAAACAACCCCAAGTTAAAGTGACTCTTACTGTGAAACGGGGCAGAGATAACCTGGATCAGGTCCATGGTTGCCATAAACATCCTAGAAACCATCAGGGATTTTCAGATCCTAGCCCTGAGGCATGGCCATTGCCATGCATGAAGGCTAGCAGAGAGTATTTTAGGAAGGGGCCCTCCCACTGCACCTAACCAGGTTTCAGTAATAGCCAATACTCTCATCCACAATTAAATTATGAACAAGGTTCTTTCCTGAGAGTGGCTTATCCAGGTCTCTCACGATATCTGCCTCTGCTAAGTTTTTTTCCTTAGCTGAATGTCTGCAAATCTTTTCCTATTTTGTTTTAGAAATGTCAATATCCCTTTATGATCCAGAGATATTTCTAGAGTAGTGAAACATTACAATGTATGTCAAAATATATTTCAATATGTGAAATGCTGAGTGAGGGTGGTTCCAAAGATAGCTACAATGAGACGTCTATTTTTAGAATAAACAGTTTGTTGTTCTTATTTCTATTCAAATATTTATGCATTCATTCATTGCTTAACACAATTTTCCAAATTTAATTGTTAAGGATTATTTATTTATTTATTTATTTTATTTGTATACCGCCCTTCTCCCGAAGGACTTAGGGCGGTGAACAGGGCAATACATATTAAAAAACAAGATACAAAAATTAAAAATGATTAAACAAATGCCCATGAATAAGTTAAAACACATTAAAAATAGATTAAAACAGATTAATAAAATCCAACCCCATCCCATCAGGCCAGGCCTGATGCAAACAAGAAATTAAATTTATCTGATTATTTTCACAGCCACGTGCATGTCTTATATAAAGTACAAACTGAAACATTAAATCATTTCCCATCTCACATTTAGATATCTCTAAGACTAAAAAAACCTCTATAGGCATAGATGTCTGATTAACAGGATAAATAAGTGGCGGATTAAATTAGTGGTTGGTAAGCCATAGATCTAGCAGGGTGTTTTTTTTTGCTTTGTTTTGTTTAAGTTAAAAACTGAAAGAGCACTAACCAACCTTGGGCGAAACAGTAATAAAATCATTGTCAGCCATCCCAACTTGGTCATTTAGAAAACAAAGACTCTTGAGTCCATTGTTAGCGAAAGTACACTTTACTAAAGCCAAGTGGTTACAGAAGAAGCAAAGGTGGATCTGGGATTTTCACACGCAAAGCATTTTCCCTTGTTCCCCCCTCCCCCTCTCCCCCCATCATCTGTGAGTGTCCAATTAGTTGCTAACAGAAGCTTTGGGTAACAGTCCCTGTCTTTGCGGGCTGGATGGTTCTGCATTCCATAGTGTGAATGTGGAATGGCTGACGGTTCTCACAGGATGGCACAATTAGTAGTTTCGATTCCTCTCATGCTAACCCCCCTCTTATCCTCCCCCACAGTCCCCCCCCCCGTTGAGTATGGCAGGCTGACAGCAAGCAATGCATGGTATAGCAGGATGGCAGTCCTGAAAATCATAAGTAAATAAAGCGATGTCTTTAAGCACATTTTGAATCTAGCAACTCATATTTATTCTGCAAATGAACATAGAAACCCATACCAAGTTAGCCCAAATTTCCTTCATTTTTGCAATCCAGTTTAGGTGAAGGGTATATGTAGTTGTTAAACAGAAATATGCAATCTATTGCCAGAAAAAGAGATCTACCAGTAGGTCCACTTCTCTATGCTGAAATCAGCACATCACATTTGAGGTAATATTTAATTGAATAGTTGCAATTTTCTTTAATGTGCAGAATGGACAAGATTATATGTATGTATATATGTATTTTGCAGTATGTATAATAATGGACAAGCATATGTAAACATAATCTTGCAAGCCTGGAAGTACATCTCTTGTGCCTGGCCTTTACAGTTCATCCAAGAAATTAGGGAAGATCTCTTCTGAGACATTTGCCAGGCCTCTATTCCTTCTGTGGACTCAATTCCCTCTTATCTGACTATTGTCAAGTCTGCAGCTTTTCTTCCTATCTTCCAAAGTCATTCTCATATGCCATTAGACATGGCACCTCAATATATTTTATCCAAATTCTGATGCCTGTAGCCTCAAATTAGGACTGGCCTAATTGTCATCTTGAAACACAAATAAATACCACTGTTGAAAGGCAATAACAGTCTTACCTATAAACATGAAAAAAAGAATGCTGAGATCAATTTTAATGTAATCTTAAAAGGATAAACAATACTAAGTGGAGACAGAGCCCTACGGTTCAATACATTTTCCTTACACTGATTCCCAGTTTTGTATACCTGCATTTTACAGAGAAAGAGGAAGCTCAGAAGTTATTTCCACGAGAAATATTGTTTTAATTTATATTAATTTCTCAGGAATTAACTAAGAAACATGGAATGTGATCAAGCATAAAACAGAATTTACTATCAAACCTTAGTAACATTGACATGATCACAATATGCTATGACAAAAATTCTTGCAGTTAACGTAATGAAGCAAAGTGATGGAGATTAAAATGTAATCCAAAGTATATTCTGCAAACATCATTCCTATGTGTTCAATTAATTCTAATGATTCTGAACAACTATATTACATTACATTTAATGGTAACTGATTGCAAGACAAAATAAAATCTGATTGGTCTCTTTGTAAACATTTTCATTACAATAGCAGGCTTTACATAATTGTTGAGCTGAACCATTATATCATAATCAGATCAGCCACAAATTGGCATTATGGAAAATTGTACTTTTAAACCTCTTACTACAGATGAAAGCAGCACCTGTTTCAGTGTCACAAAATGATTTAAATGGTCCATATGGGCTTTTCTCTTTTAGCTCTGCTCACCCAGAAATAATCCTTGAGTTCAATTGTGCAAATAAATTCCAGAAGCCTTTCACATGTGAACATGTGGTTGTGGCAACAAACAAAGCAACTAAGTCAAAACTCCCAAAGGAGATCTGGAGTACTATTTCTTGAATAGATATTCTTTATAAAGGTAAAGGTAAAGATAAAGGTTACCCTGCACATGCGTGCTAGTCGTTTCCGACTCTAGGGGCCGGTGCTCATCTCCATTTCAAAGCCGAAGAGCCAGCGCTTGTCCGAGGACATCTCCGTGGTCATGTGGCCGGCATGACTAGACGCCAAAGGCGCACGGAACGCTGTTACCTTCCCCCCGTAGTGGTCCCTATTTTTCTACTTGCATTTTTACATGCTTTCAAACTGCTAGGCTGGCAGAAGCTGGGACGAGTAACAGGCGCTCAACTCTGCTATGCGGCACTCGGGATTTGACCCGCCAAACTGCCGACTTTCTGATCGACAAGCTCAGCGTCCTAACCCACTGAGCCACCGCGTCCCCTCATATTTTTTATATTATATGGCAAAATATGTGGAAACCAGACAACAGGCAAAGGCTGAAAATACATTATCTCTGTACTGGGTTTTGTTTTGTTTTCTCCCAGTGAACTGCAGGGAAACACGGTACTGTATTTATTCATATCAGAAGTATCAATATTAAAATTTTATACATAGGTATAACTACAAATGTAAGAACATAAAATTTAAATGTATAAAACCTTAATGTAGTTGTTGCTTGCCCAGAAGCGTGCAACATCGATTGCATTCTGGTGCACTATCATAAGGTTCTCAAGATTACATTGTGAGGTTGCCTGCAAATCCCCATATTCACATTAAGCAGAAGTCGCCAAATATCTTTATTTATTCAAGGTATTTCTTGATCTTGCTATACCCGTGCACATCTATTTAGTGATTTCCAAACTTCCCAGTTTTCATTGTGGCCAGATGCCAGCTCTTCTGCAGGTTCCATCCAACACTGATCTTTCGTAGCTTTCCAAAAGTCCATTCTACTTTTAAATTTATCAAAGTCTTCCATAGATCTAAGGAAGCTTTTCCTAGATTTTAATCTCTGAGGAGCTGGTTGGAGGCCATAGAGAGGATACTGTTCAGAGGTCAGTGAATTAAGCCTTTCCTTATATGCTCCTGCTTCTGTCCAAATGGCGAGGGGGCGATACCAGCTAAATGGTGATCCTTGTCTAGGGAGGTAGATTTCAAGTATCTGATGATTATTTTACTGGTTTCATTTAGGGCAATATCTATTTGCCCAGTGTGTGCCAATTTATACCACACTGGGCAAGTGTATTTGCCAGCACAGTGGCAGAGAGCTAATGCTGTAGTTTTGAAAATCAAATTTGGCTCCCCAGGTAAAACTCGTCAGTTTCTGGAGGATGTTGTTTCTTCCACTAACTTTCAGTTTAGTATTGATACAGTGCTGTTTATATGTTAGAGCCCTCACTAGAGTTAAACCCAGATGTCTAGGATTAGAGCACTGTTCCAGTGGCACGCTTTTTAATGTGATTTCTAGCTTCCTGGCTGCCTGCTTGCTACGAATGTGGCAGGCACATACTTGGGTTTTCGCAAAGTTTGGCATTAACTGGTTATCCCAGTAATATTGATCCAGCTCTTCAAAAGTTTCAGTTAAGTGTTGTTCTACTTCCTCAAATGTTTTACTTTGTAGAGCTGTTGCTCATTCATTGGCATACATGTAATTGTTAGCACCTACCAAAAAGGGGTAATCATTGGTGTAAATATTAAAAAGAACATGGGCCAACACACTGCTGCGTGGAAAGCCATTCCTCTGCTTCTGCCATCTACTTTTTCTTCCCTGGAGCTCCACAACATACATACAGTTCTGAAGTAGGTTCCTGATAATGTTTGTAAGTTTAAAATCTTCAATCATGTCAAAAACCTTATATACCGCTTCACCGTGCTTTACAGCCCTCTCTAAGTGGTTTACAGAATCAACATATTGCCCCCAGCAATATGGGTCCTCATTTTACCAACCTCGGAAGGATGGAAGGCTGAGTCAACCTTGAGCCAGTGAGACTCGAACTGCTGAACTGCTGGCAGTCGGCAGTCAGCAGAAGTAGCCTGCAATACTGCATTCTAACCACCGTGCCGCCATAGCTCTGATGATATATGCAGTTGTAAGTTCCATAAATACAATTCCTATTACACTGCCCTTTTGAAAACCATCTTCGATATACTGAGTTAAGTATTTAGGCAGTGTAGGTCTTTTCAGGGCAGAATCCAGCCTGCTGCGGATGAGATGAGGATCTACAGCCACTCTAAGGTGATTTGGAATCAGTCTTTCAAAGATTTTATAGGTCTTGCACAGAAGAGAGATTGGGCAGTAATCTTAGGGTTGTTGGCTTCTTGTTGGCCTGGTTTCACTATTAATTGTACATGGATCATAGGTGATGGAAGGGAGGGGGACAAAGAATACAAAGACAACTTCTCTCATTTTCTGCTGTTCAACTGCAACTTAGTGGAAACAAGTGACTAATAGCATCAAGTAACAATGGCAGAAACCACCCTTCCTCAAGCATTCTTCTACCTAGGGTCTCTTATATGGGATCTATCTGCATCTCTTGCTGGAAGTTAGTTTCTTTACCCATGTGGACATAATCGGGCATGATTGAGCCAACATCAACTTTACTAAATTGAATTACATTACTGTTTGTAATATATTTGTGCAAATGCAGTAGTTCTTACATTTTGCTTTAGTCGTATTTAAGCAGTTAACAAAATGAACTTTCACCACAGAGATTCCACCATAAAAAAATTGCATCAGGGACCAGGAAGTGGAAGGTAACGTTGGCTATGAGGTTTGTTTTCTTTTCTCCACTCCTACCTATTCCAACACATTGCAAGATATACATTCAGAAATTAGATACTTCCTCAGGGCATTACTCTTGGCTCCATCATTACAGTTCACGTCTAAATCCAATATTACATAGCATCTCTTTCGGTTTCCCAATGACAAACATTAAGGGCAAATGCCTTCAACAAACTGCAATCTCAAGTTCAGATAACAAATATATAAAAGGTGAGCTCAACAAAATGTACAGGTAAATGTTGGATCTGCTGTAGAACAAGATTTCCCAACTTTGGCAACTTGAAGATGTGTGGGCTTCAACTCTTAGAATTCTCCAGCCACTATACAAGGAGTTGAAGTCCATACATTTTCAGGTTGCCGATATTGAGAAATATGGCCATAGACTAGTTTCTGTTTAAAAATGTGTGTGCAGTTTGTTTATAACATTTTGATGGCAGGAGCAAATGTCAACTTTTTTTTATCACGAACATTGTCTGAACTGAAGTTTGGTTTTGGCATACCTCTACATTTTACACAGAGAAACTTCATCTTATAGTTGCAGAAGGATTATAAACTATAATCTCACCATGCCTTTATGCTTGTAGAGATAGTGAATGATTAAAAAACAAATTACCAGGATGAAAAAAAATATCTGTATTGCAGCTCTTTTCCTTCTGACAAAGGAGCTGAGATATATTGCTTGTGTGAAGCCCTAGAGGGCAGTAAAGCAACTCCAATACACACCAAGTCAATTTCTGCCAAAGGGGGAAAAATACTTCCTAGTGAAAATTAATTCATGATATCTCTCTTTCTCTCACTGTCTCTTCCCCCCACCCACCCACCCCAACCTCATTAAAAGTATTCAGAGGCACAGTATGATTCACCACTTCGGTCCATTTGCAGCAAATAGCTAAAAATACCCTAAAAGTTGCTAACTGAAGCATATTAACAAAGTTATCAGTTTGGTCTTAAAGAGAAATCTGTTCAATGCAAATAGGAACATTTAACAGAATTCCCCTTGTCCCATCTATAGGTTACAAGCTGTTCTCTGCATGGAATATTATTTAAATAAAACACTACCACCAGATCAGAACAATCACCTTAAACAATATGCAGTCAACTAGTACAATCTTGTCTCTGTCGGATCACAATGCTGTTCTGCTGAAACAAATCAGGTCTGTCTATTCCTATCAGGTCTAAGGACAAATGACTAAGGCTAAAACCATATGCAGCATACAGATATTTTAAAGCAAACACTGTAACACTGCACAACTGGTTTAAGACACGTGAATTAAACATTTGTTACCTGACAACTGCTAAATAGGTTGTGATAATAAGTTTATTATCATTAAATTAGTCGCTTGTAAGATCTTGTTTTATCTTACCATTTCTTCCAATTGAGAAATAGTAAACTGAAAGACCCAGGTAATTCAAGGATTCACAATTCTTCAATCCAGTTAATCCTCATATGGTTTATAGTCAGATAAATCAGATAAATTTTATTAAATAGACTGAAATTTGGATTAACTGCTCCACTCAGTTAACTGAGGCTTACATAGGGCAATCTGAAAAAGTAATTCAGAAGAATATTGTTTTTCTTCTAGCATGTTGCATGCCAGAAGCAAGTTCTTGAATGTTGCATCTTCTAGCATGTTGCATGCTGCATGCTGAGAAGCTGAGAGGAGGCCAACTCCCCAACCCAGGGGTAGGCAACCTTGGCTCTTTTATGACTCATGGACTTCAACTCCCAGAATTCCTGAGCCAGCATGACTGGCTTAGGAATTCTGGGAATTGAAGTCCATGAGTCATAAAAGAGCCAAGGTTGCCTACCCGTGGCCCAACCAAAGGGCAGCCCAGCTGAGAAGTAGTCTGGCAGCCTAGTTAAGCAGCTTGGTGGCCCAGCTGAGAGTTGGCCTGGCGGTCCAGGTGAAAGACAAAGAGGTGGCTGAGAATCAGCCCAGCAGCCCACCTGGGAGGGAGCCCTGTGTGGCCCACATGGTGGTCCAGAGACTCTGTCTGGCAACCCAGGGGCCCGGATATTTCAGGACAGGCATTGAGGCAGCCGGAGACCAGCTAAGTAAAGACCAGCTGAGCAGCAGTGGAATGGAGCTGAATGGCAGCGGACCATCAGCCAAGAGCAGCGCAGTGGATCAGCTGAGCAGCTGCAGCGCACAGCTAAGTGGCAGCAGGAGCAGAGAACCCAGAGCAGCACATCATACCCCAAAACCCCAGCAGTGGCCAGGCAACCAAAGGGCAAGAAGGCAGAGAGAAAAGGAATAAGTACAAAACACTTGTAGGCAGGGAGGAAAGGGACAAAATTTCTAGGCAAGGAATAGAGGGCTAAGAGCAAAGCATCTCCTAGAAAGCAGCCACCAGAGATTTCATCCCAAAAGAAGTGCATATAAAAGCGCACACTTTTACATTTTTAAATTGAACTTTTACACTTTTAAATTTTTAATTCCCCCTCCTAAATCTGTGGTTAAATCTTGTACATGTCGAACAGCTAGAAATTTTTAAAATTTTAATCCTGCAACAAACTAGCAAAAAGGAATATAGTCAGGGAAAAAGAGACTGACACAATTGTGATTTGTAAAACACGTTCCATGTATGTGCTTATGCCTGCTAGAAGACCCAAATTACACTTGTACCAAATGTAAACTAAACGAATTACTGGAAGAAAAAAAAAGAGTCTAGAGGCAACGCTAGCCACTCTGAAACTCAACCTACAAAAATGAGAAACTCCCAACTTAAGCAAGAAGACTACATCCAAATGGAACATAATAAGGAACAAACAACTTATAATAGAAATGGCTCTGCATATCATGTCATGTGACGTGTCGCAACCTATCACGACTTTTTTCCCCTTGCTGGAGCTGGGGTGGGCGTGACTTCCATGTGATTCATCCAGACCACGGGCTGGCAATTTGACACCCCTGCTGTATATGAACCTTTAATGGAAAGACTGGAAGAAACATGTGACTCAGAGAAGAAAATAGAAACTAAGGCAATGCTTCTGCTGTCTAGTCCAGCCCCTTTGGAGCTCAGCAATCGATTTCATAACCTCCCCATGAAAGAAAGCATCCAGACACCAAGAAAAGAGACATCATCTAGTGCAGGGGTATCAAACTGCCAGCCTGCTGGCCGGACACATCACCGGGAAACCACACCCACCCCATTGCCGGCAATGGCGAAAAAGCTCCAATACATTACGTGACATCACGTGACGTTGCGAGTTTGACATGTTTGATCTAGTGTCCCTAGAAAAGAGGCATCATCAAGTGTTCCTGTGAAAGGAAGAAAAGTAACTCAGACTTCCCTAGGGGAAGGCGAGTGTTGGTGATAGGAGTTTGAATTCTGAAGGGAACAGAACCAGCTATCTGTAGACCAGACATTAAATCTAGGGAGGTATGATGTCTCTCCCTGGAGCAAAAATCAAAAATGTGGTTGAAAACCTTACTAAAATAATCAAGCCCGCAGATTACTAACCATTTCTTCTTCTTCATATAGGGATAAAGGACATGACAATGAACTTGAAAACAATATAGAGAAACTAGGAGCAGCTAGGCAAGAAACATAAGGATTTAGGAGCACAGGTGCTGCACGTGTCAAGCCCCTAACACAGGCATGTCAAACTTGCGACGTCACACGATGTCACACAATGTATCGGGACGGTTTTGCCCTTGCTGGCAATGGGATGGGTGTAGCATCCAGATGACGCATCCAGCCTGTGAGCCACAAGTTTAACGCCCCTGCTCTAACAGCAGGGCTGATCTTATGCTGAAGAGTGATCTGTATCGTTTAAGTTGTTATGTTATGTAATTTCAAATAGTTATACATTTGTATGAAATGCAAATCAATATAATGATTTGTATTTTTAAAAATCCAAATGGGACATATCTTACTGCTGACTTGAAGGAGTCGTCATGAAAAATCTTTTTTTTTATCTAAATGCTTGGAAAAGTTATAGAGTCAGGAGTAAAGGTTTAGTCTGTCTTCAGTGTTGTCAGATTCTGACTTAAAGGCTGAAAAACTTTGAAAACTACCCAAACAGTAACAAAAAATACAATATTCTTGAATACATAGAACTACAAAAACACAAGTCAAAACTAAAGTGATCTAGTACAAATTTAATCAACATGTTTTACCTCTGGCCTCTTGGCAATACTGTTCTCCTTCTCAGACTGCCTATCATAAATCCTTGACAAGAATTATTGTAAAATTGCTAATGGAAGACCATTTTGTGATAAATAGGAGAGACTGAAAAATGCTCCCAAAACATGAATATATAGAAGACATATATATAAGGTAAAGGTAAAGGTTCCCCCCGCACATGCATGCTAGTCGTTTCAAACTCTAGGGGCCGGTGCTCATCTCCGTTTCAAAGCCGAAGAGCCAGCGCTTGTCCGAGGACGTCTCCGTGGTCATGTGGCCGGCATGACTAGACGCCAAAGGCGCACGGAACGCTGTTACCTTCCCACCGTAGTGGTCCCTATTTTTCTACTTGCATTTTTACGTGCTTTCGAACTGCTAGGTTGGCAGAAGCTTGGACGTGTAACAGGCGCTCACTCTGTTACGCGGCACTCGGGATTCGACCCGCCAAACTGCCGACCTTCCGATCGACAAGCTCAGCGTCCTAACCCACTGAGCCACCGCGTCCCATATATATACCACAGGCTAATTTAACTATAATTCCCGGAAACTTGGAAATAAATTTGAAAGTGGTGCAGCCCAGAATCAAAGAATATTAAAAGTATTCTTACGATCGTCATCAAACTACATTTTTTTGCATCCCTTCCAGCAATGAAGGGAGGAAATTGTAATCCTCAAAATGTTGATGGACTACAATTCCCAGCAACCTTCACCAATGATCATTCTGAGTGAGACTTGCAGTTCATCAAATATCTCAAGCCACTATTTTCCTACCCTTATCATAGACAGATTGCAATAGGGAATGCAGTTATACAGGTAGTCCTCAACTTACAATAGTTCAAAGTTACAACGGCACTGAAAAAAGTGACTTATGACCGTTTTTCACACTTATGATCGTTGCAGCATCCCCATGAATTTACATTTGACAACTGACTCACATTATGACGGTTGCAGGGTTCTGGGGGCATGACATCCCCTTTTGCCACCTTCTGACAAGCAAAGCCAACGAGGAAATCAGATTCGTTTAACAACCGTATTACTAATTTAACAACCGCAGTGATTCACTTAACTAAAGTGGCAAGAAAAGTCGTAAACTGGGGCAAAACTCACTTAATAAATTTCTCACTTAGCAACATAAATTTTGGGCTCAACTGTGGTCGTAAGTTGAGGACTACCTGTACTATCCTAAGAACTCTAGCTACATTGGTATTTCCCAGACGCCTTCTGTGCAAAAATGGCAATGCTGACTTCGGTTCATGCTCCTAATACCCTATCCAGTGTATTTCAAACCCTGTCTCCTATAATATTCACCTTTCAGCATAGTGCAGGCCAGGTGCTTTTTCTTCTGTTTGAAAAATAATTGCTCCCAGCTGCATCCCCTTTATTCCCTCTCTCCTTCTTTCCTCTTTAATGAGTACACCTGTGGCCCCTCCTTACCTAACACAGCATGCAGAGCAGAGAATCTAATGGAAAGTGTAAATAAAGGTCAAGATTTAATATTTTTTTTAACTTGTGCAAAAGTCAGCTTTTCTCTGGGGATATAAACAATTAATCAGAGCCAATTTGTCCTTTTCACAAATAAGAGGCAGGCTGAACATGAACATTTACAAGAAGGGATGTTTCTTTTTCATTAAATTACAAACCAAATAAACAGAATATTCTCAAAATCAGAATAAGATGGTTTTACAATAAAATTGCTGGAATCCTGTGTTTGAGTCAAATTCTGTTCATTTTATGGGACTTATTTCTGAGCAAACTACATAGAAGATAACTATAAGATAGCCATCCTAACATTTATTAAGAAATAACTTTAAATACAATGGATCCTGTTTTAATTAGATTGTTTCAATTATATCTGAACTGCAAAAATAAGTTGACAGTAAGAGTTAGATGAGATAGAGATAACAAGCTTATCTCTTTGTTACCATCTACTGTGGCAGCACAGATATAGGAACCCTGATTTCAACTAAATGTTTTTAAGATAGGGAGTTTACTGAAGAATAAATTTCATTAGAGACCCAAATTTTATTGATTTCTAAGTTAACCAGCCGAGATACAGGCTGTAAAAAAGGTGATGTCTTTGCAAACAAACTGTAAGCCCTATGAGTTTAATGTTGAAGTAAATGAGAGATTCAACCTTTTAACTTGGTATATATATTGTGTAAATCCAGCTACTATAGATTGTACATGTGGAATGTCATTAAATGAAGGACTTTTGCTGTTCTTTCCACTATCTCTTTTATTCCTTGGACTTAAGATTTTGTTTTGGCTTCTGATAGATGGAAGATGCAGCTTGGATACAAGACAACGGCATCGCTCCCAGTGACAGCACCTCTGAGTTCCAGCACTTTTTTTTTATAGAAAAAAAGCACTGTATACACACACACACACACACACACACACACACACACACATATATATATCCCCTACTCACCTGCTTCATTTTATTTGTTTGTTTGTCAAATTTCATCTCATCTAAGCGACTCACATAGATTTACTCATATCTATTTGTTGAGGCTTCCTATAAAGCCACTCAGGAAGATAAAATGCATTTGTGATAATAATCAGATAAATCCTTTTTCTTAAGGAAAACATACCATTTTGTCTCATCTATATTGTCTCAAACCATTTCACGAAAGTCCTACCCCTTCAGAATTTGAAGGATCTTGTTGCTTTATCAAAATCAGTATGTGATATGGACAGAATTGAATTTACTGTATATTTATTTGGACACATGGTGTAGTTTATACAGACCCTCTTCCTTTTAGCTACTTATTTTGTTACACACTTTCCTCCTAGTTGGTCTCTTTAGCTGTATATCTTTTGTGTAGCAATATCTACAGTAGTTCCCAGAATTGCTCTAAGGTTCCTTTGAGGGGAAGAAAAAAAAACTTGAGGAAACTTCTGTAATAGAAGGCACTAGGTCAAGGAAGAAAATTCAGGAGGGTTTTAAGTAGGGGTATGAAATTAAAAATGTAGGAAGAGTTGCTTAAAGTTGGCCGTGTTGGTTAGCTATTCAACAATAACAACAAGAAACCCTCCGCTTTTCACTTTGGAAATTTGCTGCCCAGTTCTGTGTATGTTTAGTTGGAAGGACAATCTCTGTGGTCAGTTATTATTTTCTAGTGTGCACAGAAGAAGTCCTGGGAAGGAAAAGGAAAACACATGAGAAAATTTGGCTTGCAGACCAAATGAGAAGGATGGGAAAGGAAGCTAGGGGAGAGAAAACTGGATCTGTTTTGGAAAAATCTAGAGAAAGGATAAGCAAAGAAGAAAGAGATTCTGTTTTTTAAAGAACAAAATCCTTTTCCACAACATGAACTTTCTAGGGCTGTTCCCCAAAATGGAGACATAAAAATGTAAGAAATGCACTAAATATGATCATATGACAAATTATCTGAAGGACAGAGTCTCTTTCCATCAAACCAGCTTCAACATATTGTTGCTTGTACTTAGCTGTAGCTATCCATTGCAATGTATCTTCCTATATCCTGCCACCACAGCATGCAACCATGGAAACATATTGGGAAAACACATGGTTGCATAAATTACAAATATGCCATTATTTCATCTTTGCAACTGGCAAGAAGGTTAAGGAAAGGAGGAATCACGTTTGCAGTCAAGAAGTTGTCCATAATTGCAATTGCTCATGTTTCTGTAAACTAGTTGAAAATTCACAACATAAAACCCAAAATATGGGTTGGCTAGCTGTATATTCCATTGTCTTCAGTGAGAGTTATTATTGCTCTAGAACTATCAGCTGGAGTTAGCACTGACTGATTGATGGTGCTCTTACCATTTTGTAGGAAATTAAGAGATCAAATTATCAACTTCAAATTATTTTTGATGGTCCATTTGTGATGGGCACAGATTTTGATCTATGGAAATGCCCATAGACTTTCCCACAATGAGCTACAATATTCAATTTTAAATCAGGATATTCACATTTTGGCAAGTGAGCATATTTGGAATTTTGCTATTAGGCTGCTTTGATGCCATGGGAGGGGCACTATGGTATAGCCATTAGATAACAGCAAAAAGCTATAGAAAACCCAAGCTTTTTCCTTCCATCTAGTGGTATTCATCATTTTCCAGCCCACCACTTGTTTCTTTCAAACCCAATTATCTCCCCTAGCTTCCTTTCTCATCCTTCTCATTTGATCTCCAAGCCATTTTTTCCTCTTGTGTTTCCCCTTTCCTTCCTATGACTTCCTCTGAATGTACAGACATGTACATTAGGAAACAATAACTGACCACATAGGTCTTCCTTTTTGTTCTATGTAGCCTGATCAGAATCTCAATTGTTCCTTTGTAGAGAATTTTCCTCCATTGTCATTTTTCCAGCAGGAAACTTGTTATCTTGAAGAGAAATCCTGCATACAGGATTTCTTTGAGTGGGTTTTGGGTGATAGTATATTAGTTTGCAAAGTAGAGTTTAGAGATTCTCGTTTCACAGAATAATAGGCTCTAGTTGCTCCTGTATGTGACTAAGTAATAACTTCATCTATGCTATTGCTTTAAGAGTTACAGTATGTGAATGGCTTGCTTGACAAAAGTCATGTGGGAGTGAAGCAATATCTACAGACCCATCTGGCAAAATTAAACTTGTTTTCTTGCTCTCCTTTTGCAGCACTCTGCATAATGTTACACATCACAAAGCATATGTATATATGAATCAATGAATTGTAAAGAACGTACTGCACTGAAATCCAAAGCCTTACTAAAAATGAGAGGAAAACAGCTCTCTCTGACCTAGATTAAAAGAATAAATAATTGCATCAGTCCAAAGGTCATCATATTGGATTGGACATTTTTTTTTCATTTTTAAGAGATTGATTCTTGAAACCAGAGTTTCTTTATCTCCATGCTTGTATACTGTATTTCTAATAATGTTCGTGACACAATTAAATGTTTTACACTATGCACATATGCTGAATATCTGCTCTTTCCAGTGAATACAAATTTTATATTTCTGTTTAATCAGCAAAGTAAAAATAATCTTTATTTTTATATGCTATTTCCCACCTAATTACACAAGCGTTACATCTGAATGCACTTTAAGGTAGTTATATTACTGAAATTCTAAATACCTGATTTGGTATGCAAAGTTGACCCGCTTTTGTATCTCAATTGTAAATCAATGACACCACTTTTTGTTTTAAAGTAAGAATCCTAAAAATCTAGCAGTTTTATAAGTGCAAGTATAGACTTCTTAAATTATGATATTTTTCTTAGGTGGGTGTTCTTGTTAATTACTGTGAAGTACAGATATTATCATCAGCCTTTGGTACCAGGTTTCTTTAGACTTGAAAGTCTTTTCTGAAAGTAATATACTGTAGTTCATTATATTAGATTTACTTGTTATTCTACAAATAGCTGTTGCAGCAATATTTCTGCTTTAGCAGCAGCACTGACTCTTAAAAAAAGTGCTAAGCAAAGGAGATAGTGGAATTTGGACTCGGCATGAGTGAATTTTTATAATCCAATCTGAATTATTTAAATATTAACTAAATTAACTCATTTCCTGAATATCTGAATTTTGGGAATCTCTAAACTCTTGCATTACAGTTCTCAGTTCTCCCAAGTGACAAACTTAATTGTTTCAGACTGAAGAAGATACTTGGATAAACAGTGAAATGTTAAATGAAAGCTTCATCTCTGTCTCTACATTTTTTATTCATTAATTCCATTTATATGGCCACCTATATCAAACAAGTGATTCTGGGTGGCTAATAATATTTTTTTGCCCTTTTAAGTAAAAAAATGGGGGAGACACAATATAAATATCAATAATAAAACTCATATACCACTTCATAGTGCTTTACAGCCCTTTCTAAGCAGTTTACAGAGTCAACATATTGCCCCCAACAATATGGGTCTTCATTTTACTGACCTTGGAAAGATGGAAGGTTGAATCAACCATGAACCGGTCAGAATTGAACTCCTGGCAGTGGAATGCAGAGTTAGCTTGCAATACTGCATTCTAACCACTGTGCCACCACTGAATAGACAATCAGCAGTTGACTTTTTTGTAAAAAACATTATTACAGATACAATACAAATATTTCAACAAAATTAATTCACATACTCCAACAGACACTCTAACCCCAGGCCTAGGAACACAGCCATGTGTCAGGGCCTTGCAAAAAGCTAAAAGGATTGGGGATGCCCCGATCTCCAGGAGGAAGATGTTTCACAGGGCAAGAACAGCAACAGAAAAGGCTGTCTTCCTGGGCCCTGGGTAAAGGTGGTACTCTTTAAGGGATGGGACCCATTTTCTTGGTAGATGTGGATGGAACAGGTAGATTTTAGAGGGATGGTCTTGCAAATAACCTGGTCCCATGCCACAGAGAGCTTTAACCACCCACATCTTGAAATGAAACTGAAAGCATTTTGGTAACCAATGCAGTTTGCAGAGCAGATGTACTGTATAACACGAGCATTCTAGAACTGCTCAAATTCCTGCAGTGAATTCCAGGAGTTAGTTATATATTACAGAAAGAAATATGTTATTTGTCAAACCCCTGAATGTATTTTCAGTAATTATTATTAACAATTTGCTAACAAATTGACAGAACTAGTCCATTCCTTTGTCATATGGAAAGTCACATAGAGAACATGTAAAAATTATACTGATAGAAGAGACTATTTGTAGCTCAGGGTTGAACTGTGGGGTCCTGGGCACCAAATAGCACTGTTTCAAGTGGTTTACCCTTTCTTTTCTTCTTAATCTGTTCCTGAGGTTCTTCTTGTTATTTTACAAATGAAGCTCCCACATTCCCATCTAGGTTGCTTCTTAATGTTACAATACTGGCACTTTTTAAACTTCAATAACTACTTAGATAATTCTTTGACAATATGTGAGCTACGGTTAAGGAGATGGCCACATTTCTGTGATAAGGAATTGTAAGTAACAACAGTTTTAGGCTATCAGCTGGTTGTGACTCAATTCTGGCAAGAATGGTGTTTCCATTCTTATTCTTAATTTGAAACTCAGGCAAATAGTTTCTGCTTGGTTATAATTTTCTTGCAGCTTTGAAATTCCTTCTCCATCTGAACTAAATACTCCCTCAATGATTGTAATTCAGTACAGGTGGTATATATGATGGCCTTCTCATGTTGGTGCTTTTAGGAACTCCCTGAATATTCAACTCTCATAAAGCCATGTGGTGGATCACATCTATAAGAGTTTTTGTCTCAGGAGCAAGATCACTGAGTCAGTGTAGGCTGGAATATATTGTGCCACATGTAGCCTTGTTAAACATTTTTGGCTGCTTTTGTTTATTGCCATGTGATAACATCTACCCTGTTCTTTCCTTCTGTATTTCAGCAACGCTTCTGTGTCTCCTCTCTCCTTTTCTGCTATTCAACAGACGAAACTTAGTTTCCCATTCTTCCAAACACAAGCCAAACAATTTGTAATCAAACCAAAGTATCTACAATCTGTGCTCCAAAGCAAATCACTAAAACATCTTACACACACTCACGCACATGCACACACCACAAATACTATTATTACTGGCCATTTTTTATTAACCAACAATGAAGTTCAAATTTTCATAGGAACTAGGGGTTTTTTCCCCCCAGAGTTGGAGGATGGTTAACCTAAAAACCTACAATCTTATCCTGATGGAATAATAAACCACAGGCTGGCAATAAGTTGTTGTACACATTTTCGAAAGGAAGAGATTGAAGACTTTCTTATTTAATATTTAATAGGGATTGCCTTAATGCTTTTGAGTTAGAACCATTTCCAGTAAGGAATGGTTCATGGCATTATTGGGAAATATTTCAGATTAGAAATTTCTCAGAAAGCATAAAAAATGTACTTGTTATCCTTTGGGGGTTTGGGGTTTTTTTTTTTTTGCTTGTTTGTTTGTTTTAGAGGAGTGAGTATCAGTTTAATGTCATGGTGAAACAAGTCTGCATTGAAAGATTAACCTCGGCTCTGTGGAAAAGAGACAGGAGAGGCTCAGGTACTACAGATTAAGCATTTTAATATACTATAGCTCAATATACCAACAGATGCCATGTTCTTCCATCAAGAGGACTCCTTTCATGATTGAGATTGCCTAGAGTGGTCTCTGAACTGCTACCTTGAAGACTAAATTCTCACCCCTGTTCCTGACTTTATTTTATTCTCACTTTCTAATCCTTCTCTGCTACATGCCCCCCGAATATATTTGAGATGCTACTTGTCCTACTTTGGTACATGCAAAAGAAAGACCAGCACAGGGAACAACACTACAGTTTTTAGCAGTAAAAAAGAAATCTGTTAAACACAGCTCTGTGTTTAAAAGCAACCTAGGACAAGAAATAAATCTCAGTCTGTGAGACTTGTCAGATGTGTCATTTTCTGAGTCAGATCTTCACCTGCACTCCTGAACAAAAACATGCTAATTTGGGCGTAAGGAGTTGGAGGACTGTATCTCATATGAACTTTAAAATATGACTTATAGTAAATGATACTTGGGGGGGGAAATGAGATGAACATTGTGCTTTGTAAAATAATATGCAGTGTACAGTGATCTCCAACACATAGCAAAGACAAAGCAAAACTCCCTGAAGCCATCATTATCTGAAAAATAAAAGAACCAGCTCTTCTTTCCATACCTGTAGCTTCTCGGGGGAGTAGCCATAGCTTGTAGACATGTGCAATAAAATCCAGGCAACCCAAATAATTCCCTCTGCATCACTATTTCTATACCTATATGGTTAAAATCAGGAAACCAATAAAAATGCTGACATAATGGTTGATGCCACAGCTACCACTTAATTCTTTAAAGGCAAAACTGGCTGATCAAATTCCTCTATGTAATCAAAAGAGATCACAGGCACTAAACTATTACCACCACCCCTCTATTTTACAGACTATAAAAACGGTGGATCACAGCTTCAGCACATTAATCCAAGTGACAGTGTATATTTACAACAAATGTTCCTAATGTACTTTTTAACTGACAGATCTTGAAAGAATCAACTGGTAAAGAAAATGATTGATGTATGCATTGTGGATGCTTCAAAGGGTGAAATGAGCCTAAATTACTGCAATATAGAAGCAAAGAAATAACTTTTAAAGGAGATGCGTGCATCTGTGAAGTATACTAAACTAACTGGCAATATCTTCCCATATTTTGCGGACAAAGAAAAATAATTCTTTTAGCACATGAAGGAACCCAGTCATGATTAATCTTGGTGTTATACATACTTTGCATAAATCAAAGTCTACTTCCCTGGAAAATATTTTCCTGTTTTTAAATTTTCATGTTACAAATGCAGTTTATAATTTGCATTTGGGCACTGTTTAGTCTTCAACATTTGTTTCATTAGTTCACTTTATAGCTAAGATAAAATGCCTACCGTATACTCATAATTATTTTCTTATTGTCTTCCAGAAAAACACAATTCAGGTAGCTTCTTTTAATATAAAAACACAAATACTGTATCTTATACATAGTCTTCTCTCCTTCTTCATGGTTTCAAGCGGGGATGAATGCAACTAGAAACATCTAAGGTATTTATAGTACACCCTCCCACCCCACCCAATCTATTTCTACTTAATTTTAGGATTATAATTCTTTCTCTCTCTCTGTTTTCAGTGGCAGCCTATTCCTATGTCTCTCTATGCACATTTTAAGATGGATCAAAATCAACTGCTAATAAAGCCAGTGGCCTGCAATTGAGAATTTATTCTCCTAAACAATGAAAATCCATTGCAATGGATCTTGCAATGAAAATGTAGCTTATTTAGGTCCAGGAGCTGGCAAAAATGGCAGCCATACAGTGACTTTAGCTTGTGTCAGCAATAAAAAATATATCAAACCTCATGCCAATTTACCTCATGTAGAACCTGTAATTTAACCTTTTGAATTTGATACACAACCCTATTTAAGCTTTATTCTTGCAGTTTATGAAGTAATAATAGCCCTTACAGTAAAATTATAGCCTGGCAGAATATTTTAATACATGAGCCCCTTTCTTCATTGGTGAGGAAATTTAAGATGCATAAGTTACAGTTATAAATGCAGAGGAGAACTGATTATTATATTCATGAATTGTCGGCGTAGGGGGACTGGAGGACATAAGCAAAGTATATTTGATGTCCTAGTATGTAAAATCATATCCATGGTACTGGAATAAATAACACAAATTGGCATTTACATTATATTTTTGTGCTTACAACATTAACACACATTAAAAAATTATAAATATATATCTGGCTTTATCTGATGATTAATGCTCATGTTAGCTCCCTGCCAATTACTGTTTTTTCTTATGTGGGTGAATGCAGCAAGAGTTAAAGAGTTTCTATTCATATTGACAAAAATGCTTTTGGGGAGGGTAAATGCTAACACAGAAAAATAGCTGAGGATTCCATTTATGGCATGTTCAGCACCTGAGAATGATTCTCAATCTGGACATGTGAACATTTCTCTTATCACTTAAAAGAACAGTCTTTTTGCTAGTTCATACAGATGCTGTGGTTAACAGGCTGAGAAGATTCCTGCCTTAGCAGCCTGGGTGATAAAAGTAGCTTCTGAACAGAAAAACTATTCTGATGTTGATATCTCTGTAATCTAATCCCTTTCTCCTTTCAAAAAAAAAATCAGATTAAAGAAGCCATTGAGAATCTTGCTTTTAGATATATCTATCACACTTGATGCTAGTATTCCATCATGGTAGGAGTTGTGAAATAGTTCTTGCAAACTTGCTTTCCTTCTCATAGAAAGGATTAAATGCTGACAACAGATTTTTCTCATTTTTCACTTGAGGTTTCAGAGGCCCACATAACCTCTTTGTTCTTGTCACCAGATAATTCTGAATTCAGTTCACTGAGTCTAAATCTTTCTAAATCTTTCCCCTGCTCCTTCCAAAATAAATTACTATTACAATCAGTTGTGTAAAGGAAATAGTAAGACTTTCCTTTGAAGTGGCTAAATGTGTGAATTCAGATTAACACATGAGGAAATAAGACACCATAGGAACTTTCAGACAACAGCATGTTCACAAGCTGAAATTAGTAAATATGTATTTATTTA
This sequence comes from Vipera berus, assembly GCF_964194415.1. Taxonomy (NCBI): domain Eukaryota; kingdom Metazoa; phylum Chordata; class Lepidosauria; order Squamata; family Viperidae; genus Vipera; species Vipera berus. The sequence continues at coordinate 99,218,984 of NC_138206.1, forward strand.
TTAAATTTATGTGCTGCCTATCTTGTTTCATTATTGAAAATTTCAACCATTTAGGTAATTAAGATACAATGACAAATAATGCTTCTAATACCTTAAGATAAAGTAACCAATGTCTTGCTTCAGAGGCATCTTAACCTCCAACTTTATCATTAGCCATTTCTCTCCCCTATTTTTTTTAAAGAAAAACTAATTCCAACTGACCTCCTCAATTGACTTTGAGTCACTTCAAATTTGCACAACGCTTTAACCTCAGAAAGAAACCAGAAAGAATGGAAACAAAACATTCCTTTCATTGGTTCTGCTCTCAGAGAAATGGAAGGAAGTTCAGATAAGGCCTTGGAAATGATCAGAGGAGTAGAAACTAAGCCCTGTGAAGAAAGATTGAAGGAGAAGGGTATGTTTAGCTTTGAGAAAAGATGACTGAAAATGACAGAAGATGACATAACACTCTTCAAATACTTGAAAGGATGTGACACAGATGAAAGTCAACATCTCTTCGCCCTCATTCCCAAGTTCAAAACATGGAAACATAGAGACTGAAGTTACAGGAAGGCAGATTCCAAAGTGAGAAAAAGAATTACCTTACAGTAAGGAGAGTAGAATCATTTATTCAGAAAAGCAGTGAGCTTCTTTTCCCAGGATGTGCTCACCATCCTTTGCATGGTGTTAGACTCTTGGAATTATGATTACACTCACTTCTATTAGAATATTCTAGGAAGCAACTTATAAGCTTAATCAATTAAAATGTTTATTTAATGTTCATTTATACTAGTTTTCCCCATTCCACAAATAAAAAAGGTTACACCCTTTATGCAATGCCAACATATTAATAATCTTAAAGAATCCAAACTATAATAGAAAATAGTAAGAGCAATAGTACTTAGACTTATATACTGCTTCATGGTGCTTTACAGCCTTCTCTAAGTGGTTTACAGAGTCAGCATATTGCCCCCAACAATCTGGGTCCTCATTTTACCGACCTCGGAAGAATGGAAGGCTGAGTCAACCTTGAGCCAGTCAAGATCAAACTCTGGCAGAGTCAGCCTACAATACTGCATTCTAACCACAGCGCCACCACAGCTTTTCTTGAATATATTTATTTCATTCATTCTCCTATTTTTATGTGGCGAGGCTGACTATTTTGTTCAGAGAAAAAAAAGGTGATTGCTTTTTTTTCAAAGACTGGAAATTTTCTATGGGCTTTTTGTTGAAAAAAGGATGAATGGATAAATTATGGATTTGGAGATTTTAAAAGGTAAAGAAGAAGAGGAAAGGGTAAGATTTCAACTACTTGATAGAAAGAAGGGCAGAAGTCATTATCCTATATTTGTTCACTTTCCTTTTTTCTTACGTTCTACCTTTTTTACTTTTTACTTTAATTTTTTTATACTTTTATTGCATTCGAAAGTTCTAATAAAATAAATAAAAAAGAACCAAGGAGTAGAAACATTGCAAGCAAATGGCCAACTTTCTTCTCATAGGAGGGCATTGGGGTTTCCCTGGGCAGACAGAACTGATTCATTTTTTTTAACTTGATGTTTCTTTTGCCAGTTTTTACCTCACACCATATTTGGCCTTCCCCCCTCCCCCCCTTCAGCTTTTGGATCTGCTGATGAAGTTTCTGAACTCATTTGCATAATTTCATTCTAAGTTTGTTATGTTGAAAAGAATAAAAAGGTCCCAGGCATATTCATATGGCAAGTCTGCATTCAGAGGAGATGGTATAGTACCAAAATGGATGGTTGAAGATTTGTTTTGTAAACCATTTTTTAATTAAATGAATGTTTTTAAAGATTTAAACCCTGACTGCTCTTTAGAAGGCCAGATCTTGAAGTTCAAACTGAAATACTTTGGCCACCTAATGAGAAGGAAGGACTCACTGGAGAAGAGCCTAATGCTGGGAAAGATTGAGGGCAAATAGAAGAAGGGGAGGACAGAGAATGAGGTGGCTGGATGGAGTCACTGAAGCAGTAGGCGTGAGCTTAAATGGACTCCAGAAGATGGTAGAGGACAGGAAGGCCTGGAGGAATGTTGTCCATGGGGTCACAATGGGTCGGACATGACTTTGCAACTAACAACAACAAAGTTTGTTGCCTCACAAACTGCATACTGCCAAGTGAGTTGTCCCTGCATCTTTTGGTTTCCTGCAAAATGGAAAAATCCTTTTAACTATTCCAATCATACTTTGGAATATATGACATTTCTAAACTTCAGAGATACATACAATATGTTGGTATTGAAAGAGAGGAAGGCTTTTTTTCTTTGTCTTTCAATTCTTATTCGCTTTCTTTTTGTCACCTTGTTGAATTACCGAAAATAATTTATTTTCTCTTTTATTTATTCTTATATCTCTGTTCCCCATTATCCTTGCCATAACTCACACTTACAGTAACAACATACTAGAAGTGTTGCATATCTAAGACTGGAGAAACAAGCATTATCTCTTTTTCTATCCTTCCTCTCTCCAAACATGGAAAATGCTTTACATATCCTTTGCTCAAGTTTTATCTCTTTGGGAGATAAAAAAAATTTCAATATTAAACTTCAATGGAATTACTGAAATTAAAAAGATTAATGAAAACAAAAGTGCCTTAAAATGCTCTATTTTCCCCCATATCTCCTGGAGTAGAAAATAAGAAGACTCAAAAACTGTGAATGAACATTTACAACCAACTGTGAGCATCCCACTGCACTGCAGAAACAGTAGGCTGGGAAGAAAAGGGAAAAGGCATCTGTTTTCATAGCAAACAACTGCTTCTATTTTAGCAGAAAGAAAGAAAAAACATTCACAAGAAAAAAAAATGCTAGGCAAATGAAGCTAAAGCTGCATCAGTTTACAGTATTTTTAGATGCTACAATTACAATTTGGATTATCTTTCAAAAAAAGCAAATGAAATCAGCCATTCTTGGAACATTAGCTCTCTTGGAGGCATCATCATCATTGGGGAGTTTTCTCAGAGTGCCCTTTATGGGCTGGACAAAACAGTTTCCTTTGATTAATGATTCAGATAAATCAGCAGGCAGAGAGAGAGTGTGCCTGTGAAAATACTGCAGCACCTCTATTTATCTTCTTTTTTGACCTACATAAAAGACCAACATACATTAAATATTAATCATCAGATCCATGCACCAGTCCAGTACAAGCAGATTCTATTCCACTGCATATGTCACTGATGGGAATATGCCTTTAATTCCCTCAAAACTGTGTACTTGTTATTTTATTTAAAGCATCTGTAGCAATATATTAAAGCTTATCATGGATATATAAGTCTCAAGCAGAATAGTACCTCAGTGCTGGAATAATAAGGCTTAAAATACAATTCTACAATGGGGGAAAAATGTGAAGAACGCATATAAAGATACTGATTTTAAAAGCTGCAGAAAGTAATTACAGCCTTTGAGAAATGAACAGCCTCAACTTTTTTTTTAGCAAAGTCGTGTTATAGGCCATAACTATATCTAGCGCTTTTTAAGAGATGTCTATGCAATAGAATAATTTTGACACAAGTAGAATTCCCCTTTGCCACCTAGGTAGTGCATAAGACCAGTAATTTGTTAATCCTGCTTATTGCTTTTTCTCAAAAATTTTTTTATTACATTTGTGTTGGATAAGTCAAGCTACAGTTGTTTTTAACAGAACAGAATAACAGGATAACAGTTGGAAGCAACATTGGACAACGTCTCTTCTTAAAAACCTCCAATGATGGAGCACCCACAGCTTCTGTAGGCAAGCCATTCCACTGATTAATGGTTCTCACTATCAAGAAATTTCTCTTTAGTCCTAGGTTGCTTCTTTCCTTGATTAGTTTCTGACCACTGTTTCTTGTCCTGCCTTCTGATGCCTTGGAAAATAGGTTGACACCACCACCCTCTTCTTCGTGGCAGCCCCTTAAATATTGCAATACTGCTAACATGTCAACCCTAGTCCTTCTTTTCATTAAACTAGACATAGCCAATTTCTGCAATTGTTCTTCATATGCTTTAGCCTCCAGCCCCTTAATCATCTTTGTTGCTTTTGTCTGCACTCTTTCCAGAGTTTCAACTTCTTTTTTATACTGTGGTGACCAAAACTGGATACAATATTCCAAGTGTGGTCTTATCAAGGCATTATAAAGTGGTACTAATACTTCATAAGATCTTGATTCTATCCCTCTGTTAATGCAGCCTAGGATTGCACTGGCTCTTTTGGCAGCTGCAGCAACTGCTGGCTCATATTTAAGTGATTGTCTAATCTATTAGGACTTCAAAATGTATCTTACAGTTACTGCTATTGAGCAAGGTTTCACCTATTTTATACCTGTACATTTGATTTTTCTTGCCTAAGTCTAAAACTTTACTTTTCTCACCACTGAATTTCATTTTGTTAAATAGGGTCCAGTGTTCAAATCCATTGAGGTCCTTCTGGATCTTGAGCCTATCTTCTGGGCTGTTGCCTATTCCTGCCCGTTTGGTGTCATCTGTAAATTTGATAGGTTTCCTTTCTATTCCCTCATCTAAATAATTTATGAAGATATTGAAGAATACTGTACATAAGACAGAACCTTGGGGTACTCCACTGCTTGCTTCCTCCATGTAGCTATAATTCTATTAAGGACTACATATTGATTGTGGTTTGTCAACCAGTTACAAATCCTTCTGGTGGTGATGCTGTCTATCCCACATTTTTCTAACTTACTGAGAAGTAGGTTGTGGTCTACTTTGTCAAATGCCTTTAGTGAAATCCAAATTTACTATGTCCACAATATTTTGCTGATCAACCAATTTAGTCACTTCGTCAAAGAATGAAATAAGATTTGCTTGGCATGATCTGTTTTTGACAAACTCATATTGGTTTATGCTCATAACTTTGCATGGTTTTAGGTGTTCACAGATCTGTTGCTTATTTTTTTCCAGGATCTTCCCAGGTATTGATGTTAGGCTGATTGGTCTGTAGTTTGCTGCATCCATTTCCACCACCACCCCCACTTTTTGAAAATGAGAACCACATCAGCTCTTTTCCTCTGGTAGTTCCCAGGTGCTCCAGGATCATTGAAAGATATGGCTCAGTGGTTCTGAGATCGCCTCTGCCAGCGCCTCTGCCTGGTGATTTGAATTCATCTAGGGTGGACAGGTGTGTTTTTATCATTTTTTCTGCCTATTTTAATTTGTATTCCTACTCTGTCTTTTATGGTTCTGTTTTTGATAGGTTGTGCTATTTATTCCTTTTGCGTGAAGAAATTAAGCAGCTCTGCTTTCTCTTTTTTGCTTGTCACTTCCTTGCCATCTTCTCCCATTACTGGACCAATTGGGTTGGGTTTTTTTTTACTTTTTTCTTGTTTTTTACATGATGAAACAAACTTTATTATTTTTGACATTTGTTGCAAGTCTTATTTCATTCTGAGCCTTAGCTTTCCCATCTTCAGTTTTGCAGATTTGGGCTATATGTTGGTATTCTGCCTTAGTTATGTGCCCCTCTTTCGATTTTTTTATACTTATTCTTTTTGTAGTTCAGTTTATCAGAGAAGTCTTTATGCAGCCATGCTGGCTTCTTCTTGAATTTCTTATTTTTCTTTTTCAGTGTTATTGTGGTGAACTGGGCTTTTCTAATCACATTTTTCAGAGTTTCCCCTTTAAGATTTTCATCTAGGAAATCCTTCACAAGCTCTACGTTGGTTGAAATTAGTTCTTTTAAAGTCTAAGACATTGGTTTGATTATGTTCTGTTGGTTTTGTCTGTTTTATATTGAATTCCAATGTGACATGGTCACCTTCCCCCAAAGTTCTTACAACTTCAACCTCCTCTATCATTTCATCCCTGCTAGTAAGAATTAGGTCCAGTATAGCTGACCCTCTAGTTTCTTCCTCTATCTTTTGATGGCCAAGTTGTCAGCTAGGCTGGTCAGCAACCTCTTCAATCTCCCACTTGATGCAGAGTTGTTTCTCAGTTGATGTCAGGGTATTTAAAATTTCCTATTATTACTGTGATGTCTTTCCTATATACATTAATTGATTAGCAAAAATTCTTTTATTTATTCTGCTTGGTTGGGTGGTCTGTAATATTCACCTGTGGCAATGTCATTCTTTTTTCCTTTTATTTTAACCCATATGTATTTAAGGAGGCTTTTATTCTTGGCTTTATGCATTTCTGTAAAGGTTCTGTAGAGACTTTTTTACATATAATTCAACTCCACCTACTCTTTTTTTAGCTCTGTTTCTCTTGAACAATTTATATCCTTCCAGCAGTACATTCCAATCGTGAGTTTCATCCCACCAAGTTTCTGTAATGGCAATTATATTATACCTGCCTGATGTATTAGTACCTCAAATTTACCATTTATTCCCCAAACATTGAGCATCAGTATAGGCATCTGAGTCCTTTATGGCTGACTCTGGGCATCTCCTGTTTATATCTGAGTTTTTCTTCTTTCCCACCATCCTTATCTCCTTGTTTGATTATCTTGGAGTTTATGATTGGGATTAGGTCCTAAATTCCCTAAGTATTGGTATAATTGGTAATAAAGATTTTATTTTTCTTCATAGGAGAAATGATCTTAAAAAGGTGGCAATGTTCAAGATAATAGTTTAAAGGTCACATTTATTTATCTATCTGCTTATTACTTATTTAGCTATTCATTTGCAGATCTTCTTATGTTGGCTAACAATGTCAACATAAAATAATAACCCAAAAGTATATATTAAAAACTGCAAGCTTAAAAAAGGATAAAACCCAGAAATACAAAAACTGCACCTGTGATCTCCATCTTTAGTTACAACCCATGGTTCTCCTGCACATTATGGAACAGCTGGATCTTCATCCTTTTATTAAAGGGATGAAACTGAGGGATGAAACTGACCAGATCTTTGCCAATAAGGTTCCTTGAAATGTCTATTTCTGAGACCTCACCAAGATCCTGGTGGGAATTAATCCCAATTAATCTGATTGGACAGTGAGATAAATGCGTGAGAAAGTGATATCTCAGGTAACCTAGCCATATCAGGTTTTAGAGGTGACAACCAGCATCTTGAATTGCACTGCAACTCAATTGGCAATTGAGGCTTCTCTCAAAGCAGTGGGCTCACCCAACTATATTAGGATACATCATTACTTAGGCCACCCTATTCTGGACCAATAGTAGCTTGGTTTTCAGATGGTTTTCAAGAATAGCTCCTTGTAGAGTGTATTACAGTAATCCAACTGGATTACAAATAATTTTTACTTGGAGACTCTAAACTCTGCAGTAGGTAAGAGAAAACAAGGAAAGGTGAGATGATACATCTTTGGAAAGCATTTGTAATTTTCTGAGCACATATATTCTCTCCAAATAAAAAGCAAGAACTATTTGAGTTCTTATGAACAAAAATATAACTGAATTTTATTCCAGATAACGCTAAGTGTCACAGAACCTAAATGAAATCAAAGGAAATACTAAGCCTTTATAGTGCTAATGAATACATTTTAAAGTTTATATTGGAACCAGGCAATTTTTCCTGTAGCATGTTTCCTTCCTGAAAGTAACCTTCCTACCTCTACCTCTAGATAATGGGTTTATACAAGTTATACAAAAACTAGAGGCATCCACCCAATAATGGATAACATTTATTTTCAAACGTCTGGCAGCAGAATGCAACTGTAAATTTGTGCAGAGAGGATTCAGAATTAATTCCAATCTAACTTCCAGTGGCAAGCATCTGTGCTAACTGGGCCCACCATAGAGCAACATTGGACCCCCATCAATATCACTTCTCAAACATGCAAGGTATTGTTAATGTAACCTTCAATAAAGGTAGTGTTAATACTCATAGTTTGTGCTTGTATCTGGACTACTTCAAAGGGCTATTAATGTTGCATTTCTTCTCTCCTTTCTAGGGTCCCTTCTGAAATCTTCCCTCACTCCCTTTCCTTCTCTGGGTTGAGATACTTTTTGCGTAATTATTGTCTAATTCTCAGCTCTTCCCTCCCTGTTAAGGTCATTCCACAAACCATTATAACATTCAGCATAACCTGACCCCAAAGCACAAAGGAAGAGAGAAGTCTTAACTGCATGTCTAAGGGAAGACTGTTCCAAAGGCCTGGGGCCACCACAGAGAAAGCACACTTTCTGGTTCCCATAAAATTATATTATCTCAGTGAAGGGATCCAGAGTGTGCTCCCCTGTGGGATGGTCAGATATCCTCAGGATTAGATGGTCTTCCTACAGATCACCTTGTCCTATGCTATGTAGGGCTTTATAAGTGATAATCAGCATGTTGAATTGCACTGGGAAGCCTATTGGGCATGCTCCTTACAAACTAATTCCCTGTGCCACTATATTCTGGACCAACTGAAGCTTTTGAATGTTATCAAAGCCAATCCTATGTAGAGCACTCTGCAATAATGATTAAGGAATAAATGCTGTCCCAGCTCTCCCCCCAAATTTAGGAATGAATATAACTGGTGCACAAAATGGTGTCTGAGAAAGCCCTTCAATCTGCTTTTTAAGCAGAAGCTGAGAGTCCAAGAGGACATCCAAATTGTACATGGAATCCAGCAAGACAGAATAACATCACCCAGATTTAAAGATGACACCTTTCCAGTACCAGGATCATTGGGATTCCAATCCCACATTCAGTCTTGGTTGGGTTGATCTGAAGCCTGTTCTTCTCATCCAGCTCCCAACAGTCTCAAGAAACTAAGATTAAAACCTTAACAGCTTGACTTGGACAGCTCGGGGCAGAGATACAGTACACAATTTAATATCACCAGCATACCGATGCATCCAATACAGTGGTGGGATTCAAATATGTGAACAACCGGTTCTCTGTGTGGATGCTGCTTCTGGAAGTCCATTTTGGGCTTGGGCAACAAAAAGTTAGCTACCAGTTCTGTTGAATCCCACCACTGTTCCAATACTAACAGTTGACATCCCATAGCCACTTCGTGTAAATATTAAAAAGGAAAGGGGAAAGAACAGAACCCTGAAGCACTCCCAAAGCAGAGTTCTCAGACTGGATTGCTCTTCACTCCATCAACAGTAACTGGTACTGGCCAGGATGGAGGAGAGTAACACTGTAAAACAGTGGCCCTGGTTCCTAACTCTCTAGGCATGTTTGATACTGAAGGCTGCAGAGAGATTAAGAAGGTTCTAGCAATGGAGCACAGCTATCATTTACCCATGACTCAAGATCAGTATAATCCCATCTGAGAAAGTCATCCTCTTCCACCATATGCAGTTTTGGGAGGAATGCTTATAAAGCACTGAGGATAAAAGAGGACATCTGCCTAGGCAGCCACATCAGCCAAATCAACCCTTATGATCAAACAGGTGACCGATGTCACAACCAAATCACCCTCATATTCCGCACTATTGCATCCCAAGCCCACCAAAGGTTAGGTCACACTGATGTTATAGTTCATGCTGACTGATATTTAGGAAACTACATTTTCCACCAGTTGTATTTCCAAGATAGATAGTCATAAAAGATAAATTATTAATACAATTTACCTTGAATTAATTTATAAACAGTATGAATTACACTAAAGTTCCGTCCATACAATTAGGGAGATCACTTAAAATATAAACCAATCTTAATCACATTTATCCTACTTTAGATAATCAAACAGATTCTAAACCATTTCTCTGACTTTTCTTTCATTTTTACAAAAATGAGCAATGTTCAATTTTTTCATTTCAGAAAGCTTCCCAAGAATCTGTCAGCTCTACAAGGTAGAGCAAACTAAGAAGTCACTGCTTTGTAGGTTAATACTATTTTTATTTGGAAAAGCTATAGTAACTGATTTAAAAGTCTATACTTCTCTTTTCCTCCCTTCATCTTCATGTGAACTAGGCAGAGGCTTGTCTGGGATGTTTTCTCAAGTTATTTCCATGGCCTGGGCTCAGGCCCCTTTCATATGACTATGTTCTTGGTATCAGATCTTCCTCCTATCCTTCAAAATCATTCCCTCTACCCTTTACAGAATGTTTATACATTGATAAACACAAGAATTAGGAAACAGTCTAAAATACAAAATTATAGTTAAGACCATTGTTTTCAAGTCTGCCACACTTTAAGTGGCAACTAGGCAGAATAACAAATTCATACATTAAAAATGACATTAAGGATGGAATTTTTAGTCTTATATATAAAATATATTTGCCTTGTCCTACTGTGTTTAGTATTTTCAGAATTTTTAAAAATATGAAGTTCCAAAACTAGATTAAAATGGAAAGGATTAAAAGGACATTACTGATAAATAAATATAAATTCAACTAAAGAGAAAAGATGCAGCATTAGTAATCATATAGTAAAGGGTTGGATAAAATATGCCATTCCAAAATATAAATTGTTAAGGATGTTAAAATAAAGCAAATCTCACTTTGAAGCCTATCATGTCAAAAGCTTTCTCAGCATCCCAAGAAATAATAGCTGCTGGATTCGACACTGAGTTAAAGCAAGTACATAATTCACCATTCTAATATTATCAGAACCCTGTTGGCTTGTACAAATCCAACACGAGCTCAGTACACAATAGTTGAAAGAACAAGCTGTAATCTGTGGGCCAAGGTAGCTATTAAAATTTTGACATTTGCATTTATCATGGAAATAGGTTTATAATTGGAACACACAGTAGACCCCTTATCTGGTTTGGAAAAGACTGCTAATATTTGCCCTGCTAAACCAGGGGATTCTAGTTTATTTTAAAAAGCTTTAGCATATACTTCTAGTAAAAGAGGAGATTAAAGTTCATGGTACTTTCTATAGCAATCAACTGGAAAATTACCAGTTGATTATAAGCTTCTCCTAATTTCATAAATTTAATTGTCATCCTAATTTCAGTAACATTAATAACCTGGTTCTGTGAGAATCTTATTACGCACGATCAGTCTTAGCAATCTTATAGAGCTATCACTGCTGTAATTGAGGAGGGAGTCTTCATTTTCTGTTGAAAACTATCTCATAATCTGTTGATGATGAATTGAAATTATACAAATTTAAATACCACTAAAAATTGTTGATTAACCCACCAATTTGGGGATGGAACATTTTTGAGAATTTTCTAGACCATGTCTAATCTTATCTTGTGCTGCTCCAGTAATAGTTTGACGGTGGAAGATCCAAGATGGCCTCGCCACAAAAAAGGATTGTTTAATTGCCTTTAATCTAGACTGACTTCTGGAAACCATGGAACAAAGTAAATGAGTGAAGTGTGGAGTAACTGACATTATCACATGACTTTCAACAATGTTTATCTTCAGCTTAACTCAGAGCTTCATTACTGTATTGGGGCTTTGTTTGTTCAAAACGATGACTTCAGTGATAGCTACCACTACAAATTCTGACCTAACAGACAAACTAAGACCTAGAGGAAGATAGGAGAGTTAGAGGTCCAGATGAGTTTGGCATGGATCACAGGGACAAAGGACTAGAATTCTTTGTAAAGTTCTGGTTCTGAATTAGTGGGTTTGGCACATTCCTATTTCCCATCAGTATAACAATTCTAAATCTAATAACTAACATTTTCTCAGATTTTTCTCCCCCTTTCCAGTATCAATGCCTGATGCAATAAAATAGAAAAACAGGTTTCAAACCACAGAGTTTAATGACACTCAAAATTTATATAATTGAATTGATGGTGGAATGAATAATAGAGCAACAATTCTTTCAACTTCTTTCATGATTTGACTTCGTAACTCCCTAACCAGAATCTAGGTAGTAGTAGTAGTAGTAGTAGTAGTAGTAGTAGTAGTAGTAGTAGTAGTAGACTTTATTGTCATTTCAACAATACACAGTACAGTAAGTGAAACGAAACAACGTTTCCCCAGGACCAAGGTGCTACATCAAACAACACGAATCAAAAAAAGAACAGAACACAAACCACACATAACTCTAAACTAAAAACTTTAAAAAACTACAAATACAAGTATTTATAGTTCCAGTTACTAATACTTCTGAATACAGATTCAAACTATTGAGTTTGCTAAGCAAACATCAGAACTATATAGTATCTTTTTAAGCCCCTCTCTTAAATGGTGATTATTTATTTTATTTATTTTATTTTATTTAATTTGTATACCGCCCTTCTCCCGAAGGACTCAGGGCGGTGAACAGGGCAATAAATACCAAAATACCAAAATTAAAAACAGATTAAACCATAGTGCCCAAATACAATAAATAAATTACTTAAAAACAATAATTAAAACCCAAACCCATCAGACCAGGCCGGCTTGTTCAAACAAATAGGTTTTTAGATCACGTCGGAAGGAGTGAAGGTCGGGAGCCATCCGGAGCTCAACCAGTAAATGGTTCCAAAGGTCAGGCGCACCCACAGAGAATGCCCTCCCCCTGGGGGCCACCAGTCGGCATTCTCTGACCGGTGGCACCCTGAGGAGGCCCTCTCTGTGGGAGTGCACTGGGCGGAGGGAAGTTGATGCCGGCCGCAGGTGCTCCCTAAGGTACTCCGGACCCATGCCATGTAGGGCTTTGTAGGTCATTACCAGCACCTTGAATCTCACCCGGAAGGCAACCATCTTCTGTGATGGTCTAATACTGACCTTGCCATTTCCAATTGACAAATATCTGAGTCTCTAATTAACTGAAGCTATGGCTGATGGAAAAAGATTCCAGGATTCAGTGGCAGCAAGGTGTATGTTTTCAAGGAGATCAATATACTCACAATATACTTGCTTCTTTCTATCCTCGCAAAAAAGAAAAAGAAAAGATGAGCTTAAAATAACGACTCTTTGGTTTTCCTCTTGGGAAAAGAGTAATCCTTAATAGAAGGATTTTGTACTCTTCTGAAAAGTTCAAATTTGAAAATTACTCTAAAAAAAAGAATTGGTAACAACTAATTCTAGGCTTAAATTTGCTACACTACAAGGTTTCCAAATCATATAGAATTTGAAAGAGCCATGAATTCCACTATCTTTCTGCAGAACATTGTGGAATGGATTGTACAAGTTAATATCACTGTCCATAACTGGAACATGAGGATGAAATCAAGAAACTGCCTTACCTCAGTACAGATCAATGTTCATCTAGCTCAGGGTTATATATACTAATTGCCAGCGGTTTCCCAGACAAGGTCCTTTCCAGCTGTCTTGAGATAATGAAATTGAATTTGAAAGCTCTACATATAGGTATGTGTCTGATATGGAAATCAATGTCTTTTTTAAAAGTTTTTTTATCCCACCTTTATTGTTTTGATAAATAACTCAATGTGGTGAACATACCTAATAGTTGTTCTTCCTATTTTCCCCACAAGAATAATCCTGGGAGACTGACTGGGCTGAGAGTGACTAGCCCAAGGTCATCCAAACAGCTTTCAGGCCTGAGGTGAAACTAGAATTCACAGTCTCCTGGTTTCTTGGTCACTAGACCAAACTGGCTGTTTTAATTATTTCAGTCACCATATTTATTATAATTTTTGTTGTCCTTACATGTTTAGAAAAACATGTTTGATAATGTTATTATTCCATGTTTTGACAGTGAACAAATGAAAAGCCAGCTGGCTAAGGAATTCTGGGAGTTGAAGTCCACGAGTCATAAAAGAGCCAAGGTTGCCTACCCCTGGGCTAGATATACCTAGCTCCCTCAACTATTTGTCATACGATATAGTCTCCAGAGTCTTCATTTTTGTTGCTCTTCTCTGCCCACTTTCCAGGTCTCAATATACTTTTTGCATTGTGGCGATCAAAACTGGATGCAGTATTCCAAGCGTGGTGTAAATTGATACTATCATTTCTCATTGTCTTGATGTTATCCCTCTCTTGATGCACCCTAGAACTGCATTGGCTTCTTTGGCAGCTGCAGCACATTTCTGGCTCATATTTAAGTGGTGGGACACCTACATCTCTCTCAATGTTACTACTGTTGAGCCAGGTACCACCTATTCCATACCTATACATTTGTTTTTTCTTGCCTAAGTATAGGACCTTACATTTCTCACCACTGAACTGTATCTTGTTGGATAAGGCCCATTGCTCAAGTCTGTCAAGATCTTCCTGGATCTTGAGCTTATCTTCCCCCCCACCTTGGTTTTCTCTGCAAATTTGATGAGTACCCCTTTTATCCCCTCATCTAAATCATTTATGAAGATGTTGAAGAGTACTGGGCCCAAGACTGAACCTTGTGGTACCCCACTACATGCTTCCCTCCATGTAGAGGTAGTTTCAATGAGGAATACCCCACTGAATGCAGTAGGTCAGCCTATTTCAAATCCATCTATTGGCGGTACTGTCCATCTCATATTGTTCTATCTTATCACGAGATACATTGTGGTCTGCCTTGTCAAATGCCTTGTTCAAGTCAAAGTATATTATGTCCACAGCATTTCGCTAGTCCATTAATTTAGTTTCTTTATCCAGAAAAGGTAATAAGATTTGTCTGGGATGATCTGTTTTTAACAAACCCATCTTGTTTCTAGGTGCTCACAAATCCTTCTCTTGATTATCTTTTCTGGGATTTTCCCAGGTACCCCAAGCTGATTGGCCTATAATTTCCTGGATTCATTCCCCCCCCCTTTTTTGTGGACTGGAACTACATCAATTCTTTTCCAGTCTTCTGATATTTCCCCTGTGCAGTGTGAGCCTTGACAGATTACATTTCACCCTTCAAAACCCTGGGATGTAAATCATCTGGCCCAGGTGAATTCAATTCATCCTGGAAGGACGGGTATTTTCTTACTGATTCTTTGTCTATTTTGTATACCTGTTCTATCTCTGTCAGTGTTGCTTTTTATAGGTTGGGCCATTTTTCCCTTTTCCATAAAAACAATTGCAAAAACAGAATTAAACCGTTCTGCTTTTTCCCTGCTGCCTGTGATGTTATGGCTGAGGAAGAGTCTCCTCATCAATATGATGACCATCCTTGCCTATGTCATTGGAGGTACAAATATTCTATCAATTAAAATATGCATTCGGCCTTGTCAAACCAATAAATAATATTAATTTTAATACCGCAAACAACAGGAATTTGCAATTACAAATCATTTTAATCAGTTTAGTCTATCAGTATCAGCTTACTATCCAAAAGTGTTTCTCTTTTATAATTCTATTTCTACTACTATTCTACTTTTCTAGAATACACTAATATCCACAATGAAACCTTGAGGCTGCACTTGTACTAACTAGGCAGTTAACCAGGCAATGTGAGAGCTCACGATCCCTTATGAAAGTGAGGCTCCAAGCCTGTCATGAGTCACTGACTGTATTATGTGAGACAAATGATCCCACACCCATCTGTTAAAGGAAAGGAGGCAGGCTTCACTTGACGTTGAATATGAGTAAACTCTTCTCTCTGCTAACTAAGAATAGATTTATTGACATGACCCCAAGAGGTGTTTAACTGAAATACCTGCTTAAATGTCTAATAATAACATTGAAATATTAATTTCAAGTATAAGAGATGTGGATGAAAAGGAGCTGTTCTAAGTTAATCCAGAGCCCATCCTATACAACAAAAAAAGGGAACTCCAAATGCATACATATCAACTGACATTTTTGTGTAATTGCCATGGTTTCTCAAAGGGCAGTTGCAGAGGATTACAACTGAAATCAATAAAGATTTTTTTAGATGTTTCACGCTGCTCCTCCCAAACTCAAGTTGATTTTAACCCCCCATCTATGAGACTCTTCATATGACCGTACTCGCTTGCTGCCTATTTTATAAATGGAGAATTTGTTTTACTTGTATTCTGGATATTAGTATTTTTGCGGAGGATTACAGGTAAAGAACCTATCACAGTAAATTTACAGTCTGGGTCAGTTATCTTTCTTCTGCATCTTTGGTTGGCTAAACCGTTTATATAGGATTTCTTGAATTACCGGTAATTGTTAGGAGAGAAATGTGTGACTCAGCTATCGCTATCTTTGGTAAGGTTCTCGTGAAGAAAAGGAGTCACAAATTATAAAAAGGGGTGGGTGTTTCCCTTTGTTTCGAATCTCCATATGGAAGTAGTCCTGGATTCATTTTTGGATGCTACAGATACAGGCAGGACCATGAGTAGGAATATGTTTCATCTTTACAGGGATTTCTTTATGGCTCAACAGTTATAAAAACAGAACTCAATTTTACTAACATAAAGTCCCAAATCTAAATATTTCCTGTTCCTATGCCCTTTTTACCTATTTCCTAATCCCCAGGTTTATACCTACCCTAGATCCTAGGTTTACTCATGATATTTCTAATAAATTCCTAGGTTTCCTAGTTTTATTTCTGTTATTCGTATCTATTTACAGTATGGAGTGCTCCAGCATTTATCTTTAGTTTCATGTACTTCAATGCTTGTTTATTTTTCTGGCCGCCTATAAATCAAGCTATTTCACAGTCACCATTAAACTTGGTGACTGGTTCTTTATGTGCCGCTGCTTTTACTCTAGTCATTGTCTTAAATTTCACTTTCAGCTCCTGTTTCCAACATTTAACCAGTGGAACAGCTTTCTTTCAGAAGTTTTGGATGCTCCATCACTGGAGGCTTTTACAAAGAGACTGGACAGCCACTTGTCTGGAATGATATAGGGTCTCCTGCTTGAACAAGGGTTGGACTAGAAGACCTCCAAGGTCCCTTCCAACTCTATTATTCTGTTCTGTTTTTTTATTATATATATAATATATATATAATATATATAGCTCTCTGCCCTTATTCTGCTTCACTTTTTGGAGATTTCTGTCTTGGCTGTAGGTGAAACATTTCACCACAAGCTTCTACTCTTTATCAGAGTTTGCTTGTTGTGGTTTTTGTTGTATGGCTGCTTTTGCTCAGAACTGCTTCTGTTTGTCTTCCCAGCTCCGTATCACCTTGTCTCCTGGAATTGGGCTCCTACCTTCCAATAAAACTGTAATCTTCAAACACTCATTTCTTAGTCATCTTTATTTCTGTAGGAGTTCTTTTTATTAGTTAACTGGCTGACAGGGAGGCAAAAGAAGTAAAAAGTACAAAGATTCCTGTGGCTTCTAGAACTACCTGCACCGACTTGAGAAAGGGGAATCTGCTCAAGGTTGGCTTTTCATAAAAAAAGTAAACAAATGGAGGAGGAAAGAGCTTCCCAGCCTTTTACACCCATTCTTTTCTACAGATATAACAGGAAGAAGCTCCCTTCTTTTCTCTGCAAGCTTCCCTCCATGTTCAAAAAGAAGTCACATTTCTTCTTTTATCAATGTAGTCATTTAGCCTTTGGAAAACTGATGTCAAGTACAATCTCACTGATTTTAATCAAGCATATTTAAATTTGTTTTATTGCTTTCTATCCAGAAAAGGAACAGTCTTGAGTCTTCTGCAGCATTTGAATAGAAGACTTTTTTTAAACTATAGGTAGTCCTCGACTTACAACCTTAATGGAACTTGTCCATTAGGCTCAAACGTTGGGACAATATTAAGTGAACTGTCACAAGTAATGACCAGCCATCCCTGCTCTCCCAGTGCATTTGTTAATGAATGCACAAGTCATTAAGTGGAGCTCAGGGCTGGGGGAGATCCTGGTAGGCCTAATGCAAGCACAAGCCTACCTGCTTCAGACCTTTCAAGGTCTCCCCCACACCAAGGTATCCTGCTCCACTTCTCGCCCCTTGGGTGCCTCGCATGCCAGCCAGCCACACAACTGTCTTGCCTGTGAGAAACAATGGGGAAGGAAAATGCTGGGAGTGCCTGCCTTTCCTAACCCTGCCCCTGCCTTTCTGAGGCAAAAAAGCAGAACCAGTTCACCTGAAGGCAGGGCAAGAAGCAACAGATGGAAACTAATCAAGGAAAAAAGCGAGTGAGAACTAAGGAGAAATTTCCTGAGAATTAGAACAATTAATCAGTGGAAGGGCTTGCCTCCAGAAGTTGTGGATGCTTCATCACTGGAGGCTTTTACGAAGAGATTTGACAACCATTTGTCTGAAATGGTATATGGCTTCCTGCCTGAGCAGGGGGGTTGAAGTAGAAGACCTCCAAGATCCCTTCCAACTCTATTATTCTGTTAGCCATTCAGATCTGCACTGATCAGCCAGCCATCAGGAGGCTACAAAGCTCTCCTGCATCTTGCTAGGCTTTGGGAAGCCAGCCCTTGTTATAAAAGGCAGCAGCTTCAGCCTTTCTCAAAATCTTTCCCTTGCTTAAGCCCCTCTCTCCTGCCATAGAAAGCCACATTTCTTCAATAAAAAAGAAGTTGTTGATTTTTTCCCCCTCCCTCCCCAGTTAGGTGCTAAAACTAAACTCCACCGCTGGCCTCCATTGTCTATCCCTTTTTAAAAACCTTGCCTTGACTCCAGGCTGAAGAGGAACAAAGCCAGCAAGGGAAAAAAGAAAAAAAAATCTTTCTGCAGCTTTTTCCCCTTGAACTGGAGGGGAACAAAAATCATCTCCAAAAGTTAGCTGACTAGAGACTTGTGCAGCAAAATGGAAGATGCTGGGTCTTTTCAGATGTCCATCTAATTGCATGTAGAGCCCAGCTAGGACTTAAAGGCTAGACCAGGGATCTCGATACTTGGCAACTTTAAAACTTGTGGACTTCAACTCCCAGAAGACCCCAGCCAGCGTGGCTGTCTGAGGAATTCTGAGAGTTCACAAGTCTTAAAGTTGCCAAATTTGAGACTCCTGGCTAGACTGTAGACTCCTTGTACACTCTCCCAATGGCCAGCTGATTGGCAGTCAGCTGATCTGCACAAAATGCTCTGAAAACAGCCACCATTTCTGCAAGGGAATTTTTGGGGCCCTAAAAATGGCAGCTGCCTCCAGGAAGCATAGGGAGCAGGCTCAAGTGCTGTGGGTCCCCTCCTGGCAGGATGGGGAAGAAAAGAGGTAGGGCCACTGCAGCATCCCTGTAGTCTGTCATAAGGGCAAATGACCATGGAGCTACTGAAAACATAACTTTGAAACAGGGCTATATGTAATTTTGTAGGTATCAGTCATAACTTTGAGCCATTGTTAAGTGGTCTAGCATTTCTTGAGTGGAAAGGTGAATTTAAATCCATCATTTGTATTTAAATAGAGTAGGCAAGGAACATATTTTCATTATTAAATCATAGTTTTAGCTTTGGGCTACAAGTCTCCTGTTTTATTACAGATTCTTTAACATCTGTTCACTGTTGTTTCTTGTTATCACTTGCTACTTTGTCCACTGCTGAGAACATACACTGAGTCACAACTTTTATGCCTGCCTCAACTCTCCTTTCTCCTATCATTGCCTCAACCCAAGAATTATTACCAGAGATGAATCACCATCTTTTGGTCTCTGTCTCTCAACCTTCATACAGAGATTTCACAGAAAGGGAAACACACATACACAATCTGGCCTAGTTCCATTCAATCATCCCTTCAAATGTTCAATCAAAAACATAGAAGATTGCACTACTCAAAAAAAGATTATGTCAACTGATGGCATTGGATCACCTTCCTGATGATTTATCCTTCTCCCTTATAGCTTTAAGCACAATCCATTCCATCATAAGACCAGTAACTTCAAGCTCAATGGCAAGATCTACATGCAGATACAAAGCACGCCCATGGGATCACCCATATCCAGCCTAATAGCAGAAGCAGTAATGGAAAAACTCGAATGCACCGTCCTGCCAATCATCCAGCCAAAATTCTGGATCCATTATGTGGACAACACCTTTGTCATCCTCAAATGATACAAACTACCTGTCAATGCTGTAACATTGGATGTTCCTGCTCTGACAACTGATGGAAATTACAGCCATTTTTACTTTGCTTTTAACATGTTTTTTCTTCTGTTTAGAAATTAGATGTTGAAGGGGGGTGGGGCGAATGCTTGAGCTCAGCCATAATACCAATGCAGCTCCGTGGGAAATTCAAGGCCACAAACTGATAATGTTTTGGCAGGCTGAGGAGCTGGGAAGAGAGCCCTTTCTCCTGGCTAATGTAATTTATGACTGCTTTGTGGGGGTGGGACTTGCGTTCTGTTACTTTGTATCTGGGGGAAGGGAATCTAGTTTTGGGTTCAATTATGTCCGTGGTGGCGAACCTATAGCACGTGTGCCACAGGTGGCATGCAGAGCCCTCTCTGTGGGCACGTGCACCGTCGCCCCAGTCCTAGGTTTTATAAAACCTTTTTGCTTTAGGCCTCCGCCACCATGTGCAAAAAAAAAAGGTTCAATCAATCAATCAATCAATTTCAAGTTCTTGCGGGGAAAATAAAAGATCTCACAAAGTTGGAATTGATTGTTCAAACTTTTTAGTCCCGCCCAGTCTGCTGTTACCACTGCAGCCATGCCCACCCAATGGGTCATGCCCACCCAATTGACCACATCCACCCAATTGGCCACACCCGCCCGATGATACATAAGTGGGTTTTGGGTTGCAGTTTGGGCACTCAGTCTTTAAAAGGTTCACCATCACTGAACTATGTAGTGCCAATACTTTGTTTCCTGATTAAAATGTTCTTTGAGGAAGAATTCTTGCCTTGAAGTTCTTTTGATGGGTTTCATCTATCAGAAACATGACACTACCATAGAGGAAACACACCACCTACTCAAGAATGTGTTCACTGGCATCAGCTTTACGTGCAAGGAAGAAAAAGACCAAAGTCTCCCCTTCCTCCATGTGGATATAAGGAGATAGAAAAATGGTGAACTGACAACTAGTGTATATCCAAGCACACCAACCAAATCCTAAACTTCACAAGCAACCACCCCATAGCACACAAAAAAAGCTGCATCCAGACCCTCTTTAACAGAGCCAACACACAATGCAGCACCAAATCCCTAAGAGAAGCAGAGGAAAAGCACCTTTTCAACATTTTCCTCTGCAATGGCTATCCCAAGAACTTTATATTGCGATGCACAGCACCCAAACTCCGAAAAACCACACAGCCGAGACCCAACACAGAAACAAGTCCTAACATACATCAAAGGAACATTAGAAGTAGACACTATCCTACTGCAGCCCCTAGGAATAACAATAGCACAAAAAACTGCTTTCACACTCAGACAAGAACTAACAAAGATCTAAGACAGAACATAGAAGGAAGACAGCACCAATGTAATATACAAAATCAAGTGCAACAATTGTAATCAACTCTACATCTGACAAACAGGACAACAGTTAAAAACCAGAACTCACAAACACCAGCTGGCAGTTAAGCGGCATGACTTGAAGTCCCTAATTTCCAATCACACCGACAGCGAACAACATCTTTTCAACTGGAATGAAGCCGAAGTCATCGGCCACACCAAAACTCATCATGCATGTGAATTCATTGAAGCCTGGCACTCTACCAACAGATCCATCAACAAACACATCAATTTTGAACCAGGGTATGAACCAATAAAAAATAGACCTCCTTGAACCATCAATTGTGACAGAATTGACCACCTTCTCACCAGCTGAATTTCGTACCCCACAAACAACCAGTCACATGACCAACTGACATAATACCAGACAGGACCTATATAAGCAAAGAACAAGAAACTTCACCCAAAACCTCACTGAAGATATTACCTATTTTGGTAATGAAACGTCCAGGAGATACATAGCAAGCTTGGAGAACAGATCACTGCCAAAACCTTCATCCAGATGATCTGCTTAGGTTAACCTTCCAATATAGGACAACATATTCAAATTTTATCAGATGATATTTTATTTTAAAATCTTTTGCTAACTTAAGTACTTCTTTTTGAAAGACCAGAAAAGTACCCTCCCACTCCCAAATCCTTAAAATAATAGTAAAACGCATTTATGAGAAGATGTTATTCCTATATGGGTAAAAATCTAAGAAAATGTGAAATTCACAAAAGTATTCACAAACTTCCTCGCAAATCTGGCCTTTTTTTTCTCAACTTTCACTGACATGCTACATATCTACATTGGTAAAGTGAACGTTGGCTCAGCAGTTCCAATCTTCTCCCTGCCCTGCCCATACTGTAAGCAGATCTGGGGGAGGGGCATGTTTATCCATGAATTCATGAATTCTCATGAATGAATTCATATTAAAAATGAAGACATGCTGTCAGGTTTCAGACGTATGGGCTTTTCAAGTGACTCTGAGGCATTGTTTACCTTAAAAGTCCTTTATTAGCCTAAAGAAATACAGAAGAAAGAAAGCCAGAATCTAACTGCTTTGAATTGCCTATAAATAGCAATTGAAACCAGTGGCTATTTGCCAGATTTTTGTATTATAATTGCAACATCATCCCTAATCTTATTAATCTGGGTACAGAGAAAACTGTTCTTTGCTTTTTCTCTCTAGTCCAGACATGTCAAACTCACAATGTCACATGATGTCGCACGATGTATCGGAGCTTTTTCCCCATTGTCAGCAATGGGGTGGGTGCGGTTTCCTCGTGACCCATCCGGCCCGTGGGCCAGCAGTTTGACACCCCTGTGAGTCTAGTCCTATGGGTGCTAAGAAGACCTCATATTAAAAGTGTTAATGGGAAGTCTTTCAGCAAGATCGACTGAGTGAGACCTGGGTTCATAATATAAAGCTTTCTGTTTGAGAGCAGCTCAGAGCTGGAGGAAGCATATACTATTTTTAAGATTGTGGGAATTGTTTTTTCTTGAATCCTGACAGACCATCTGAGACACAATATTCATTCTATTGTCTTTGCCAGTTTGAATGTTGCTCTCCTGCCCTGGTCTATGAATTGACTGGTGAAGAGGAGGAAGAAAATGGGACGGCCACATTATAACTTTGCTGCCATCCGATGACTGTGTGGAAAGGGCTCAGAGAGCTGAGCCAAGTCCCAGTGGGATTTTATTTATTTATTAATGGGACTTATATGGGATGGAATTGTATTTAACGTAACTGCTATAAGCCACCCAGAGTCACTTTGATGAGATAGGCAGTCATTCAAATCAAATCAAATCAAATGATAAAAAATAAAACATCCACAAGAATATTTCTTTTAGAGCCAGTCAGAAGGGAGGCAAAAGAGCATATTCTTGTCTAGGGAAGAATCTGACACTGGCTGGTCATTTTAGAGCAATTGGCTCGACCATCAAATAGACTATTGTCTATAGCATAATAACAGCATAAATACCATGTAGTAGCATAAGCTAATAATACTAGGAAATAGTAAATTCATAAAGGTAAAGGTAAAGGTTCCCCCGCACATGCGTGCTAGTCGTTTCCGACTCTAGGGGCCGGTGCTCATCTCCGTTTCAAAGCCGAAGAGCCAGCGCTTGTCCGAGGACATCTCTGTGGTCATGTGGCCGGCATGACTAGACGCCAAAGGCGCACGGAACGCTGTTACCTTCCCACCAGAGTGGTCCCTATTTTTCTACTTGCATTTTTACGTGCTTTCGAACTGCTAGGTTGGCAGAAGCTGGGACGAGTAACAGGCGCTCACTCTGTTACGCGGCACTCGGGATTCGACCCGCCAAACTGCCGACCTTCTGATCGACAAGCTCAGTGTCCTAACCCACTGAGCCACCGCGTCCCTTAGTAAATTCATATCAACATTTTATTGGAATTAATGCAATTATTTCTTTGTATTTATTTCATGTGCTGAATTTTTGGGTAGATGTTGAAGACATTCATTAAGACCAGGGATCTTCAAACTTGGCCTTTTTATGACTTGTGAACTTCAAATCCCAGAATTCCTCAGCCAGGCACACTGCCTGAGGAACTCTGGAAGATGAAGTCCACAAGTCATAAAAGGGCCAAGTTTGAAGACCCCTGATTAAGACCTTAGGGATATCCAAGTTCATATAAATTCCAGTGAAGCTCCTATAATAAAAAAAACGTGGCAATTTTGTCCCTCAAGAAACCCTAAGTTTTAGAACTATCCAAGATATGATTGCCTTGTATGACCTTGGCAATGGTCTATGGCAATATGCCCTTGGGAAAGAGATTATCTCTCAATAATCTCTCTAGCAAGAGTAAATTGGCATAGATTTATCTGGAAGAGCCAAGAATAGAGGTCGAACAACCAAACTGCAACAACTGCAGATTTTAAAACAGGATTGTAAGCCTACTGATTTCTTTTCCTTTGGGGTGTTTAACAGATGCCCTAAGTGATCTGTATCTACAGCCTGGTTTCAGTTTTAAATCAAATGTCCTCTGCAAATACAACAGATTTCCCCATCCTAATTTCAGCAGGTTTTTTTCTTAACAATTAATCTTCTTCCTATTGTTTAATTGGGTTACTTTAATTGTTTAACTAGAGGACAGGAAGGCCTGGAGGAACATTTTCCATGAAGTCGCGATGGGTCGGACATGACTTTGCAGCTAACAACAACAATTGTTTAACCCACACTCTCAAATACTGATGTACAGTAATCTCTTTCTAAAGTGTGACACTACAGGAATTATTGTCGGCAGGGGCAGCAATAGCAACAGAATTTGCTTCTGCTTTTTCTCCACTTCATAGTTCATGTTAAAGTTTCATGTCAATAAAACACTTACAGTGGCTTTCCTGGTTTGACTACTAAAAATCATAAGCAAACTGAATCTACTCCTACATCATGAGCAACTCTACCATGCCAGGTTTATTTTTCCATATCAGCGCGAGCCCTTTGGAACTTTTTTTTTTATTAATCCCATTTATATCCCGCCCTTCTCCGAAGACTCAGGGCGGCTTACAATCTAAGCACAAATCAATGTCCTTAGCAATTGAACTAAAAGTTTTTCTAGCCTAAGCTTTTTATTTGAAATCTTCCTCATGCAAAGCAAATATCCTGATTCTGATGCATTCATTGTCACTGATGAATAGGTATAAACAAAAACATCAATTAACCTGTGATCAACCCCCAAACATTTTCATATCAAACCAAGTTTTATACAAATGGTATTCTGTCATTTAAACACAAATGACATGGGAATTCTGAATTTTAATATTTTATTTTCTGAATTGTGATATGAATGTCAGTGCTCCAACTGAGCAGTCATCCAGCCTTGTATTCAAAGTTAACAAGAAGAAACCCTCTATTAAGTTAAAAAGAAAGAAAAACACCCTTTGTCTCCTTTCATTACTTCAGTTTGAAAGTCACAGAAAAATTACAGTTCCAGTTTCTCTACAAAGGTCAGCTATAGCCTATAGTATTGTTTTATATATTGAAGTACTTACTTTTGTTCCATGCACTCTGTTTTTGTTTTCTTCTCCATAGTGCAGGGGTGTCAAACTGAGTCCTTCGGGAGAAGGGCGGTATACAAATTAAATTAATAAATAATAAATAAATAATAAATAAACTCAATTTCATTGAGGGCCGCATCAGCATTGGGCTGTCCTCAAGGGGCCGGGTGGGTATGGCCAGGGATGGCGTGGCCTACTGGGTGGGTGTGGCTAGAATGAGTGTGGCCTACTGGGTGGGCGTGGCCAGCTCTACATCGTTCGCATCAAGGGTGCCTATGGGGGCCCGGGCAGGAGTGGGACAGATCTGAGGGTCTCTGGCAGGAGGAGGGTCTCTGGGCCAGGGCCAAGGCAGCGGGGGCCGTTCCTTCACTGTTTCCAGGATGGCTTCGCGGGCCACATGAAACCACTTCGCGGGCCGGATCCGGCCCCCAGGCCTTGTGTTTGACATGTCTGCCATAGTGCAATGAAACAAAAGCCAGTTTCTATTTGATTTCCTTTAAAAATGCACCCCATGCCCAACTGAGAAGTTCAGATTCAATCAGAGCTTGTCCTTGAGCCTTTTTCTTCTGGATCTAATTTATGCCTTATTAGTTTTGTGGGATATTTCCCCCCCCACTCAAAATTTGAGAGAAACTAGTGAAATTCATATAATGGAAATAAAATACTTAATAAAAAAAATATTGTCATCCTATGACTTACTTAGTAATGACTTACTTAGTTAGAATGGATTTTTATAAGTTTGGTCTATGTATTGAAAGAAAGCTCTAAGGTAATTTTGTATTTATAAAATGAGTTTGTAAATGTATGTTTTCTGTCCTTCTATGTAACATTGAATAATTCCCAAAGTTTGTAAAATATTATTGATGAAATTTGAAAATAAGAGAAGAAAAAGATTTTACTCCGTGACAATAAACTTGAGGTAGAGTTTTAAATCCAATGAGTTAAATGGAGTTAACTGGATTTTTATTGGTGTGATATGTATAATTGAATGAAAGCTTTAATTTAGTTTTTTTTTGGGGGGGGGGGTTAAAATGAAGGGGTTTTTTTCTCCCTTTATATACAGTATAATATTTGAGTAATTGTTAAAGTTTGTAAAATACCATTGACAGTGAACTTTAAAGCATGTATGTTAAGAGGAAGTTTAAAAAGTAAAGTTTTAAAAACTAGAAAAAGTGTTTTCTGCCTTTAGGATTAAATATTTGAAATAATAGAGGGAATTCTTTTAGTATAAATTTTGACCATTTATGAAGATTAATGAGTAAACAGAAGCATACATTATACTATTCTCCACAACAGGCAGATATGGTTAAATTGACTCTTTACTAGGACAACATTTTCGCATCAAAATGCATCAAGTACCAAATTTTGAAGCAGTCAAATACCTAGGTACCATTGTATTGTAAATAAATGAAGCCTACAGTATATAATTTTTTCCTAACTGCCTGTTTACTTTTATTGTATAGAGGTAGTCCTTGAGTTACAACTATAATTGAACCCAACATTTTTGTCACTAAGCCAGAAGGTTTTTAAGTGAATACTGCCCCTTTTTATGACCTTTCTTGCCACAGTTGTTAAGTGAATCACTGCAGTTGTTAGTTAGTTGTTAGTTGTTAGTAAAAAAGATGTTGAGACTCTGGAAAGAGTACAGAGAAGAGCAACAAAGATGATTAGAGGTCTGGAGGCTAAAACATATAAGGAACGGCTACTGGAATTGGCTATGTCTAGTTTAATGAAGAGAAGGACGAGGGGGGACATGATAGCAGTGTTCCAGTATCTCAGGGGTTGCCACAAAGAAGAGGAAGTCAAGCTATTCTCCAAAGCATCTGAAAGCAGGACAAGAAGCAACGGATGGAAACTAATCAAGGAGAGAAGCAACCTAGAACTAAGGAGAAACTTCCTGACAGTTAGAACAACTAACCAGTGGAACAACCTGCCTCCAGAAGCTGTGAATGCTCCAACACTGGAAGTTTTTAAGAAGAGACTGGACAGCCATTTGTCTGAAATGGTATAGGGTTTCCTGCCTGAGCAGGGGGTTGGACTGGATGACCTCCAAGGTCCCTTCCAACTTTACTATTATGATTATGTATCACAGTTTTTAAGTGAATCTGGTTTCCACATTGACCTTTCTCATCAGAAGATCGCAAAAAGTGATCTTATGATCTTGGGACACTGAAACCATCATAAATGCATGCCACCTGCCAAGCATCCCTGATCACATGACCATGGGGATGCTGCAATGGTCGTAAATGTGAAAAATGGTCATAAGTCACTTTTTTCAGTGCAGTTGTAACTTTGAACAGTCACTAAATGAAATGGTTGTAAGTCAAGCATTTCCTGTACCTCACAGAAACTAAGTACAATACTATATGAATAATGGTACATTATAACTGGGGTTTGGGGTTCCATTCATTAAAACAATGTCAACTGGTAGGGTCCAGAAATGGGTCTTTTCTATCGTGGCACCTGCTCTTTGGAACCTTGTTTCTTGCAATATTCATAAAGGCCCCACATGGCCCTATTTAAGCAAGACTTTAAAATCTGGCTTGTTCTTAGACTCACCTAGTGTTTAGTATCTATTTAGGCTTTAGGCTAATTTGTGTAAAAATGTAACTGTTATTATATAGATGAATTCAGAGTCCAGAAAAATATTTAAGAAAGTCTGCATCAACTCAGTCTTTAAAGGATAATTTAGTATCTATGCACATTCACTGTTGTTCCAAGGGAATGCAGAACAGGAACCGGGCTGCACTGCAGATATTGGAATAATTTAATACAGCTCTAGACAAAAACATCACCCTGCAGATAATCATATAAAGACTGTCCTTTTTACCACCAGTCCTCACACGTTCAAAATAAATGAGTTATCTGTGCTACAGCTAGTATATATGATAGCTACTACAGTATATGTTTATGCTACAAGCTTCCCAAAGAGAAAGGACCAGAATGCATTGTGTACAGGTTGTTTGGATTTTCACAAATGAAAGGGAATATACGTGTCCCAGGATAATGCTGCAATCTGGATCGGTCATCAGGACCAGAGATTTTGGTCTTCCGAGCTTTCGGATTCATGCTGGAGCCCATCCTCAGCCAACTTCTCTATAGATTTTATTTGGATTTTATTTAAACATAGTATAATTCCCTAAAACAAGCAAAGAACCATGATTCTTAAAAGATAGTCTTACTACATTACTAGCTGCATTGCAGTGATTTCTTTAAATCATTGCCATACATATATGAGATGAATAGATTCCCTTTTCTAATCCCTGTTATCAAATCATCTCCATTTCCCAATACATATGCCTTTTGTTTCACCCAACACCAGCATCACCTAGATCACCTGGGCAGAGATATAAAGTTGAGTATCATCAGCATACTGATGACCCCTCAATCCCTGGTGGGGAATGATTTCACTTAGCAGCTTCATGTAGATGTTAGAAAGGATTGGAGAGAGTACCAAGCCCCAGTACTCTCCACCGCAAAGGAGTGGCCATGGGCTAGACCTCTCACTCCCTATCAACACCAATTGGGACTGGCCTTATAAAAAGGAGCCAAACAAATGTAAAACCGCATCGCCCAGCCCCAAATACCACAACTGGCCCAAAAGATACCCTAGTCAATGTTATCAAAGGCTGCAGAGAGATTGAGGAGAGCCAGGATGGTTATATGATCTCCATCTGCTCTCGCCAGAGATCATCAACAGTGTGACCAATGCTGCCTCCATCCCATAACTGTGCCTGCACCTTGCCTGAAAGAATCCAGATAATTTGTTTCATCCAGGAATCTCTCAAGCTACAAAGCAATTCCCTAAGAAAGGAAGATGAGAAACTGGATGAAAGCTGTCCAGGAAAGTGGGATCAAGTGATGTTTTTTTAAGGAGCAGTGAACTAGGGCCTTCTTTAATGACACTGGTATTGTCCCCTCCAGTTGGGAGAAGTTTACCACTGCTTGAACCCACCTGCTAGTCACCATCCGGGAATCTTTCACCAGCCAGGCGGGACAAGGATCTAATTGACAGGTGGTTGCACTGATAGCATTGAGGACCCTCTCCACTGCATTAGGTCCAGCAGCATCAAACTATTCCCAGATAACCGGGCAAGATTTATCTCTGGGCATCACACAAGGACTTTCACCAGTGGGAATGAATCTGAATGGCTTTGTTGAACAAATTCCTTCACACGGCCTTGAAAAGGATTAACAAAACTCTCCTGTCCCAAAAGGGACTGGGAAAACCTACAACAGGGTTGCAGTGCGACACTGCAGACACAATAAGGGTGGAGAAATAATGCTGTTTCACCTCCCTTACAGCCACGAGGTGGGCCTTAATAGCACCTCTAAGTCATGCCCAATCAGAGTCATCCTAACAGAATAAACTACAAATTATTTGCTTTAATCTACACGAAATTATATCAATATCATACAATATCATGCATCATGTAATATGGTTATTCTCCTGCAACTGCATAATAAATTGTTCTGCCAAATTATTACCAACTGAACATTTTGATACATACTATCAGGCTAGATTGAAGACCAATCAATAAAATAATTAGGACACATAAAAAATTTATCAACAATAGTAAAGATATAATGCAAAGAAATACCACAAGCCACCATCTTCAGTCCACTCAGACCAAGAGGTATTTCTTTCCAAACAAGGTCAAAATATCCAACTGGAAACTTTAATTTATATAACTTCTGCAAGATACTCTATATGCGGCTGTTTTTGAAGAACACTCAGAAGCTGGTGCAAAATACAGCAGCATTGGCAGCTTATGTGTGCTCCTCTATCAGAGTATGTTACATTTCTAGTCCACAAACTGCACTGGTTACCAGTTTGCTTTCCAGTTGAATTCAAGGTGTTGGTAATGATTTATAAAGCCTTACTAAGCAAAGGACTGAGTTATTGAAAGGGCTGCCTCTTCTTGATTATATCTAACCATCCCATCAGGAATGATAGAAGAGACAGGCTAGGACTCATCTATTAAGGAATGCCATCTGATTGGACTCAGGAAGAGAGCCCACCCTTCCTTTAAAATATCATTCTCGAAAGACATAATTTTGTTTGTAATAGTGGCAAATAATTTTATGTTAGAGATTCTGTTTTATTATATATACTGTAAATGGTAGCAGAGGATTATTATATACCCATACAGATTGGTAGCAGAGGATGGTTACATAGCCCTACAGATCAAACAAAATGTACAGTGTACAGCAGAGGTATCAAACTACCAGCCCGCAGACCAGTTGCATCATACGGAGACCGTGCCCACCCCAGCAATGTAAAAAATGTCACAATATGTTGTGACACGTCACGTCACATGGCAAGTTTGACACCTATGGTGTACAGTCACCATGGGCCTTGATGTCATTTGTCATTGTGTCTGGAGGCTGGGGGAGATGTGGAATCTGCGAGTTTGCTACACTGTTAGTAAAATATGGAAATCACTCTCACAGATTATGTTTTATACTGTTAACTGGTTTTTATTCTAGTTGTTTACTTGTAATTGCTTATTGTTCTTTGTTATTTGTGTGAGTTGCCCAGAGTCACATATATGAGATGGGCAGCTACATCAATTTAAATAAATAAATACTTGTTAAAAAGAGAATATGGCTGTGTATGAGACAATAGTTTTGCCATTTGCTTATACAGAAGTGAGACTGGGTGTTTTCAGCAGAAACAGAAGAAACAGAAATCAATATGAGGACAAATTGTTGTGAGTTTTGATGAGCACTTAGAAACATACTGTAAAATAGATCCTCATAAAGAAACTACACCAGCATTATTATGTTCATTTCACAGATAGGAGCTGTTGATAGTTAGCAATTGGCTTAAATCTAACTACTATGTGACTGGCATGGTTTTGAATCAGAAACCTCTTTAAGCATGCACTTGTAGTCAAATCTCATAGTGTCCAAGAGAATTGAATGTGGCACATTTCTGATAGAACATATGAAGATCTTTCCATGAACTTCATTGACATAACTTCCAGGGCTATTCTGCAAGTATAACTGGATTTTTATAGAAGACTAGAAAACCTGGTGACCCCTTGGGTCATCATTTCAGAGATATTTCTTTAGCAGATTCCTCAATACTTTCAATAATGACAGAACTGCCTTCACTGGAAAAGTACAAAATAATTCAGAGACGTATCTGTCTTGAAAACAGCCTATGTTAAACTGTGTAGAATGGTCAAACATTAAAGTTGACTATGGGACATATTTTATGGCTTTTTATAGTATGTCATAATCTGCTTTATGATCATTTTTATGCTAAAAATGTTTGATAAAAATTGCCAAATTCCAATTTTATGGGAGTCATGGGTCCCAGATTTTGGATGCATTCTGTAAATTAGCCCTTTTGAAGTAGCTTGGTCAAATATGGTGGCCCTATGATGTACTATTTCCCACAGTTAAAGACTATGGGAACAAGAGTTTTACTAGTACCAACCCAAAATAGATAGTGTAATACATTTTCCTAATTCTTTTAAAATTGCAATTTTTATAAACCTGTACTCTCATTTTATTTATTATGAGTGTATTTTAACATTTTAGGCATTGTGAATCGTAGGAATTTATCTCATCCTAAATAAAAATTGCCCATTAATCAAAACATTTTTCAGTGGAAGTTTTTAAGTAACACTTGAACATGTTAAATGTTCTACTACTGAATATATTCTAAACTACTGAATCATCTCTCAGTAGTGACAAGGAATCTTGATCCTTTATTATTGTTAGATGAGATTATATTTCATATTTTTCTATCAATCTGATGTCAGATTTACAGAAAACCTAGTTTTGAACATTTACAGAAACAAAATTATATGTGGCACTACCTGTGAAATAAAAAGGAGCCTTTTGTTTTCATTCTTATAAATACAGATGGTTTATGTGGTTTATTCATAATTCAGAGTTGTGAAAAGCAAAGCAAATAATGTAAGAAAATGGAATAAAAGCTCAAAATGGGTAAAACCAACAATCATATGCTAAGGAACATCCACTTACTTCTGACTCATTAATACTTTTTTCTGTATTTTCTTAATCCCCTTCTCCAGTTTAATTTATAGTTAAAGAATATATTTTGCAAAGTTTTAAATAACACATTGTGTAATTTCTGTTGCTTTTCTTCCTAGCAGTATGTAGACACATATGTGATTGCCCAATTAAACAATACTGCTAAAGGTGAAAAATAGCAACCCTCTTTAGATGAAAACTGCATAAAGATATCATTACTACACTGACATAGTAAATAGAAAGTAAAAAAAACAACTTACTAATAAAATATCATGTTGGTACAAAAATGTCAAGCTGGCTTTGGAAGATGCTACTGTCAGGTGTTTTCTCTGCTCCCAGCTCCTAAAAAGATTGGTGAGATGCCAAGTGGAGATGGGAATCAAAACTGGGGAAAAAAGTTTGTGGTAGATTTAACTACAGGTAGTCCTCAACTTACAACAGTTCGTTTAGTGACCATTTGAAGTTACATCTATGTCAAAAACTGAGCAGCCCTCTCTCAACAGAGGGGGAGGGATACGGCATCATCTCTCTCTCATGGAAAAAGAGACTGACATTATAGTGACTTACAAAATATCTTATATGTTTGAGCTTATGCCCACAGAAGACTGAACTATGTATGTATCAAATGTAAATTATATGAATTACTAAAATAAAAAGTAAAGGGTCTAGACTCTAGAGGCAACTCTAGCTTCTCTGAAATTCGAACCCTAAGCAAAAAAACTACACCATAATTAAAAAATGACCCCATATACTGTATGAACCTTCTTAAAAAATGACCCCATATACTGTATCAACCTAAAGAAGAAAACAGATATACCCAAATTGAACACAATAGGGAACAAACAGCTTCCATAAAAAAAGACTCTATAGATGAACCTAATGAGGAAGACTGATAGAATAAAAGCAACAACCAAGAGCAAAGGCCTTACTATCAACCTTAGCCCACTCTAATGAAGCCCCTCTGGAACTGGCAACTTTTCATAGTCTCCCCCTGGAAAAAAAATATGCAGACACCATAAAAGACCAGTTATCACTTCCCTAGGGAAAAAAGGCGAGTGTTGGTGATAGGAGGTCCAATTCTTAGGGGAACAGAAATTATAGACTGCAAACCGGGCAGTGAGTCTAGGCAGTAGGTTGTCTCCTTGGAGCAAAAATCAACCCTGAGGATTACTTCCCCTTTCCTCTCCTACAAGTTGGGAGAAATGACACAACAATGAGCTAACCAATGTATGTTGGAAATGCAGCATAGTAGTAATGGGGGAATTTAACTACCTTGACATCGACTGGGAGACAAACTCAAATGGGAGCTCAAGCAGATTCCTGACCATCCTAGCTGACAACAACTTCATCACCCAAAAGGTAGAGGAGGGAACTAGAAGGACAGCTATACTGGACCTCATTCTTACCAACAGAGAAGAAGTGATAGATTGGATTAAAGTTGCAGATAGTTAAGGGGAGAGTGACCACGTTATATTATAATTCAATACAAAACAGACACAAGCAACTGAACATAATCAAACCAATGTTTTAGACTTTAAAAGAGCTGATTTTAACAAATTTGGGGAGAACTCGGGAAGTATTCCATGGATGAAAATCTTAAAGAGCAAATCAACTCATGAAGTATGGGAAACTCTGAAAAATATTCATTCTTCAACAAAGTGACCAAATTAGTAGATCAGCAAAATGCTCTGGACATAATATACTTATATTTCAGTAAAGCATTTGATAAAGTAGACCACAACCTACTTCTTTGCAAGCTAGTAAAATGTGGGATAGATAGCACTGTCACCAGGTGGGTTTGTAACTGGCTGACAAATCATACTCAACATGTAATCCTCAATGGAACTACATCCACATGGAGAGAAGTAAGTAATGTGGTACCCCAAGGTTCCATTTTAGGCCCAGTACTCTTTAATATCCCCTTCATGGATTACTGCCTTGTCGTGGCGAAGGGGCTTGCATAATTCAATGAAGCTATGAGCTATGCCGTGCAGGGCCACCCAAGACGGACAGGTCATAGCAGAGAGTTCTGACAAAACGTGATCCACTGGAGAAGGAAATGGCAACCCACTCCAGTATCTTTGCCATGAAAACCCTATGGACAGTACCAAAAGGCAAAACGATATGACGCTGGAAGATGAGCCCCTCAGGTCGGAAGGCGTCCAATATGCTACTGGGGAAGAGCAGAGGGCTAGTACTAGTAGCGCCAGAAAGAATGAAGCGACTGGGCCAAAGCCGAAAGGACGCTCAGCTGTGGTGGTGAAAGGAAAGTCCAATGCTGTAAAGATTTTTTCTCCATAGGAACCTGGAATGTAAGATCCATGAATCAAGGAAAGCTGGACGTGGTCAAACAAGAGATGACAAGACTGAACATTGACATCTTAGGTATCAGCGAACTAAAATGGACAGGAATGGGTGAATTTAATTCAGATGACCATCAGGTATACTACTGTGGGCAAGAATCCTTCAGAAGAAATGGAGTAGCCTTCATAGTCAATAAAAGAGTAGGAAAAGCAATACTGGGATACAATCCTCAAAATGACAGAATGATCTCAGTTCGAATCCAAGGCAAACCATTCAATATCACAGTAGTCCAAGTCTATGCCCCAACCACCAGTGCTGAAGAGGATGAAATTGACCAGTTCTATGAAGCACTACAGCACCTTATAGAACTAACAACAAAAAATGATGTTCTTATCATCATGGGGGATTGGAATGCTAAAGTAGGAAGCCAAAAGATAACTGGAATAACAGGCAAGTTTGGCCTTGGAGTGCAAAATGAAGCAGGGCACAGGCTGATAGAATTCTGTCAAGAGAATGCGATGGTCATAGCAAACACTCTTTTCCAACAACCCAAGAGACGGCTCTACACATGGACATCACCAGATGGTCAACACAGAAATCAGATTGACTATATGCTCTGCAGCCAAAGATGGAGAAGCTCTATACAGTCAGTAAAAACAAGACCAGGAGCTGACTGTGGCTCAGACCATGAGCTTCTCCTTGCAAAGTTTAGGCTTAAACTGAAGAAAGTAGGGAAAAGCACTAGGCCACTCAGGTATGAATTAAATCATATCCCTGTTGAATATACAGTAGAGGTGACAAATAGATTTAAGGAATTAGATCTGATAGACAGAGTGCCTGAAGAACTATGGACAGAGGTTCGCGACATTGTACAACAGGTAGCAACCAAAACCATCCCAAAGAAAAAGAAATGCAAGAAAGCAAAATGGCTGTCTGAGGAAGCTTTGCAAATAGCTGAGGAAAGGAGGGAAGCGAAAGGCAAGGGAGAAAAAGAAAGATACGCCCAATTGAATGCAGAATTCCAGAGAATAGCTAGAAGAGATAAGAATGCCTTCTTAAATGAACAGTGCAAAGAAATAGAAGAAAACAATAGAATAGGGAGGACCAGAGATCTTTTCAAGAAAATTTGAGAAATGAAGGGAACGTTTAATGCAAAAATGGGCATGATAAAGGACCAAAATGGCAGGGACCTAACAGAGGCAGAAGAGATTAAGAAGAGGTGGCAAAATTACACAGAAGAACTATACAAGAATGAGCTTAACGTCCCTGATAATCACAATGAGGTGGTCACTGACCTCGAGCCAGACATCCTAGAATGTGAAGTGAAGTGGGCCTTAGAAAAACTGAGCAACAACAAAGCTAGTGGAAGTGACAGTATTCCAGCTGAGCTATTCAAAATCTTAAAAGACAATGCAGTAAAAGTGCTACACTCAATTTGCCAGCAAATTTGGAAAACTCAACAGTGGCCACAGGATTGGAAAAGATCAGTTTACATTCCAATTCCAAAGAAAGGCAGTGCCAAAGAATGTTCAAACTATCGCACCATTGCACTCATTTCTCATGCTAGTAAAGTCATGCTTAAAATCCTACAAGCTAGACTTCAGCAGTATGTGGATCGAGAACTACCAGAAGTACAGGCAGGATTTCGAAGAGGCAGAGGAACTAGAGATCAAATTGCCAACATACGCTGGATCATGGAGAAAGCTAGGGAGTTCCAGAAAAACATCTACTTCTGCTTCATTGACTATGCTAAAGCCTTTGATTGTGTGGATCACAACAAACTGTGGCAAGTTCTTAAAGAGATGGGAGTACCAGACCATCTTATTTGTCTCTTGAGAAACCTATATGCGGGTCAAGAAGCAACAGTGAGAACTGGACACGGAACCACTGATTGGTTCAAAATTGGGAAAGGAGTCCGGCAAGGCTGTATACTGTCGCCCTGCCTATTTAACTTATATGCAGAGCACATCATGAGAAAGGCAGGGCTAGATGAATCAAAAGTTGGAATTAAGATTGCCGGAAGAAATATCAACAACCTAAGATACGCAGATGATACCACTCTAATGGCAGAAAGTGAAGAAGAACTAAAGAGCCTCTTGTTGCAGGTGAAGAAGGAGAGTGCAAAACTTGGGTTGAAACTTAACATTAAGAAAACCAAGATCATGGCATCTGGCCCTCTCAATTCCTGGCAAATAGATGGGGAAGAAATGGAGGTAGTGACAGATTTTATTTTCCTGGGCTCCAAGATCACTGCAGACGGGGACTGTAGCCAAGAAATTAAAAGACGCTTGCTCCTGGGGAGGAAAGCCATGGCAAATCTAGACAGCACACTAAAAAGCAGAGACATCACCCTGTCAACAAAAGTGCGTATAGTCAAGGCTATGGTCTTCCCAGTTGCAATGTATGGCAGTGAAAGTTGGACCATAAGAAAG
The DNA here is from genome assembly GCF_964194415.1 of Vipera berus. Lineage (NCBI taxonomy): Eukaryota > Metazoa > Chordata > Lepidosauria > Squamata > Viperidae > Vipera > Vipera berus. The sequence continues at coordinate 99,255,699 of NC_138206.1, forward strand.
GCTGAGCGCCAAAGAATTGAGGCCTTTGAACTGTGGTGCTGGAGAAGACTCCTGCGAGTCCCTTGGACTGCAAGGCGATCAAACCGGTCAGTCCTAGAGGAGATCAATCCTGACTGCTCTTTAGAAGGCCAGATTCTGAAGCTAAAACTCAAGTACTTTGGCCACCTAATGAGAAGGAAGGACTCACTGGAGAAGAGCCTAATGCTGGGAAAGATCGAGGGCAATAGAAGAAGGGGACGACAGAGAATGAGGTGGCTGGATGGAGTCACTGAAGCAGTAGGCGCGAGCTTAAATGGACTCCAGAAGATGGTAGAGGACAGGAAGGCCTGGAGGAATGTTGTCCATAGGGTCGCGATGGGTCGGACACGACTTCGCAGCTAACAACAACAACTCTTTAATATATTCATAAATAATGAGGGAATTGAAGGGGGACTCATCAAGTTTGCAGATGATACTAAACTGGCAGGAATAGCCAACATTGCAGAAGACAAGCTCAAGATACAAAAACATATTGACAGACATATTGATATTTACACTTAGGCAAGAAAAAAACAACTGTATAGATATAGACTAGGTGAAATTTTACTTAATGCTGGTAACTGTGAGAGGGATCTTGGAGTCCTAGTGAACAATCACTTAAATATGAGCCAACAGTACGTGGCAGCAGCCCATAAAGCCAATGCAATTCTAGACTGCATTAATAGAATCAAGATCACGTGAAATTCTAGTACCCCTTTACAAAGACTTAGTAAGAACACACTTGGAATACTGCATCCAGTTTTGGTCACCACAATATAAAAAGATATTGAAACTCTAGAAAGAGTGCAGAGAAGAACCACAAAAAATGATTAGGGGGCTGGTGGCTAAAACATTTGAAGAATAGTTATAGGAATTGGGCATGAAAAGAAGAACTAGGGGTGACGTATTTGAGTGGCTACTACAAAGAAGAGGGGGTCAACCTATTCTCCAAAGCACCTGAAGGCAGGACAAGAAACAACAGTTGGAAACTCACCAAGGAGAGAAGTGATATAGGACTAAGGAGAAATTTCCTAATGGTGAGTGAAATCAACCAATGGAATAGCTTGCCTTCAGAAGTTATGGGTGCTCCAAAATTGGAGGCTTTCATAGGGTCTCCTGCTTGAGCAGGTTGTTAGACTAGAATATCTGTGAGGTCCCATCCAACTCTATTATTCTATGTTCCATGTATTACAATGCTTTGTGAATTGGGCATTATATATTTGCATATAGAGTGATTAGGTTAAATATACATATTGCACACCTTGTAGTATATTTAGATAAAAGAGGCAAAACTAGAGACCGTTTTATATAGCACATTTTTAAAATATAGGCAGAGGCTCAAATTAATTATCCTGGAGAGATAGTGATAGAACACATTAATATGTAGTGATAAAATTATTTTGATAAATTCATGTATATGTTTTTCATGCCAAATTCACAAACTAAAATCAGAGTTAAAACAGTATCTAATGCTGAATTAGATATATATTGATTTTTTTATAGTCCAGTATTAATACTCAATTTAACAGAGGAATTGCTCAGAACAAAAGAATAATTCCAATTTTCTCTGTACTCTCCATTTCTAAGACATTTGAATTGGAAATTAACTGTAATTAATGTCTGTGTATAATTCCCAGTAGAACTGTTTGTGCAATTATTCATTCTATTATTAAAGTATACAATTTTATCTCGGGGAAGGATGAGCTGTTAAAAAATAGTGCGAACAGTTTTATTATAACATCAAGTGTAAATAAATTTAGGCTGAACATTTTATTAAAGTACTAAAATTCATCAATAATAAAAGACAAAGTTCCATTATGTTAATATCTATGTATCTCTTCATATATTTTTATGTTAAAAAATAAAATGCAATAGAAGAGAAATTACTCTGATACTGGGCATTTTTTTTCATTATAGTGACCCAACTATATCAAATCCAATGGTGATTACATCTAAAACATTTTGAGTCTTAGTTTATCTCGTTTTGTAACTGAATAGCAGACATGAATGTAATATTAATAAAAATGCGGTTTGCCAAATCAAAATTGCATATATTATATACTTTAATATACATGCGGCACCCTCAACTCAGTTTGGTTTAGAAATACTGTAGCTGTGAATTCTGCTGGTACATATACACAGGCACAGACACAACACTTACGACACTAGATTACGGTACAGGTGATCCACATGTTCAGTTTCTCTGATCTTTTGTTAATTAGCCATTCTGAGGGCAACAAACAGCAATAGGTTTCTTTGTTATTGGGACTTATGATCATGTAATTGCTCCTCATCTTATATATCTTGCCATCAAGCTACATATGAACCATGAATATGTCACTAACATCTGTATCTGTGGTTTCAAAATTAATAGTAGACATGGAGGACAATTTTAATAGATACTATAGCATTCAAAGTTTTTACTATTAGACTTGAAAAGAAAATTGCCATCAAAGGTAATACTGTAAGATCTGGACTGCCAATATCCAGATGACCACTAGGTACAAATAGCCCTTGATTTGCAACTATTTACTTAGCAACTGTTCGAAGTTACAAAAGTACTGAAAAAAGTGATTTTCTATTGGTGCTCACACTTAGAATCATTGGATTATCCACTCAGCCACATGGTGAGAATTTGGGCTCTTGGCAACCAGCATGATTTACGAAAAGAAAAGTCAATGACAGAAGCTGGATTTGCTTAATGACTGATGATTAACTTAGCACCCACAAGGATTTGCTTAACAACATTGGCAAAAAGATTTTAAAATGGGATGCAACTCATTTTATCACCTTTAAGAACTACATCCACATGGAGGCAAGTAAGCAGTGGGGTACCTCAAGGTTCTGTTTTAGGCCCAGTACTCTTCAACATCTTCATAAATGATTTAGATGAGGGAATAAAGGGGGAACTCATCAAAATTGCAGATGACACTGAACTGGCAGGAATAGCCAACACTCCAGAAGACAGACTCAAGATCCAGATGGATCTCGACAGACTTAAACTCTGGGCCCTATTTAACAAAATGAAATTGAATGTAGAGAAAAGTAAGATTTTACATTTAGGTAAGAAAAATCAAATGTTCAAGTACAGATAAAATTAAATCTGGCTCAGTATCAGTAACTGTGAGAGGGATCTTGGAGTCCTAGTTGACAATCATTTAAATATGAGCCAGCAGTGTGCAGCAGCAACCAAAAAGGCCAATTCAGTCCTAGGTTGCATTAACAGAAGGATAGAATCAAGAAATATTAGTACCGCTTTATAAAGACCTAGTAAGGCCACACTTAGAATATTGCATCCAGTTTTCGTCATCATATTATAAAAAAGATGTTGAGACTCTGAAAAGAGTTCAGAAAAGAGCAACAAAGATGATTAGGGGACTGGAGGCTAAACCATATGAAGAATGGTCACAAGAATTGGGTTTGTCTAGTCTAGTGAAAAGAAGGACGAGGGGGGACATGTTAGCAGTGTTCCAATATCTCAGGGGCTGCCACAAAGAAGAGGAAGTCAAGCTATTCTCCAAAGCCCCTGAAGGCAGGACAAGAAGCAATGAATGAAAACTAATCATGGAGAGAAGCAACCTAGAACTAAGGAGAAATTTCCTAACAGTGAGAACTACTAACCAGTTGAACGGCTTGCCTTCAGAAGTTGTAGATGCTCCATCACTGGAGGCTTTTAAGAAGAGATTGGACAGCCACTTGTCTGGAATTGTATAGGGTCTCCTGCTTGTGCAGAGAGTTGGACTAGAAGATCTCCAAGGTCCCTTCCAACTATTTTTATTCTATTATTCTGTTTACATCATTATTAAAACCAGGCTTCCTCTATGCCATTAAGGTAAAGGTAAAGGTTCCCCCGCACATGCATGCTAGTCGTTTCCAACTCTAGGGGCTGGTGCTCATCTCCGTTTCAAAGCCGAAAAGCCAGCGCTTGTCCGAGGACGTCTCCGTGGTCATGTGGCCGGCATGACTAGACGCCAAAGGCGCACGGAACGCTGTTACCTTCCCACCGTAGTGGTCCCTATTTTTCTACTTGCATTTTTACGTGCTTTCGAACTGCTAGGTTGGCAGAAGCTGGGACGAGTAACAGGCGCTCACTCTGCTACGCGGCACTCGGGATTCGACCCGTCAAACTGCCGACCTTCTGATCGACAAGCTCAGCGTCCTAACCCACTGAGCCACCACGTCCCTATGCCATTACAACTTCGTAAAAACATATTTTTATAATCATATACTGTATATAATTTCATATCACATCTGCCAAGATGTGCATGATATCTCCTAATGGTCCTGACAGTTAATTTTTTCCTAAGCATTCCCCCATCTTAAATATTTATCCTAAATCTGGCCAATAAAGTTTTTGTGATCCTTGCTATGAGCCTTTTTCTAAAATGTAATGGATGTTTCCATGACATCATCTTCCAGCATCTCCTCACATTTTCTTATTGCTACTCCCCTCTCTTCCTTCCACAGCCAATAATTCCATTAAAGAAGAAAAGATGGAATAATTGCACAAAATCTTTTGACTGATGATGCTAGAAGGCCATCTGGAAACACCTTATGGCAGCTTTCACCAAGAAGTTATTACATATTTACTCCTTACTGTATATACAATATTGAATACAAGTTTGTCTTCTACTCTTTGAGACTGTTAATAATCATCCAATTGCCACCACTTGTTAGACCTTTGACAGTAAACAAGAAATTCCACAAAATGATTTTACACACATTTACTAATTACATTTACCAGCACTCTCATCTGCATGTTGTTTTGTCACACAGCATATCCTGTAATATAAACCCTATGAAAGAGTCATGCAAAGAGAATAATGATATCCATTTTCCATTCATTAAAAAGCTGCTAAAGCTGATAGACTTTATGAACAGTGTCTATGAATTCTGTAAGCCAGTGTGGTGCAATACAAGCCCTAAAACAGGATCCACTAGAGCACAACAGAAAGTGCATGACATCCTCCATGTCAAAAAAGTTTAAACAAAAATTATCTAGCTGAGTTTGACTCCTCATTGTGCCTAAGGGTAGAACTAGCTCTGCTTTGACAGTATCATCTGTAGTGAATAACCTTTTGGCTTGCTTTCCCTAAATAAGTTTATGACCACACCATTTCTTGAAATGCCTTCTAAGATGGATATATTTCAAGAATTAGGACAAGATATCAATTACTGTTTCTAAGTAGTTAACTATTTTCCAGTGCAGGAAACTGTACGAGCCAATAACTATGCTTTAAAATCCTAGTAATTATTGCAGGTTTTAGTACCACTAGTGAAATTCTGGATTTTTCCCATGTCTTTAAGTTGTGCTAAGATTCAAATCTTGCTTGAAGGAAACACTAATATTATACAACCATGCTGCACTGCACCAAACTGACTGAACACATTGTACTACTTAAAACTCTGCCATGCTCCCTTTAGAAGTAGCCTAATAATGAAAAGAACCCAAAAAAATAAGTAAAGCTAGAAATGATGCTATTATATAGTTAGTTTTAAATGGTGCAATGTATTCCTATAGATTGGTAAGTGTATTCCAGATGGTAGGTGAAGTACAATTCCCCAGCACTGAAAAGCGCTTAATAATTATTTATAATTCTTCAAATAAATACTTTACATTCAAGTTAAATATTGACAGAATCAGTGCTCCTCCAGGTTTCTCAAACAGTCTTGACACTGACAATAAAAATAAAAATTGTTATTTATATAACCAGATAAAGCATCCAGTATAGCTACCGTTAATTTAAACAACAGAAAAAACAAATGTACGTAGAAATATGAGCTTGGTAAATAGTATTATAATTAGATGGATGCTTAACTGGAATAAGGATAGTAGAAATAAGAGAAAACAATGAGGTAATTTTAAATTAATATATTGAATTATTCTCCACTTTTCAGGTAAAAATGCAAATTTAGTGGAAAGAAGTGAGGTTTTGTGTGGAATAATATTAGATTGAGTGTTGCTACTAGAAAGCTGTTCATGGAACAACCAAAGGGGCAATAACAGAATAATATAACAACAGAGTTGGAAGGGACCTTGGAGGTCTTCTAGTCCAACCCCCTGCTCAGGCAGGAAACTCTATACCAGGGGTGTCAAACTGCCAGCCCACAGGCCAGACGCATCACATGGAAGCCGTGCCCAGCCCATTGCCAGCAATGGCAAAACTGTCCCGATATGTTGCATGACATCACATGATGTTACAAGTTTAACATGTCTGCTCTATACAATTTCAGACAAATGGTTGTCTATCTCTTCAAAAAAATTCCAGTGTTGGAGCATTCACATCTTCTGGAGGCCTGGAGAAGGTCTCTGTTGCATGCATCTAGGGCTGCAGAGCAATTTTGTAAAAAAAAACCCCCATGGCCGATCTGGGTGGCAGAAGCATTTTCCAAGCTTCCAGAGGCAGATTGGGCCACTGGCACACCACAAAATCGCCCCGCAGCCATGGATGCGAGCTGCAGAGGCTTGGAAAATGCTTCTGCTGCCCGGATCGGCTGTGGGGGGGAGGCACGCAAATCCCTGGATGGCCACGTTGCTGCTGGTCATCCGGGCTCTGTGACCCAGCGCCCCCCTCCCCCTGCAGCTCGTAAGGCCGGAATCACGGCTGGAGCATGGGCATGGCCAGAGCCGCTCGCCCCTCCAGCTGCCTCCTCCCAGCCATGCAGAAGACCTGGCAGCACTGCCTGCCACTTTAAAAGGAGTGGTCGCAAGGGAGGTGCCCAATGCAGGACTCTGGGTGAACAAAGGGCAGCCGGCCAGGGAGAGACCGGAGCTGTGCCTGGCCACCCACTCTTCCTCCCAACCAGGCACTCCTTGCCACTTCTTCCCCTGCAGACATCGGGAGCGCCCACTCAACCTACCACTTGTCCCGGGGCAGCTGCTGCCGTCCTGTGCTCTCCAGCCCATCGCCAGCCAGTCGAGCATGCTGAACTTGGCCCTCGGGCAGATGGGAACTGGAAGGGAGTAAGAGCCATGGCTGCTCGGCTCCTCCACCTGAAAACACGTGCAGGGAGAGGTGCTGCCCAGTTTGGTAAGCCACAGTCTGCCCGCAAAAGGAGCAGAAGGATGGAGGAAGAGGAGAATAGATGGGGACAGGCCCAGGGGGAATCTGACCAGCCCCAGCCTGGAGGGGGAAAAGAGGCCAAGGGAGCCCTAAGGGAGGCATCCCGGCATGCCTGACTGGCCAGTGATGGGCAGGAGAGTGTGGGACGGTGGCAGCCACCATGGGACAAGTGGTAGGTGGGGTGGGTACTCCTGATGTCTACAGGGGAAGAAGCCACAAGGATGTTCTGTGCCCAGTCCCGGCATGGCACGGAAAGCAAGGCAGCAGTCCTAAGTGTGTCCCCATGCGCAAGCGTGCTCCCGCCCTGCCAGGCAAGCGAAGCCACTGCATCTGCAGCAGAAGAGTGCAGGTGGGCAGCGGAAGGCACGAGGAGCCCTAATACCAGTACAGCCCCTCCCCACTCTCCTCCTCCCCTCCTCGGAAGAGCTGCAGGGCTCAGGAGCCTCCCCCCATGCCCCCCACCTGCTGAACAAGATGCCCTCCTGCCCACTGCCCCACCCACCAGAGCAACATCGAGCTGGCCTTGCCCACCCTGGCCATGCCCAGCCAGTCTGCCATGACGACCATAGCCATGCCCACCCAGTGGGCCACACCCACCCTGCAGGCCATGCCCACCCAGCACCCAGCGATACATAAGTGGGTTTGGGGTTGCAGTTTGGGCACTCGGTCTCTAAAAGGTTCACCACCACTGTTCTAGAGTCTCAAGATATTTTTTACATCATGGTTAACTAAGAAAAAACATACCCTGGCTTCTCCAGCAGGAAAACAGGAAATGCCTCTGTTTTATCTAAACCAGATTGTTTCCTGGGTTGTAGGCCATTTGTTCACTATCTGTATATACAGTATTAACTTCACTGTATTACCCAGATTCAAAAATTATGATATTCAAAAAATCACCTTCATAATTGCTATAAAAGCAGCAGAATCCATAAAATAGATGAAAGTGGACAATGTGAACCATACAGTTCTACTAGAAGCCATATTTCTTCTACAGCTAGCAAGCATTTTGAAATGCCAGTGCTACAGCAGGTGCTAAGGCTGTAGCTTGGGGCAGTAGGATTATACAGGGTCAGATAACAGTATGCAGGAAATGTGGGCCATGACCTAATCAACATTTTTGTGCCAAAAGTATTTCTGGTGTTATTTCTAGCTGTGTCTCTAAAGTCCTTTTTAGATTCTTATTTCTAAAGAGAGAGAAATATTGTCCAGTATTCATTTTTTGCAGAAGAATCATATTAATCTGCAGCAAGAGAAACAGGAAAAAAAACCCACAACCCTACACTATCTTAAAGATGTGTCATTTATTATGTTATGACATACTGTTGTCAGACAACTTTGTTTATTTGATGCTTGAATAATACTTTCACCAAAGCAGAATCTCACCAGTGAAAGCTGTCAATGCATTAACACTTGTATCGTCATTGAATCCTGCAACGTGTCCATTGTATTGCAGAACAAGAGATATGGTTGAGCTGGCTTCAAGAACATTTATTCAAATCCAAATTTAATAAAGTCACTTAAAACAGAACCTATAATAATGCTTCAGAGTTTAAGGCATACTTTTAATTGACACCCTCTAGGAAAAGCTCCAGCATTACTTTTACACAAAGTATTCAAATTTAATAGGAGTAGCTGAGGTGTTTTAAAGAAGGATGGTGCGAAAGAAAAAAACCATCTGCGAAACCATAGATCAGGGGTAGGCAACCTTGGCTCTTTTATGACTCGTGGACTTCAACTCCCAGAATTCCTGGGAGTTGAAGTCCATGAGTCATAAAAGAGCCAAGGTTGCCTACCCCTGCATAGATGTTTAAAGTATTTCATGCAAGGAGGTAGCAGTAGGTAGATATTTGGTGTGAACAGCTGCCTAAGCAGGTGGCTCAATGTGCAGACCCTGCTGTTTTGTGCACGTTACCATTGGCCAGCATTCATCTCACATTAAAAACTTTCTGGGGAAGACTGTGGAGAAAATAGTTGCACAACAGCAACTGGAAGAAGTAGATTATCTGGTCCCCTTCCAGTCATAATTCAAGCCTGGTTATAGGACCAAGACAATGTTGATCATACTTGGATGATCTCTGGCAGGAGCAGGATGGGGATGGTGCATTTGTGTTGGGGCTGGGCAGCACCTTATTGTGCTGGTTCTGTTTCATCTCCTAGAGTTTATTGGCAGTTCACTCCCTTCAATCCAGGACATAGCATATATAAGCACTTGAGCAGGGTCCACAGTATTGTCTGGGACACAACACATCCTCTTCATGATCTGTTTTCATTCTTACCTACTGGGGGGAGGTTTCATGGTGTCCGAAGCAGAACATCCAGATTCAGTCACAGTTTTGTTCCATACAGTATTAACCTTGTGAACTCTCAAGCTTCCTCTTTCCACTATGTATTCAAGATGGACAGTAATTAATATTTATATGTATTTATAGGTAAGGGTGTGTGTGTGTGTGTGTGTGTAATGTCTATATGTGTGTTATGTATGTGTACAATTTTGAGAGCAGGCAACAGAATTTCATTTTTATTGTATGCCAGTGTGCCCACAGTAAAAAAAAATGAGAATAAAGCTTCTCTCCTCTCCTCTCCTCTCCTCTCCTCTTATCTTAGAGCCAGTTTGAGTCAGTATTTATAGGGGAGGAGAGGTCCAGTCCAGGCCCTTCTTTGTGGTGTGGTACAGAGTTTGGTACCCTCACTTCTCCAGTTTAACAGCTATATCAAGCCACTGATTGAGGTCATCCAAGGGTTCAGGATAAGTTTTCATCAGTGTGCACATCACACCCAGTTTTATTTCCACCACAGGCCACTTGAGTCATGACATAGAGCTTCTGTCTCCGTGTCTGGAGGATGTAAGAGTCTGCATGGGGAACCCTAGTAAGTAGCTAAAGAACTTTCTTCCTGCATCAATTCAGAAAGTTCAGATTGTCCCTGGAGCTATTGATACAGTTCTACAGAGGAATAATTGAGTCTGTCATTTGTACTACTGTAACTGTCTGGTTTGGTACAGCAACCAAACAGGGCAGGTACAGACTTTAATAGATAACTAGGACTGCAGGAAAAACAATTTCAACTCCTCTCCTCAAAACACCACTATAGAGCATTGCATGCCGAAACAACTAAACAAGAACATTTTTTCCCTCGTGCCATCACTCTGCTGAACACCTAATTACTCCAGTACTGTCTTATGTCTAAGAATATTTACCCATGCTGTATGGCTGCATTATGATTATCCTTCTCATCTTTTTACTACCTTTTCCTATTGGTATCTTATGATTAAATTACTTCATTGTTTGTATGTACACTGAGAGCTTATGCACCAGAGACAAATTCTTTGTGTGTCCAATCACACTTGCTCAGTATTCTATTCTATTCTATTCTATTCTATTCTATTCTATTCTATTCTATTCTATTCTATTCTATTCTATGCTATGCTATGCTATGCTATGCTATGCTATGCTATGCTATGCTATGCTATGCTATGCTATGCTATGCTATGCTATGCTATGCTATGCTATGCTATGCTATGCTATTCCTTTCCATTCCATTCCATTCTTCTGGGGACCTTCTCTCTTTTGCTTTGGATTTGGGGGTCTTCCTAGATTCACAGCTCCTGCTTGAAAAGCAAATGACAATCATGGCCAGGAGGGCCTTTGCACAGCTATGCGTTGTATACAGTTTCACCTGTTGCTAGACTGGGATGCTTAGCCACCTCCTGGCTGGATTATTGCAATGCTTGCTACATGGGGGTGGCCTTGAAGAGTATTTACAAGCTTCAGCTGGTACAAAATACAGTACATGGGCAACTATGGGTGCCTGTTATCCACACATGTAATATTTCTGCTCCACAAGGTGCACTCATTACTAGTACTGTATGCTTCTAGGTATGGTTCAAAATACTGATAGTTAACTTTAAAGCCCTTTAAGATCCTGGGCCATGTTGCTTACAAGACAATCTCTCCACAGTAATATCTACCCATCCTATTAGAACTGGCAGGAGAGGCGTGCTCCAGATCCTGTCCACGAGGGAAGAAAGTCTTTTCTCTCATGTTACCTGCTCTCTGGAACATCATCCTAATCCTGATAGCCTTTTGCAAGACCTTAAATACCTGGTTTTGTTATTGAGCCTGGGATCTTGATGTTGTGGGTGAGTCCGTTTCTGAGCTGTGTTACTGATGATTATTAATGTCATGAGTTGCTTTTGTCAGCTGCAATTTATGTTGTATATGTCTACAACTTTTTAAAGCAGCTGTATCTTTTCCCAAGATTCCACAGCCGCATATGACCTATTTTAAATCATATCTGATGCATACCCCTAATATATCTACCAGTTCCCCTTTTAAGAGGTAGGAGATAGATGACAGATAGACAGATAGCTAGATGGTAGACAGACAGAGCTTAGGGGCTTCTTGACTCCTGATAACCCTGAGCATCTTACAGAAATTAAAAATATTACAAAAGATGAAAAAAGATTATAAGTGGCACAAAGATTACATACACAGACAAAAAAAATATATTATCCAGCAGGGGTTCAAATTTCTCTCTGCCCCAAGGCACAGGAGAACAGCCAGGATTTTGATAGTGTCCAGATTTCAGGAATAATATAATTCTAGAGGGGAAGTGCTGCAACAGAAAAGGTAGGTCTCCTGGGTCACAATAGAGGATATGGGAACTAAAGTGTGCCTATTCTATAATTTTACCAGAAGAAAAGAAAGAACCAGAGACAGTTCTTCAAATAGAAATAACAATAGCACTTAGACTTATACACCACTTCACTGTGCTTTACAGTCCTCTCTAAGCAGTTTACATAGTCAGCATGTTGCCCCCAACAACTTAGGTCCTTATTTTGCCAAACTGGGAAGGATGGAAAGCCAAATCAATCTTGGATCAATCAATCAGGATGGAACTCCTAGCAGTGGGCAGAGTTAGCCTGCAATACTGCATTCTAACCATTACACCATCACAGTTCATGGCCATGATCTCAAATGACCAAACCCTACAGATATTCCCTATTTAGCAACTGCATTGTTTAATGGCCATTCACAGTTACAATGGTAATGGAAAAAAGAAATTTATGACCATATATTAACAATCTTTGCAAATTTCTAAAGCAAAGGAAAGTTGAAGTAAGATCATCAGCACTGTCATGGTTTCACTTAGTGACCACTTAACAACCAGTCCCAATTGTCATTACTAAATGAGAACTGCCTACATACTATGAAGGGATTTATAGGCAATAACCAATCAATATATAGCCAATCAGTAATCAGTGCAACTCACAAAATAGTACAGTCATATGTGATATGCCCAGTGTGGCATATGCAGCCACATTTTATAACAGTTTTAGCTTCCAAGTAGTCCTTAAGGGTAACCCTTTGTAGGACATATTGCAATGATCCATTTGTGAGATGACTGAAGGGTCTTCCAGCCAAGAAAATCTATCAGTGATGCAGTAGATACCACAATCAACAGTATCAAATGCGACTGAGAATTTAAGGAGCACAAGGATGGATGTGCTATTCCCAGACTAGCTCCACCATAGAACATCAGTAGTCATGAACAATGCTATCTCCGTACTATAATCTGGTTTAAGACCCAACTGAAAGTAGTTCAGGATCATTGGTGGCTGAAGCCCAGTTACCTTCTCAACAACCTTACTCACAGGTCCACTTCCTCCAGCAAAAGACACAATAAAAGCAAAGAAATATATCGGTCTCTGTATCTGTTTGGCAAAAATGGAGAACCATATAAATGAGAGATGAGCCAAAATAATAAATTAATAACAACAAAAGTAATTTAGAAAAGGAGACAAAATGCAATGGTATGAAGAGAGTCCTAGAATGTACACGGCACTTTCTAAGTTACTTCAAAAAACAGTAGAAAGGAAATTTAGTAGCAAGGAAAAAGAATAAACCCTACAATTTTACTATCTATTTTATTGTGCTTTTAGAAGTTTTGTTGGTATCATGCCAATAAAATTGATTTCTTTCTGATAAAATACAGCTTTGATACAACATGAAACCAAGGCAATTTAGAAATCTCTTTTTGATAGCATGATATTGCTGCTGAGGAAAAGCACGACAATTATTGATCACAAAAGAGGTTGCCATGGGAGGAAGGAAGAACTAATGCTCATATTAAGAATCAAATTAATTAGGAAACCAAGAAATGGGAATAACAGTGACTAAAAATGTCTCAAAAAGAAAAAAAGCATATAAAAACAGAAGGGATATAGGAGACAAACCGTAATGCAATTTATTAAAACTCCCTCTAGCAAGGTTATGCTATGCCGAATGATCATTGTACTTCCACAAAACAGAAGCTAATCTTACATTTGCTCATGTTTACTTCCCATATTTTTTTCCTGTGGTCTCCCTCTGCAGAACATTTCAAAACAGTTTTGAAATGTCATATTAAATAATATTGCATGGCAGGTCTGTTTATCGACTCTACAGTGTATCTCAAATTTATTGTAAAAGAAAAAAACTGAAGAATAATTATTATTATTATTATTTAGATTTATATACCGCCCTTTCCCGAAGGACTCAGGGCAGTTTACAGGATATTTAAAAGAAAATCAATACAAAAGTTAAAAACAAATTTAAAAAGATTAAATGAAACCCTGAGAAAAATAAAAACCCAGTTAAAAGTAAAAATTAAAAAATTCTCAGCCTGGGCCAGAGAGCTTGAAGAGCCAAGTCTTCAGGTCCCGGCGGAATGAACGGAGGTCGGGGGCAGTCCTAAGGGCAGGCGCGCCCACTGAGAAGGCCCTACCCCTGGGTGTTACCCGCCGGCAATCTTTAACCGGCGGCACCCTGAGAAGACCCTCCTTGTGGGAGCACACTGGACGAAGGGAGCTTGATGCTGGACAGAGTGATCTATAATGTATAAAGGAATTTCAAATTCTTGTTGGAAATTTGAACAGCAAGAAAGGTCATTTTATCATGCTTGATGGACATATAAAAATACTAAAGTGGGTTCAAATACATATACTATTTCAGAAGATTTTTAAAGGTTAATATACAATTGTTAATAAATCAAAACTTTACTACAGTCATAGATCAGCATAAGAAGGGCAGAATATAAACAATTAATAATTCTAAAAGCTAACATGTACTGTATAAAATACACAAAGTTAAAAAAGCATTTAAAAAGTATATATATATTTAAAAAATAAAAAATCCTATAAAGAGGGATAAAATTAATAAATATAAACAAATATAAAAATCAATATATGGCTAATTCAATCTATCATAATTTGAAACACACTCAACTAACAAGTTAAGTACTCATTAAGTACTCATCTGATGGATTTTAATCGCAGCTGTGAAGAACCTGACAATGTTGTATGTTGTAACCGGATTAGTGTCTGTAAACAGCAGGGAGGTATAAAAGTGTCCTATGTGCCCTGAATGTTTATTTAGTACTGGTGAGATGAGACTATTACAAATGTCTTTATAGTACAAGCACTGGAGGAGCACATACATTATCGTTTCTGCATGCCCAGAGTTACAGAGACATTGCCTCTCTGGGCAGAGAGCTTTCTTGTATCAGCCTTCAAGCACAGCTGAGGCCATGATACCGTGCCAGAGTTAAAGTCCTCCAGTGGCCAGGTATAATATACAATTGAGACCAGCAGGCTTTCTTTTGCTACTAATGGGATCAACAGTTGGATAAAAGTCATTGTAAGCAAGATTATTGTGTGTGCAAAAATGAAAAGATTCAGCAATATCTACAATGGAAGACTAGCAATAGCTATAGTATTTAGACTTACATACTGCCCCATGGTGCTTTACAGCCCTCTCTGGGTGATTTTGTTAGCATTGTTTGCATATTGCCCCCACGAATCTGGGTCCTCATTTCACCGACCCTAGATGGATGGAAAGCTGAGTCAACCTTGAGCCCCATCAGGATCAAACTCCAGGCTGTGGGCACAGTTTGCCTGAAATACTGAACCAGGGTGCCACCAGGGTGCAGAATGATTGAAGAAGATGACAGAATTGCTGAGATGGTCAAATTCACTTCTTTTAGAGAAAAGATAATATCTATGTTTATTACTGGAAAACACTGCTGACTGGAAACCCCTTATGAATTTTTTGAGAAAAAGAAAAAAAGGTTATGATTTATACTTTTGATTGATAGGACAGGTTAAAGAAGAAGAAAGGCATGTGGTATGTAATTTTAACCACTGTTATATTAGAAATATACTATAAATTATACTAGAAATATATTCCAAATATATTAGGAATATATTATTATAATTAGATGTTAGAATTTATAATTAAATATATTATTATAATCAGATATTAGAAAAAGACTGATACTGTTGCGATTTGCAATATGTTTTGTGTATGTGCTTATGCCCCTAGAAGACCCAAATTACACCAAATGTACCAAATGTAAACCAAATGAATCACTGGAAGAAAAAGTAAAGTCTCTAGAGCAAGGGTCCAGAAGCCCGGGTCTGTGGACCAGCATTGGTCTGCGGCATGCCAGAAACCAGGCTATGCAAACAAGTGAAGCCCCATTTGCGGGATGCAAGCAGCATGTGAAACCAGTCTGCGGAAAAAACTCTTTCCACAGAACCAATCCCTGGCACCCGAATGCTTGGGGGCCACTGGTCTAGAGGCAACTCTATCCACTCTGGGACTCAACCTACAAAACGAGAAACTCCAACCTGAGCAAGAAAACTATATCCAAGCTGAACATGATAAGGAACAAACAACTACTAGAAGAAATGAACCTGTACATGAACCTTTAGCGACAGACCGACGGAAGCATGTCACTCATAGAAGACAAAAACAAAGAAGAGCAATGCCCCTGCATTCTAGTTCAGCCCAGTCCCGTGCAGCCCTACTGGAATTCAGCAATCAATTTCATAGTCTTTCCCTGTAAGAAAGCATGCAGACACCTGGAGAAGGGACATCATCAAATGTTCCTGTGAAAGGAAGAAAAGTAGTCCAGACTTCCCCAAGGAAAAAAAGGGAGAAGGAGATAGGAGATAGGAGATTGGTGATAGGAGATTCACTTCTAAGGGGAACATAATCAGCTGTCTGTAGACTGGACAATCAATCTAGGGAAGTTTATTGTCTCCCTAGAGCAAAAATAAATGATGTGGCTGAAGCATTACTAAAATAACAAAGCCCATAGATTACTATCCGTTTCTTCTCCTACATGTGGGGACCATCAATGAACCTGAAAACAATATCAAGAGACTACAAGCAGCTCGGTAAAAAAGTTAAGGAGTTAGGAGCACCAGTCGGGTTATTGTCTGTATTTTCAAGTATATCAATCCCAAGCATATACCTCAAGACAACCAATCAAACAAGGAGTTAGGGGATGGTGGGAAGGAAGAAAAACTCAGATACAAAGCAGGAGATGTAGGAAGCATATCCAGGGTCAGCCATAAAGGATTCAGATGCCTATACACTAATGGTCAGAGTTTGAGGAACAAATAGGGTGAACTTGAAGTGCTAGTACACGAGGGCAGGTATGATATAGGTGCCAGTAAAGAAATGTGGTGGGATGAAACTCACCACTGAAATGTACTGCTGGAAAGATATAAACTGTTCAAAAGAAACAGGCCTAGCAAAACAGCAGGTGAAGTTGCATATATATGTAAGAGTTCACTATATCTCTATAGAAATGTATAAAACCAAGGATGAAAACCTCCTTAAATGCATATGGGTTAATATAAAAGGAAAAAAGAATGACATTGGCATAGCTGTATACTACAGGCCACCCAACCAAGCAGAAGAAATAGATAAACTTTTTGCTAACCAGTTAACAAATGTATGTAGGAAACACACCACAATAGTAATGGGGACTTCAACTACCCTGACATCAACTAGGAAACAAAGTCAGATAGATAGATAGATAGATAGATAGATAGATAGATAGATAGATAGATAGATAGATAGATAGATAGATAGATAGATAGATAGATAGATAGATAGATAGATAGATAGACAGATAGATAGATAAACCCTTACTGTTGTTTTTTTTACTGTGGGCACAATGGCACACATTAAAAATGAAATTTAGTTGCTTGCTCTCAAAGTGTACACGTACATAACACACATTTAAACATACTATATACAACATATGTATAGACCTACACCCTTACATAGAAGTAACATATAAATATTAATCACTGTCCATCTTGAATACATAACGGAAGGTGGAAGCTTTAGAGTTCAAAAGGTTAATACAGGTCATGAAGAGGATGGGTAATGTCCCAGACAATCTTATGGACCCTGCTCAAGCAACGCTTATGTGCTATATCCTGGATGGAAGGGAGGGAACTGCCAATAACCTTTTCAGCCATCCTCACCACTCTGTGCACCATCTTCCTGTCTGAAGCAGTGTTTCTTCTAAACCAGACTGTGATGCTATATTACAGGTTGCTTTCAATCATCCCTCTGTAGAAAGTGGAAAGGACAGGGAAAGGAAGATGTGCTTTTCTCACGCAACACAGAAAATGCAGGTGCTGCTGTGCCCACTTCACCAGTGTCTCGCTGTTGAGAGACCAAGCCAGCCTACTTGCATAAAGTGGGAGATCAAACAGGTTCCTGACCACCTAAGCAGACAACTTTTGTCATCCAAATGTAGAGGAGGGAACTAGAAGAACAGCTATACTGGACCTCATTCTCACTAACAGAGAAGAAATAGTAGAGGTTGAACTTGCAGGAACTTTGGGGGAGAGTGACCAGGTCACACTGGAATTCAATATAAAACAGACAAAAGCAACAGAACATAATCAAACCAGCACCTTAGACTTTAAAAGAACTGACTTTTAACAAACTCAGAGAGAGCTTGGATGAAAATCTTAAAAGGTAAAACAACTCAAGAAGTTTGGGAAACTCTGAAAATATAATTATAAAATGCCCACTTCAGTTCAAAGAAAAACAAGAAATCCAAGAAGAAACCAGCATGATTGCACAAAGAACTCTCTGATAAACTGAAAGACAAAAAGGATAAGTATAGAAAATGCAAACATAACTAAGGCAAAATACCAGCAAATAACCTGAATCTGCAAAGCAGGCAGTGGGTCACTAGAAGACTTCCAAGGTCCCTTCAAACTCTCTTATTCTGTTTAATTTCACTGAAACAAATCTGGTGACACCTGCAGAGCTATGACAGTAATTCTGAAATGCAAAGGTTATGTTACATGACCACAGCTCTGTGATTACAACTTGATCCTTGTATCCCAGTTATAGGATAAAAGGTAAGGGTAAAGGTTCCCCCGCACGTGCATGCTAGTCGTTTCTGACTGTAGGGGCTGGTGCTCATCTCTGTTTCAAAGCCGAAGAGCCAGCGCTTGTCCAAGGACATCTCCATGGTCATGTGGCTGGCATGACTAGACCCCAGAGGTGCACGGAATGCTGTTACCTTCCCACTGTAGTGGTCCCTATTTTTCTACTTGCCTTTTTACGTGCTTTCGAACTGCTAGGTTGGCAAAAGCTGGGACGAGTAACAGGCGCTCACTCTGTTACGTGGCACTCGGGATTTGACCCGCCAAACTGCCAACCTTCTGATCGACAAGCTCAGCGTCCTAACCCACTGAGCCACCGCGTCCCTTATAAAGTTATAGGATACCACATTCTAATTGACAACTACAACCTGATATTGGCTTCATACACGTCATAAAATTCAGGAGAAAGTTTTAACACAGGTTTTTATTTATATACTTTTCCCACCCATCAAGTAGATTGAGAAGGTGGGAAGAATGTGTGAGAGAAAACAGAAAGAAATGTAGGATAATATCCTTCTTACATCTGTATACTTTCTTGCTCTCTAGTGAACGAGAAAAAAAATACTTTTGTAATTGAACCAGTTCAATTTTCCCATTTATAAACAAGCAAATGAAAAACCTTTTGTCGAAAATGACTAGGAATATTTATTTAGAAATACTGCAACAAAGCAGGATGTTGACCATTAAGCAAAGAAATAGGTCATTCCAAGGCACAGTAAGACAAGAAAAAAGGTCATGGGATGAGAATATATTCACACACACCTAGTCATTCCATAAGGCAATAATAATGAAGGCTAGCAGATGACTTGTCACTTGCAGGTGTAAGCAAAGCATCTAGACAGACATTGTTATAATGATCATCTCTTTACTACTGAAGTGCATTACTAGTTTTTAGAGTTATTCATCTACAGCACAAATATTGTAAATCAGTCCCTTGAGATTTAATGGGACGTCTGTCTGAAAGAACAGATTACTAATTTATTGAATTCTCTGTATTTTCACCAATCTGATCCCTAACATATTGGATATCCATAACATATTGATCAAAGGAATCTATCCCTCTGATAACCTACTCAATTGTTAAATTTAAATTTTGATTTTTATCTCATTTGCCAATTATCTAACACTATTTCCTGTTATCACAGATTCATGGATTACAGAATGAATGAATGAATGAATGAATGAATGAATGAATGAATGAATGAATGAATGAACCTTTATTGTCAAAGTACAACTCCATGGATATTGAGTATCTTGGCTCTATCAAAGCATTCTAAGTTCTCACGATATCTACACTAATAAATATGTGCTAGAGGATATAGCTGTTAGATGAAATCATAATTGGTTGACTGAATATATCTAGAAAATACTCATAAACGACATTGAATCACCTTGGGGAATAAGATTGAGCGGATTATCACAATGTTATTTTTCTGGGACCTGTGCTGTTCAGTAGCTAAATGCTACAAAAACTCTAAAGTCTGTTTGATTGGGTGAAATGGTACATTACAGAGCAACAATTTTTGAATCAGCATACCTCAAATGGGTTAACTTAGACAATGAGACCAAAATTTGGGACCCATAACTCCCAATTTGGCTACATTTCAATCCAACTGTATTTCCCAGAAACCCATAGGTTACAAAGTGCAAGGAAAAATGGGAGGAGCATATCCCATCCTCTTTCTTGCCTCCCTGTGGCTCCTGCATCCAAACATCTGGTGGAAAAGCCTCACAAGCAGGCAGCCATTGGTTGCTTTGGAGCAGAGGCAGAACTTTGAAATATCTTAACTGTGCTGGTCGATGAGAGAAGAATGAGGGGAAGACTCAGATGCCTGTGGGCAAAGTTAGGCTGGCTGAGAAGATATGGTGGTCCACAGGTGAGCCCCCTCCTGAATGGAGTGTGGGGGTGCAGTTTTACTTACAGTCCACAGCTTTTTTTTGTTCCCCCCCACAACAAAGGGGCAAGCAGTTCTGCAAAGAGGAGGAGGAGGAGGAGGAGGAGGAGGAGGAGGAGGAGGAGGAGGAGGAGGAGGAGGAGGAGGAAGTGGCCTTACTTGGAATCTCCTGTGGGTCGTGAGGACAGGTGAAATGACATAAGTTTATGTGGAAAAGGGAAGGACAAGGGAGCAACTCAATACATGCTAGCAAGGTAGGGCTGCGGGGGGGGGGAGCACCAGTGACAAAGGGAGAGAGCCCTCTTCCTTCTTGGAAGAAGAAGGCTCTTGGTGATAGGTAGAATGTAGAGCAGGAGTGCAGGATTCCTTGCAGTCCACCAATCCCTTGGTTCCTTCTTCCCCCCTTCCCCTTCACCATTAAAGAGGCTGGATAGCAGGATGTGTTGAAAAAACTTTTTCATGCAGGTACATAATCATTTCTATGCTGAAGGTAAAGAGAGCTTGCATTTCTGTTTCCAAAGGAGGGAGGGAGGGAGAAAGAGAGACTTCAGCACCTTCTTCACTTTTGGGCTTCACACTGACTTTTGTAGATGTTGCAAATCTCCACTTGAGATTACCACAAAGATGGATAGTTCAATAGAGCAGGCAGTAGTTCATTCAACAAAGAACCATCCTTACTCAGGTTTAAGAAAGGCTGACGGTTTGAGAGCTGAATGTTACTGGTAATGGTATGTGAATTTTCTCTTAAGACCACAAAAGAATATACTGTAGTACCACTTGAGAAATGAGCTGGGGGAAAAAGCCTTATATGGTTTCTATTGAAAGGCAGGAGTTTAAAATTCAGCACATTAAGCTCATTTTTAAATGCACAAACACATAAAAAAGCCTGCCACGTGATAGCTACATTTATATCTTCCCTGACTTCTGTTCCACTGGGTACACATAATTAAGCTGCCATTACTTTTTCCTGATTGGAGAAGTAGGCAACCCCATTTCTAAGAAATCCTCAGGAGTGACCCTTTTACCAAAGGTTTACATCTCCCATTTAATTGAAGAGCCCTGAAATACGAGAGTAAATGCAAATGCTTTTCATTTTAATGCATATAAAATAAAGGAGGTTTAGAATTATAGACCAAAATGGGCAATCATTAAGCAGTACAAACAGAAATAGAACATCGAAGAATGCCGGCAAAACTGAAAATATACAACTGCGCCAGTAGCACTGAAAAGAAATAAAACACTTCTGGCATTTTGGCCTAAACTTTCCCTGCCAATTCCAGTTAATCCAGGGTTTTTCAACAGATGGCTTGAGTCCCAAATCCATACAGAAATTCTACTCCTTGCTACTCTTCGGACCTGCAACCAATGTAGAATTTTAACTTCCTCTCCCAATCTGAATATATTTCCATTTATTTATTTATAAAATTCATTGGCCATCCATCTTGCTACAGGGTAAATCCAGACAACTTAACGCTCATAAAAATGTATTTATAAAGTACAACATAAATAAATTAAAACCAGACATTCAAATCTAATGACACATGAAGAGGGCTGGGGCAGAGTGGAGGGAGGTGAGATGTTACTCAATCAAGCAGCTCCACTGCACTGTTCCCTCATTGGGGCATCAGGCCAATTGGCAGAGCCAGGTCTTGAAGCCCTTATGAAAGGATAGGAGGGTTGGGGGCAACCTCACATCAGGGGACAAGATGTTTCAGAGAGCAGGAGCAACAGCAGAGAAGGCCCTCCTCTGGGACCCCACCAACCGGAATAATCAAGCTGATGAGACCCGCAGCTTGCCTCCACTGCCAGCACAAAGTGGGGCAGGTCAAACCCAGTGGGGTGAGACAATCCTCATATAGACTGGACCCATGCCATGAAGGACTTTAAAGGTGATCACCAACACCTTCAATTGCACCCAGAAGCAGACTGGCAGCTAATACAGCTCGCGGAGCAGTGATGTTAGTGGGCCATCCTTGGGGCCCCCAACACTGCCTGTGCCATCACACTCCGTAGCAGCTGTTGTAGCTTCCAGATGCTCTTCAAGGGTAGCCCCATGTAGAGTGCATTACCATAATCCAAATGTGAGATGACCAGGGACAGAACAACTGAGCACAGGGAATCCTGGTCCAGGAAAGGCCTGAACCGTCGCACAACACAAAGTTGTGCAAAGACTGTCCTAGCCACAACTGCTACAATGTGATCCTTGAGCAAGAGTCATGAGTCCAGGAGAACCTCCAAGTTGAGAACTGGATCTGTCTGGGCAGTGCCAACCCCATCCACCGGAGTCAAAGACAACAAAGTCCAAGATCCTGGAGCCCTATGTACCCAAAGCCAATCGGTCTTGCCAGGGTTCAGTCGAAGCCTGTTGTCCCCCATCTAGGCCTCCACCACCTCCAGGCACCACAAGAGGGTGGCCATAGCAGCATTTGGGTCATCAAGAATGGAAATATAAAGTATAGCTTTTCCTTGAAAGAGGGCAGAACTTTAGATCTATGCATTAGATCTAAGGAGCCTTGGTGGAGCAGAGGGCTAATGCCTCCTTAAGTAACACCAGCTGCCTGTAATTAGTGCAGGTTCGCATACCACCAGGCTCAAGGTTGACTCAGCCTTCCATCCTTCCGAGGTAGGTAAAATGAGGACCCAGATTGTTGGGGGCAATAAGCTGACTTTGTAATAATGCCGCTTGGGGGGGGGGGGCGAAAGCCCTAATAAGCAGGCATATACATAGAATGAAGGCTATTGCTAAGCACATTGGTTTGTGCTTAAATTGTAAGCTGCCCTGAGTCTTTGGAGAAGGGCGGAATATAAATGGGATTAAAAATATATTAAAAAAAAATTACATAGCATTACCATCTAACCCGCAGGACCTAAATCTAGTATAGCCATCATAACTTTCATAAATTGCAATTGAATTTATACTAATCTGATGTTTTGTGGGAGCATATATTTATCCAACTACACCTTTAAATTTAATATACTCAATATGATGATTCCATGAATAATTCAAATTATGCACTGCACATTTCCAATAGAGTATAAAAAATTTCAGTTTCCCAGAAAAGAGGAAAGAAAAAAAATGGCCTTTTTCTTAATTTCAGAGTTTCTAAAACAGCTATAGTTTTGTTCCTGTTATTTACTTATTCCTTTGCACTTGGCATAGTTGTCTGTTCTAATACAAAATCAGTACAGTACTAGGTTTGAGAAATGACCAAACCACAAGACCACTCTTCTTCCATGCTTTTTGAATCATGACACCATTTCAGGAACAATGAAATTACACCAGTTCAAAATAGAAAAATAATTTATCTCTATTTTCCTTAATGAATGTCTGAAAGGTGCTTTTTCAAGAGGCAGTTGGACTTTCTGGTTTTTCTTTGAAGACATTTGCTTCTCATCCAAGAAGCTGAAGAAGCCAAATGTCTTCAAAGAAAAATAAGAAAGTCCAGTTGCCTCTTGAAAAAGCAGCTTTGAGACAACCATGACCTGGGTGACTGAGAATCTCCATAGACATTTCCTTTAATGAATCCTTATCTGATCTCATAAAACGTTGACATTGAAGTGATTTCCACAACCTGCCTATGAAAACTATCAATGTTCTACTTACACAATTTAAAAGAAGGGACTTCTCCCAAGATCGCATGGTGAGCAGTGGGCGATTTCTTTTCTCCCACCAATGAACAGCCAATTTTTGCTGCCAAAGCAGGTTATTTGGTGTCTTGCTTCCTGTTTTTAAAGGGAAGACTAGGAAGGACCCAAGACGATCTTCAGACCTACAGAGAAGAGGGGATCTTGAAGACCACAATTCTCGGTAAGAAATGAACAGAAGCTTGTTCTTGTACTCCTAGATTTTAATTGCAGTTTCTAAAGTTTTTCTACTCTTTCTACATTTTATCTGATTAGTTGGTTGCTGATCTATCTTATACTTGCTTGCTGGACTTTTACAACTTTTTTTCTGTTCCCTCATTGTTTATCATTGAACACTAAACCACTTAAACTTTTGCAGTAAGGAAGTCAGCAGTGAAAATACATTCTCTGGCAGTGAAAGTCATCCTATTGGACTTACACTTATACAAGGTTATATAATAAACTTTGTTCTTTTCGGCTCCTTAAAAAAAATTCTGATCTGGAATTGGATGTCTAGTTTAATGAGAGAAGGATGAGGGGTGACATGATAGCCGTGTTGCAATATCTCAGGGGCTGCCACAAAGAAGAGGGAGTCAAGCTGTTTTCCAAAGCGCCTGAAAGCAGGACAAGAAGCAACGGATGGAAACTAATCAGGGAGAGAAGCAACCTAGAACTAAGGAGAAACTTATTATTATTATTACACTTTTAATGGGAAATTCTCTTTCTTTTAATCATTTTTTATTTTGGAAAAAAAAATATCTCAGCTGTTCTCTGTGGATGCCAGGTTGTGATTTATCTGCTTCTTTTGCCCTTGTAAGGAACACTGTGTTTTCACGATGTCTCTAAAAGGAGATAAAGCTTTCTGGGAATGATTTGAAAAAAGAATGTTCTCCAATTTACAGATTTTTTAAAAATATAAATAAAAAACTTGGTGGGTTAACAACAGCTTTGAACCAAACCCAGGATGATAACCAAAAGCAGAAAATAACTGTTGGACTTGATTCACAACTTGCTGACTTGGAATCTGATTTGCTGCCAGGCAAAAAAAGAATCTGTCTGAAAATTACAAATTTACCAGGAAAAAATGGAAAGGAATATGAATGTAAGAAATTCTGAGATAATGGAATTGACGAATGATGGACTGGACTTTCTTGGCAAGATGAATGCTGTGCTTTTTAAAGAAGCTTTTTGAACAACGGATGCTGCCGAGTTATTTACAATAGAGAAGTAGGAACTTCAGAAATGAGATGCAATTATTGGGAAAGTTCCCAGTTAAAATCCTAAGGAAATGTTGTATTATTAAGAGTCAATCAAGGATATTTAATCCTGGACAGATCAGAGATAATGATTGGGGTGATCTGTGGTTGATAAGAAACAATTGTAGACTTTCTACAAGTTAATTACAATAACAGATTAGTAACAGAGGGCCTTGAAGTTTAATTCTGCTGCTGATTAACCTGTTCACTACTTTTTCATTATGTATGTATGTGTGTGTGTGTAATGTATGACAGATCAGATTGGGTTGCAGATAAATGTAGAAGCTTATAAAGTTTTGCAAGGAGAAAGGTTTTTTTTTTACAATATATTTGTCAGTGTTCAACTAGCTGGTGATAATATGTGTTTTTGTTATTTGTCCTTTCAACTCAGATATTTTTATGTTTTGTCTAGTTTTGTTTTGTCTTTGGAAAAAAATTCTTTTCCTTTGTATTTTGTATTTTAATTTTCTAAATGAAAAAATGAAAAAAAACCAAAAATGGGTAAAAAAAACAAACCCTATATTGCTCTCTCTTCTAACACAGTAATTTCCAAAAAGAGGAATGGTTAAAGGTAGCTGGTTTTGGCAAATAACATTTTAAAGACTGAGCTTGACTTGTTTGCATCTTCACTAAGGGCTCTTCCAAATGGCTATATTAAAAAAACCAACCAACCCTCCTTGAGTCAGTCTATCTTCAAAAAATGTGCTGTCTCTGTTGTTTCAAATTTTAGGCTTCATTATTAGCATTTTAAAAGTGATATTGGCACTTTTAATATGGCAGTCTAGGCCTCTTTTTTAACTTTAAGAAAACATGTTTTTCCCTTTTTAGCTGAGGCCATTTTTTTGTATGTGAGAACTTGTTTTTTCAGCAACTACACAATAGAGACCATATTCTCAAAGTCCTTGAATACATACTTGCACATTTTAAGAAAGATAAAAACCCAGCTGGGAAACAGTAATATAACCCATAAATTTGCCACCTCTGGAACGTTAGCCAGAACGTTTTCTGTTGTTCAAGTCTCACATGTAACCAGTGTCTTTTACTGTATGGTAGAATCCTGAGTGCCGCGTAACAGAGTGAGCGCCTGTTACTCGCCCCAGCTTCTGCCAACCTAGCAGTTCGAAAGCACGTCAAAATGCAAGTAGAAAAATAGGGACCACTACGGTGGGAAGGTAACAGCGTTCCGTGCGCCTTTGGCGTCTAGTCATGCCGGCCACATGACCACGGAGACGTCCTCGGACAAGCGCTGGCTCTTCGGCTTTGAAACGGAGATGAGCACCGGCCCCTAGAGTCGGAAACGACTAGCACGCATGTGCGGGGGAACCTTTACCTTTACCTATATAGCAAATTTATTAGGTATCACTTGTTTGTGTACCCTGCAAAAGAACTTGACAGCCCCTCCCCCCTTAATGAATGCTTTTTGCTTTTGCCTGATTCATATTTTCAGCTGGACAAAGAAGACCCTTTGCTAAGGTAAAAGTCTCTCTCTCAAATTCGAGGATTGAGTTATCAGCCCCATGCCAAACTTTGGGTGCCTGAGTTTGTACGTAAGAACTCCGTTGCTGATTCTCCTGAAAGTACTGTCCTTCTAACCTGTTGTTGGGCTATGTTAAAGAAAGTTATGGATGGGATTCCGCCAATTTCATTTCCCCTCCCACTATGCAGGACAGGGGAACAATTTGTGTAATGTTCGGTGCTAGGGGTTACTAAGGTTTCAGGCCACATCATACTGAGTAGGGACGGCTGTTTTGTGATAGTTTTCCTCTTTTCTCCATGGTTGGCTGCAGTCAGTGTTGCTGGAATGCCTGAGGGCTCTATATTCTCCCCTCTCATCTATCTGCAAGAAGTTATCCATCAGTTCTCCCCTCTCATCTATCTGCAGGAAGTTATCCATCAGCACAGGGCGCTATCATCAGTATGATGATGATACATTTCTGCCCCTAGCTGTCCTGGTAAAGCTAACAAGGTTCTGTCCCAAAATAAACCTTTCAAGGATGTTTCCAATAAAAATGCACATAAATATGGGAATAATACAGTTTTCTGGTGTGTAAAGTGCATCGCCTCTCAACTTTAGCAACTATTGGCAACTTTAGCAACTATTGGCAACATGCAATATTATTTCAACTTTCTCTGATGGCAACCCATTTGCTTCTTACTGCTCACTGCCAACTGAAATATTGCTTTGTACTCTGTGTTTTCACTTCAGCTATATGCAATATATAAATAGGCAGTGTCATATTCATCCCATGCAAAGAGTTATAAAGGATTTAGAGACAGTAAAATATGTGTTTTTAAAAAAAACGAAAGAGGGATGCGGTGGCTCAGTGGGTTAGGATGCTGAGCTTGTCAATCAGAAGGTCGGCAGTTTGGCAGGTCGAATCCCAAGTGCCGCGTAACAGAGTGAGTGCCTGTTACTCGTCCCAGCTTCTGCCAACCTAGCAGTTCGAAAGCATGTAAAAATGCAAGTAGAAAAATAGGGACCACTACGGTGGGAAGGTAACAGCATTCCGTGCGCCTTTGGCATCTAGTCATGCCGGCCACATGACCACGGAGATGTCCTCGGACAAGCGCTGGCTCTTCGGCTTTGAAATGGAGATGAGCACTGGCCCCTAGAGTCGGAAACAACTAGCACGCATGTGCGGGGGAACCTTTACATTTACCTTTTTTTAAAAATGAATTTACCATGATGCATAGTTTGTAGAATAGAAGAGGTCTACTCTATACCATGCCGAGAAAGTTAACAACAAAAATCATTAAAAGTCATAAACATCAAGTAATCCAGTAAGTTAAAGCACTTTTATTAGCTACAAAAAGAAAAATAATGCTTGTGAAAAATGTATTTAGCAGTCTTTAGCACTTCAGCAAATCCTTACATGAATACAATCTTTCCTGAAGCACACAATCTTTCTGCAAATTTATACACAGTTGTTTCAAGATTAAAAAGAGAATAGAGTCTGGTATACCTTATAAATGTACTATATACCTTATAAATGTACTACATTTGTTTTAAACATACAAACTCAGATTTGTAAATAGTGATTTTTACATTATAAATATGCAGTATATGTTTATAAGAAAATCTCAAGTTAAAAAAACAGAGCACTATTGCATTCCCTTGAATAAATACTGTCAAGACTGAAATGTAATATTTTTTAATTATGATGAAGACATGGTCCAGAGCGGTATA
The DNA here is from genome assembly GCF_964194415.1 of Vipera berus. Taxonomy (NCBI): domain Eukaryota; kingdom Metazoa; phylum Chordata; class Lepidosauria; order Squamata; family Viperidae; genus Vipera; species Vipera berus. Next base: position 99,283,988 of record NC_138206.1, read on the forward strand.
GTGGCCAAGGTATTGGACTAGAGCCAAGTAGACTAAGATTCTCCTTTCAGCCTTGGAAGCTCATTAGATGATCTAGAGCAGGGGTGAGCAATTAATTTTCCCAAGACACCATGTGAGAAACTGGGACTGTTATAGATAGACAAATCAATAGGGTTGTGAAAGTGCATAGGCACACATGCACACACATACGTAACTAAATTAAAAAAGCAGTCACCTTCAAAATAAAAGCAATGGAACTGTATTGCATGCATGGTGTACACTAATTTACATTTGATTTCTAATTTCCAATTGACTTCACATGGGCCAGACAGGGGCAGCCAAAGGGCTGGATGAGGCCTGGGAATCATAAAATATTCAGGTTTGACTGCCTTACCACACATACCATTAGAGCCAATCACTCTGTTTCAATCTATCCTAACCTTCAGGTTTGTTTTTGTGAGGAAAAAACTGGAGGAAGGGAATACAATAGATATCACCGTAAACTTCTGGAGAAGAGACAGGATGCAACATTATACATTAAATGGAAAAGTAAAATAATAAAATAAAATGTATATTTAATCACTCTTTTTTGAAGGAAGGGTACATGATTTATTTTCAATCCCTGATTTGGTCATCCAATTTTTCAGTTTATATATAATTCTACTTTTTCACTGACCACTGTAACATCATTACAATGCATTAGGAAAATGTATTTTCTCCCCAACTAAACAATTTCCTTGTAACTATTCTAAGCTTGCAATATTATATTCATAAACCTGAACAAAAGAGGAAAGACATTAAAATGATTATTACTGTAGCTCTTCTTTAGGATCAGGAAGAAAATAGTTGAAATAAATGGTGATACTGAGCACAATTGCCAGAAATCTTTGCCTCTCACCCATCCCTCTGCCACTTTGCTTTAAAAGACAGACTGATAAAGATATTTAAAGGAAAGAAGAAGTAATACATGCAAAAATGTGTTGTCTGTTCACAAATAGAAGTAGTTCAATAAGTTAGTACCCCTCTGGTCTTGCTCTTGATTCCTTGAAGAGAATCTCTTGAGAAACTTATATTGGTTAAGGAGGCCAGATGCAACGCCCCACTTAATAATTATAGAACATATAACAAATGCCTTCACTTCACATGAATGATTACTTTTGTTTTGTCCTAGGTCCTTGGCCTTAAGTGAGAAGGTCAAGTAATGAACTTGGATAGCACATTACAAATCATTGGTGATATTTATAATAAAATCTGTTATAGATTTGTACTGTCCTCTCCTTCAATACAAGTTATAGACTTCAGTAGCCAAGAATGTGTTGAATCAGCTACAGTTTTATGATTTGCTATAGATGAAAAAAACCTCCTGATATTCAAAGTTCCTATAAGCAGCTTATATGGAGCTGTCTGATTTAAAATCTGGATATGAATAAAATGACACCTGTCAGCAAAGAATTTCTTTCATTATTAATACATCAATAAACAAATCCCATATTTTCATATTCCTGGGTTTTTTCTTTAATTTTTCTAGCAAACTAATCAAAATAGGATAATCAAGATATATTTTTATTTCGACCCCAAACCACCCCAGTGATGCCCTCGACGTGATGTCCCGCTGCCTGGAGGAGGTCCGGGTCTGGATGGGGAGGAACAGGCTTCGACTCAACCCTGACAAGACTGAGTGGCTGTTCGTGCCGGCATCCCGGGAAATTCCGATTATTCCATCTTTGGCCATGGGGGGTGAGCTATTACCCCCCGTAGATAGGGCGCGCAACTTGGGGGTCCTTCTAGATTCACAGCTCTCTTTGGAAGAGCATATTGGAGCTGTGACTAGGGGGGCCTTTGCCCAGGTTCACCTGGTGCACCAGTTGCGGCCCTATCTAGACCGGGATGCCTTGCGTACAGTCACTCATGCGCTCATGACTTCTCGTCTAGACTACTGTAATGCTCTCTACATGGGGCTGCCCTTGAGGTCCACCCGGAGACTTCAACTGGTGCAGAATGCAGCCGCGCGAGTTGTCTTGGGGGTTTCCCGATACTCCCATGTTACACCTTTGCTCTGCGAGCTGCATTGGCTACCGGTTGCTCTCCGGGTGAGGTTCAAGGTGTTAGTGATGACTTACAAAGCCCTTCATGGCATGGGTCTGGATTACCTACGGCAACACCTGCGGCCGGCGTCAACTTCCCTCCGTCCAGTGCGCTCCCACAGAGAGGGCCTCGTCAGGGTGCCGCCGATCAAAGAATGCCAATTGGTGGCCCCCAGGGGGAGAGCGTTCTTTGTGGGCGCGCCAGACCTTTGGAACCGCTTACCGGTCGAGCTCCGGATGGCCCCCGACCTTCGCTCCTTCCAGCGTGATCTCAAAACCTTCTTTTTCGAACAAGCTGGCCTGGTCTGACGGGATGGGGTTGGGTTTTTATAAATAGTTTTAATTTTAATATGTATTAATTATTACGGGCATAATGGTTTAATCACTTTTTAATTTTTGTATTCTGTTTTTTATTATGTATTGCCCTGTTCACCGCCCTGAGTCCTTCGGGAGAAGGGTGGTATACAAATTAAATTATTAAATTATTAAATTAAATTTGTTCCCTGACATTCATATTCTGAAGATAAGAGCAGATATCAGTCCAGATGGATTTGGAAGGGGCTTAGATAGAGGCAATATGGTATATGATATTTCCAAGATCAGGCACAATATGACATCACTTGTTGCTAACAAAGGGAGATTGTTGCCCCGCCTATGGATTTTCTGGGGCATTTAGTTGATCTTTCTGAAAAACAGAATGGTGGATTAGTTGGAAATTGGGTCTAACACAACAAGGGTCTCCTTACCCTTCTTCAGCTTAAATAAACTTGATAAAAGAACAAACATTTATCCAGGCGCGGGTTGAGAAGGGGAAATGTTATATACCCTTTCTTAAAATCCTGAAGAAAAAACAATCAAATAAATAAATGAATGACACAGGACAAAAGTAGATGGACAGGACTGGATTAAAGGTTGCACTTCAATGCATAATTATTTTACAGAATCAGTTCCAGGAAACTCTCCCCTGAGCCTCATTGTAATTATTAATTGATGGTAATATTAATGGTTAAATTAATTGTTTTATTTAAGTTTTTAGGATTTAGATTTTTTACAGGTTTTAATAGGAGATAATGAATCCAGGTTCCCAAGATGAAGACAATGATGATAAAGATAAGGATGGTGGTGATGATGGTGGTGATGGTGATCATATTTTCCATATCCTTAAGAGTTCCTTGTGATTTGGAAGGCAGACTGTGGACAATCTTCTCTCTATTCAACTTTTTTCAACACTTAGCTCTTTGGTGTGGCTGACTCACTGTTTTCACTTTAAATAATCTGCAACCAATTTCCACGATCCCCAAATGGCAGAAAGCAAATGCCTTGCTCAAGTGTCGGTTCCACACCAAGGAACACCCTCTACAGTTGACGTACCATTTTATTCCATGTCACCAGCTCATTTAGCACAATGTCCTTTTATTTCACTGATATGAATTACTTACACAGCAGTTACAAAAGAGTATTTTTAGAACTTTCTTCAAAAGTGCTTTTACTAGTGAGCACTTAAGTTAAGAGAAGATAAAGAGGGAGAAAGATTCAAAGTGACAAACATTTTAATAAGTGCTGAAAAAGGTTATGCTTTCATGGGCATCAGCCAAATGCTGTCCTTTGCTTAGATTAGGTGCTAATTTGCTCAACTTTCAACTTTCCCTATAATTTTTGAACAGTGATTACTTACCATTTCAAAGACCTGGATGAAAATTTTAATTTGCCAATTCAAAATTTTATAAAGGCACAGATCAATCATTCTACAGATAATGCTCAAGTTTCAGCCACAACTGATTCCAGAATTTTGGTGGTAGGTCATTGTGAACATAAGTCAAACCACAAAACTCAATTTTATGACCATTTTACAATGGTCATTAATGAGTCAAATACATCTTATCCAATGGATGGGGGGGGCTATTTGCCAGGAAATGTCACAAAACATTGCAAAATGCTATCACATGCGCATAGGACACTGAAACTGTTCATAAATGTGAGATGGTTGCCAAGTGCCCAAAATATAATCATGTGACCACAGGGGTGTCATGGTATTCATAATTTCAAGAATGGGTCATATAATAAGTAGCTTTTTTCAAGACTCTTCTAATTTCAAAAGGTTATTAAGCGATCAGTTATTAATTAAGGACCACCCATATACCTTTGAAGGGAAAGTTTAAAAAAAGTTTTCCTTACTTCTTTTGCTACAGAGATGGAATGTATTTGTTGAAATGTTGAAAGTAAGCATGTGTAAAGGTAAAGGTTCCCCCACACATGCGTGCTAGTCGTTTCCGACTCTAGGGGCCAGTGCTCATCTCCGTTTCAAAGCGCTTGTCCGAGGACTTCTCCGTGGTCATGTGGCCGGCATGACTAGATGCCAAAGGTGCACGGAACACTGTTACCTTCCCACCGCAGTGGTCCCTATTTTTCTACTTGCAGTTTTACGTGCTTTCGAACTGCTAGGTTGGCAGAAGCTGGGACAAGTAACAGGCGCTCACTCTGTTACGCGGCACTTGGGATTCGACCCACCAAACTGCTGACCTTCTGATCGACAAGCTCAGCGTCCTAACCCACTGAGCCACCGCGTCCCACCTTTAGCATGTGTAGGGAAAGAGAAAACAATAGATGCAATAAAGTGTTGTCTTAGCAATTCTATTTAGTATCTCCTCATATGATTAAGCAACAGAAATCTCTGCTAACATTGCAATGAAATCTTATCTGCACAAACAGGAGAAAGAACTTAAATGTGTGGCTTTGTTGGACAGTATTCAAACAACTACTCTTCCACAGATGCTTTCTATAAAACCACAATGCACTGAAAGGCTTCTTTTCTTACTTTATGGCTGTCCATATGCAAACATTTGCTTGCCAAAATCAAGGGTCCTTTTCATTAACTTTTAATTAGATTTAGATTAATCAAGCCTTCACTTACAATATATTTTCAGTAAAACCCATCATAGGCATCTGGCGCAAGTCAAAATGATAACACATTTCTCAGTTGGTCTGGAACCAATTTGATATTTCTATTTATTTTAGTTATAGAAATGTGTAATGCTTCTCTAAGTTGTTCTACTAAGTCATATCTGGGGTAAGCAAAATACTACCATTTAGAAAACAGAATGACAGAGTTGGAAGGGACCTTGGAAGTCTTCTAGTCCAACCCCATGCTCAGGCAGGAAACCCTATACTATTTTAGACAAATGGTTGTCCAGTCCCATCATAAAAGCCTCCAGTATTGGAACACCTACAACTTCTGAAGACAAGTTGTTTCACTGGTTGATTGTTCTTACTGTCAGGAAATTTCTCCTTATTCTAGGTTGCTTCTCTCTGTATAAATCCAAACTGACCTTTTTAGGCCTCTTCCTCTCAACCACTCCAAAATTTGATCGACAAAAATGATTCAAAAGGATAATGTGGGCCTTTGTTTATGTGTCCTCTTTATTAGTTCCCTCAGTAAGACTGTCCAGAAACACTGCTGGTCACTGCTGTCTAAGCCCAGCCTGGCAATTGGCCAGTGCTATCAGAAGTCATCGCCATCTGTCTTTTGTCTGGCAGGGAAGGACAAGCAGCGAGAAGCAGTGAGAAAATTCCTATTTAAAACTATGTTTTGTTTCCCACCTGACCTTTTGCCCTTGTGTTTGGAATGCCTCTTCTTAACTGGCCAAACTGGGTGTCTGGGACCTAGAACCCAGTACTAAAAGGACTTGGACTAGAAACAGCCATGACTTCCACCATCTGGCTCAAAGCCTGGGTTTATGAACCATTGCGCTTGAAGAGAAATCTTAAAGATGAGCTTCTTAACAGCGTTTTAATATGGCCAGGCATCCACTTGAAGGAAATAGGAACAAAAGAGAGAGGTGATTGAGGGGAAAAAAGGGAGGCAGAACTACCCACATACTATTTCTCAGACAACCCATTTAAACAGCCTGTTAGTTCCTAACTGACTTTCAAAAGCTGCTTTTTTTCTCCTGTTTTGAATCAATGCATGCCAGCACATTAGACAACCCAGAGTGAGCTTTTGAAGCAACTCGATGTGTTTAGGAGAACTACCTTCTTCATACTGGAGCTTTATTTTTGCCCTACAAACTCAAGTTATGCCAGTCTCCAGTCTGGAGACCATCAGCAAAAACTTTAAAAGCAGTCTTGCAATCCTTGAAAAAATATGATTGGAATAGAGATGCTTTTTATTTGCAAAGTTCCATGCATTCCAAAGGATCCTTCTCCTTCCTAATAACCAGTTTTTAGATCTAGTTCTTCATTTTTCCAAAATTTCTAGCATGATAGTTTGCTGAACAGACTTCCAAGTAAGCTTACGTGATAAGTCTGCTGATCGGCAATCTAATGCATTCAGCTCCATGGTCATCTTCATGTTTTATAGCTGTGATTTATATGGCCTACCTTTAAAATAGCATTATTCATTAATTTGCATTTTAATTGTTATTCTGTGCAAACAAATTAGAATCATATTAGAATTTGTTCAATTTCTCTAAAGAAATAATTAGAACAGGCTTATTACTTACTAAATACTCTCGAAATAATTGTCTGAATATTTGCACTCTGATGTATTTCTAAACCTAAGAGAGAAAATTGAGCCATTCTGTCTCAAATGAAACAAAGCTGCAGAGAAATTGTTACAAAAATTAAGTAGTACCGGTACTTAATCTATATGCAATCTACATGAATCTATATGAATACTAAACATTGGCAGGTGAGGTTATTTCTAAAGTAGTTGTATGAACAGAAATCAGAGCAGATGGTGACAAAGTTTAGATTTCAATAAAATTATACTGATTAAGAATGTAAAATATAAACAGAAACAGCAGGCTACAGGTTGCAAGATTATTTTAACATGCTCACTCTAGAATGCGGTCTGTTAAAAATCAAAATGAATATAGTTTTTTTCCAAAGCAAGCCAATTTTGCATTTTTAGAAATATCATATTATTTTAAAAAAACAGAGGCAGGCATAAATCACCTACTACACCATTTTTTTATTAAACAAAAATTTTGAAATGGTCAAATTTCTAAAGTAAATTTCTAAAAATGGTTTACAATTTAAAAAAATGGGGAAAGGGATGATGAATGTTAGGTTGGAATGTAGAAGGTAAATTTATTTTAATTTTATTTTAATTCCATTTATATCCCGCCCTTCTCCGAAGACTCAGGGTGGCTTACAAGCTTAGCAGTAGCCTTCATTCTATGTATTTGCCTGCTTATTAGGGCTTTCACACACCCCCAAGCGGCATTATTACAAAGTCAGCTTAATGTTGAGGTTTGTTGTTTATTTTAATTTTATGGTTTTAGATAAGATCCATTATTAGACCTGACTACCTGGGTCAGTTTCAAATCAGGTTTTTTTTTGCGAAGAAAAAGGAATGTAAAGAAATCTTTAACCACCTTTAAAGGTGGCTAAATATGGAAACTCAATAGATGTAGCTATACTAATTCTTTTGTAGCCATCAATGGGTGCCCCTAGTATGGTAACTTATTCCTCATCACACTTTTTCTTCTAGGACACAGGTATCAAACTCAATCACATCACGTGACGTATCATGATGTATCATGAAGTTTTTTTGCCTTTGCGGAGCCAGATGGGTGTGGCCTGCACGTGGCTCATTTGGCCTGCAAGCTGCCTTTTTGACACCCCTGTTCTAGGACTACCAAATACCCAAATAATCCCCAAAGCATCAGGGTTGCAAGGGAGAGATTTCAGATTCAAGCTGATTGTCTGGCTTTGGCTAACTCTGGTTCTGCTTTCTACTTCCACTCATACATACATACTAAACCAGCCAAGTAATTAACTGTCGCTTGGACATGATTTACAACTGAGCACTGAGAGCAGGCATTGAAAACATGTGGGAATTAATTACAAGGCAACTATTATCCCTGTCAATAAAAAGCTATAGGTAGATCCCATAGCCAGTGTAATGTATTGGGCTTTGTCTTGTTAAGGGAACATCACGTGGGTTAATTGCTGGTAGGCTGCTTAAGCAGGGAAGCTGGCTAATGGCTCCCAGCTCTCAGACAACCTGTCTCCAGCGCCACCATTGGCTGCCACTAGGGCAGCAATAGGTTGCTTTAAACCTATTGGCCGTCGCCTAGAGGCCAGGGTATAAATTGCTGCATTTACAGCCCTGTTCCTCAGTTCAGTTCCTGCAAGCAAATAAACAATGATCTTTGCTGAACTCACTCGCCTCGTCTCGTCATTGAAGCCACGAACCCAGTATCTAAAACTGGCGACGAGGATGGGATCCTGCTCCTCCAAGCTGAAGAGTCACTAGGGGAGAGGCCGAACACGCCTGGCGGGAAAAGCAATTCCCCCCCACGGTCAGCCTAGCACAGCCACGCTAGCAACCACGTGCCCAGAGGACCAGTCCCTGGGCAACAGAGGAGCAGAACGCGAAGACAATGAGGCCCAGCCACAAAGACCAGCAGAAATGGCCAAGGTCAGAAAGCTGGAAGAATTTGACATAACTCACACAGAAAGATGGTCCTCGTATCTACCCAGGGTCGAGAACTATCTTCACACGAATCAAGTTGCCGAGGACGGCCTGAAGGCCGCTACTCTCCTGTGTGTGTGCGGCCCAGCCACGTTGGACATTGTGGAGAACTTGTTCGCGCCAACATCATTGGAGTCCATAACGTTCACGGACTTGAAGAAGAAGCTCAGAGACCACTTTCAACCCAAGCTGTCGGTAATTGCTTGGCACCATGCATTCGAACAGAGAGTTCAGCAACCAGGTGAAACAGCATCCAAATTCATTGCGGCCTTGAGGCAGGCTGCACGCCTGTGCCAGTTCTCCAACATCGAGGAGAGGCTACGAGACCGGCTTGTCTGTGGTCTCCAGAACCAAGAGTTATAGCAAAAACTCTTTGCTAAAGCGACTCTGTCGTTTCCAGATGCGCTGAAAGAAATCATGGCGGACGAAGCCGCCAGCGGGGCCGTACGAGCCATGTGGCCCACCAAAACAGCTCAACATGTGGAAGCCATCCATCACGAGGACGCTGAACACACAGAAGAACCCGAAGATGACACAGAAGTCGACAAGCTACATAGATGCAACAACCAACAGCATCACAGTGACAGACAACAAGGGGCGACTTTCAAGGCAGATCCCTTCCTTAGGTGCCCAGGGTGTGGTGGCCACCACCAACATTTGGACTGTAGGTTCCAGACAGCCATGTGCTGGGCCTGCGGAAAGACTGGCCACATCAGGTCCATCTGCAGAGGTCACCAAAGGGACTGGCCATCGAATCGCCAGTCGGACATTCTGACCAGGAGAGGTACCAGGGCCCCAGGACAGTATAGTGTGAAGTTTTGCTCCAGCCGCAGAAGCATTTGCTGTACAGGAGCTTGCCACCCCATTAAGCCAAAGTTTAGACTTCAGGTGGAGCTGCAATGGGTCCCCTGCAAGATGGAGCTGGACACGGGCTCTGCCGTAACTATTATTTCACTTGAGACATTTAATTTCATCTGTAATCGCAGTAAGAGATGGGCCAAGCTGAGGCCTTCTTACATTATACTAACTGATTTCCAGAATTCCAGAGTCACAGTCAAGGGTGAGGCCACACTATCTGTTAAATTTAAGGGGTTTTCTGGGCACCTGGACGTTGTCGTAGTAGGGGGTCAGCGAACGAGCCTGATCAGGCTCGATTAGTTTGATGCACTAGGCATCCAAGTAACCAGAATCAACCAGATGCAAGTTGCGAGTCTAGCGACAGTATGCGAGGAATTCGCAGATGTGTTTGATTCAGCTCTGGGGACATACACAGACCCGCCAATAACATTTAAACTAGATCCTACTGTAGTGCTGGTCAGGATTAAACCGCATAGGGTGCCATTTGCTCTTAAACACAAGATATATACTGAGTTAGATAAACTTGTTGAACAGGGCGTACTGCAGCTAGTAAATGGGGGTGAATGGGAGACCCCAATTGTAATGCCACTAAAAGCCAATGGAGAGGTCAGAATCTGTGCCAATTACAAATACACAATTAACCCTGCACACAAACAGCATGCATACCCGGTGCTAGTAGTAAGCCACATCCTGGCATCCTTGCAAAATTAGATTTGGCTCAGGCCTACCAACAGCTTCCGGCACATCTGCGGCACAGACAATTGTAACCCACAGGGGGGCATTTAAAGTAAGGTGCCTGCAATTTGGGGTCAGTGTAGCCCCCGGCATTTTCCAAGGCATTATGGAACAGATGCTCAAGGGCATTCCGGGGGTTTGCCCCTATTTTGATGACGTACTCATCGCCAGTGAATCCACTGAGGTGCTAGCAAGGAGGCTCAGAGCCATCCTTCAAAGGCTGCGTGAAGCAGGCCTCAAGCTTAAAAAGAATAAGTGCAGTATTGGAGTCCCTTCAACTGAGTTCCTGGGTTTCCATATAGATGCTGATGGCATCCACCCTGCCGAGTCTAAAGTAAAAGCCATTCAGATGGCACCCAGCCCCAAAATGAAGGGAAAGCTGCAGGCATTCCTAGGCCTCCTAAATTTTTACCACGCATTCCTTCCTAACAAGGCCGCAGTGGTAGAGCCGTTACACCAGCTCTTGGACAAAAATGCTGCATGGAAGTGGACTAGTGTTCATGGAAAAAGTTTTCAGAAATTGAAGTCTCTTCTATCCATCAGTTCCATGATCACTCATTTCAAGGAATCAATGCCAGTATGCCTAGCATGCGACGCATCTCCATATGGGGTGGGGGCAGTCCTAAGTCACTTAGAGAGAGATGGAACTCAAGTTCCAATCGCTTTTTATTCAAGGACACTGTCCTCCGCCGAGTGTAATTACGCTCAAATTGACAAAGAGGAACTGGCTATATTAGCTGGAGTAAAAAAATTCCACAACTACTTATACGGCAGGGACTTTATGGTCTTCACAGACCATAAACTACTATTGGGGTTATTCACTGCAGACAGACACCCCACATCTTATCCCCTAGGATGCTAAGATGGTCCATTTTTTTATCGGCTTACAGCTTTAAGCTAATTCACAAACCCGGCAAGGATATTGGCCATGCAGATGGCCTGAGCAGGCTTCCACTGCCTCAAATCAAACTGGATCCGGCCCCAGCAGCCCGCGTTTTGTCCATTCAGGACTTGCTGGAGTTTCCCCTCCATGCAGGGGACATATCTGCAGAAATGGCAGCAGACAAGACTCTAAGTAGAGTGCTATCTTGGGTACACTTGGGGTGGCTGGATAAAAGCCCAGGTCCTGAGTTTCAGAGCTATTTTACAAGGAGACATGAGCTCTCAGCTCATAAGGGTTGTATTCTTTGGGGGAACAGGGTCATAGTTCCCACCTCATTAAGGGACAGGGTATTGCAATTGCTTTATGAAGGTCATCTGGGTATTGTTCATATGAAAGCTTTGGCAAGAAGCTATTTATGGTGGCCAGGATTAGACAAAGCAATTGAGGCTCAAGTACATGGGTGTTATACATGCCAGCAATTGAGGCCTGAAATGCCGCATGCTCCCGTTCACAGGTGGGAGGAGACACACACCCCCTGGTCGAGGATTCATAGAGACTTCGCTGGGCCCTTTCAGGGACAGCTCTTTCTTATAATGTTCAACAGCCACTCTAAATGGCTAGAAGTTATACCAATCACAAATATGACTACTGCTAGGACCATCCAGGTGCTTAGGAAACTCTTTGCAATGCACGGGCTTCTGGATGTCGTAGTGTCCGATAATGGGGCCCAATTTACTGCAGCAGAATTTCAGGCCTTCCTGAGGGCAAACATCATTAGGCATGTGACATCGGCTCCATTTCACCCATCCACTAATGGTCTATCCAAATGAATGGTGCGTACCATGAAAGAATCATTGAAGCATATAGTGACTGGGGACTGGCACCACAGACTGGCCAACTTTTTGCTCTGCCAACATTCCATGCCATGCATGGCAACGGGTAAAAGCCCAGCAGAGCTGTGCTGGGGGAGGCACCTAATCACGAAACTGGACAGGTTGTACCCAGACTGGGTGGCAGCTGAGGCCTCTCACCCAAAACCCCCGAGGGGGCTGCAAGTGGGCGATGGGGTGTAGGCCAGGAACTATGGGCATGGGAACTTGTGGGTGCCAGGGAAAATCACCAAAACATCAGGCCCTCTCTCATACAAAGTGGGCCTAGAGGGCGGGTGAGTCGTCCGTCACCATATCGATCAGCTTAGAAAGCGTTTTCCAGAATGGCCACAAAGCAGGGACTTCATCCTAGGTCCCATCCATGGACTGCAAACCGGCAGTCAGGCCAATCAATCCATAGGCTCTGAGGTTCCAAGCAGTCAGAGCAACGGGGAGGTGTCCATAAAGGAGGAAAGCCCAGGAGTGCAACATGGGGCCCCTGATGGAGAAAGCCAACCAGAACACTACAGTCACTGCGCTAATTCTGCGGAGCAATTGGACTCTGGGGTGGGCTGACCTAGAAGGGCCAGCCAGAGAATTCCAAGTCAACCAGACTTGCTTGAACTTATGAACACTGGTCTACCCAGCCCGGCGGGCAAGCTGGTAGGCCATGAAGTGCCTGGGTCTCCCGGGCGTGCCACGAGGGTTTGCAAGCCTCCTGCATATTTACAAGATTTTGTTCTGAAATAACTGAGCTATGATGTTGTCTGTATCATTATTGTGCTGCTAGCTAGGAGACCCTCTGTATTAGCCAGTATGGAAAAACGTGTATATTGTACATTACTGTTGTACTCTGTAAACTTGTAATCATTCTCCTTTTGTTGTTATAATGTTTGTACATTCTAGGGGGAGGGGTGTAATGTATTGGACTTTGTCTTTTTAAGGGAACATCATGTGGTTTAATTGCTGGTAGGTTGCTTAAGCAGGGAAGCTGGCCAACAGCTCCCAGCTTTCAGACAACCCATCTCCAGCGCCGCCATTGGCTGCCCCTAGGGCGGCAATAGGTTGCTTTAAACCTATTGGCCGCCGCCTAGAGGCCAGGGTATAAATTGTTGCATTCGCAGCCCTGTTTCTCAGTTCAGTTCCTGCAACCAAATAAACAATGATCTTTGCTGAACTCACTTGCTTTGTCTCATCATTGAAGCCACGAACCCAGTATCTAACAGCCAGGTTTACCAAATGAAAGTCTCTGGATTCAGGAGTGCTGGCTTTGTTCTATTGATACAGAAAGCCAGAGGTGATTGTTGCAGTTCCTAGGACTGTTGGCTCAAAGTAGATAGAAGAGTTTGGATGGCAAAAGCATGATAAGGGATCAGCAGGATAGAGAGAGAGGACAAAAATTAAAATAAGTGGAGGGCAGGCTTTTGCACATAAGCTATTCAAGGCTGCCTGAGAAGCATGATGTTATGATAGGAGAAGAATCATCTAGTTTAACAGAACAAAAGAACACAATAACAGAATTGAAAGGGACCTTGGAGGTCTTCTAGTCCAACCCCCTGCTCAGGCAGGGTACCCTATACGATTTCAGAAAAATGGTTGTCCACTTTCTTCTTAAAAACCTCAAGTGTTGGAGCATTCACAGCTTCTGGAGGCAAGTTATTCCACTGATTAGTTGTTCTGACTGTCAGGAAATTTTTCCTTAATTCTGGGTTGCTTCTCTCCTTGATTAGTTTCCATCCGTTGCTTCTTGTCCTGCCTTCAGATGCTTTGGAGAACAGCTTGACTCCCTCTTCTTTATGGCAACCCCTTAGATATTGGAACACTGCTATCATGTCAACCCTAGTCCTTCTTTTCATTAAACTAGATATACCCATACCCAATTTAATGGACCAATTGTTTCCTTGACTTTTTTGTTGTTTTTTACGTGTTGAAATAAGCCTTTCTTTTGTTATTTTTGACTTTTATCACAAGTCCTAGTTCATTTTGAGTCTTAGCTTTCCTGACTTCATCTTTACAGGCTTTCTCAGTGTCTCAGATATGAGGGCCACCAGGAGGCATGCACCCATATAAGGGAGATTGAGGAGAATTATGCCTCAGAGTCACTCTTATGAGCACAGCCTCCATAGGGTGACCTAATTCTCTTTGCAACTGTTGATTAAGTCAGTGTGAAATGAGAAAGAAAGCAAAAATAATTGGTGCTGGAGTTGTGGGCCACCAAGGGCACTACATAAGGAGAGTTAATGTCTTGAGGATTTGCAGGAAAATTAGTATCTCTGTGAGTTGGCCTTAAGATTTTTTGGGAACCAGTGAATGATAAAAAGGATAGAAATACAATTGAGAGAATCTGGGATTTTCTCTGAAATAATTTGAAAATTGCAACTTTATGCCTATCAAAGATATATGGTTAGCTGTTACACAACTGACTAAATAAGTAAATATACAAATAACTATTACACAAAAAGGGACGCAGTGGCTCAGTGGGTTAGGACGCTGAGCTTGTCGATCGGAAGGTCGGCAGTTTGGCGGGTCGAATCCCGAGTGCCGCGTAGCAGAGTGAGCGCCTGTTACTCGTCCCAGCTTCTGCCAACCTAGCAGTTTGAAAGCACGTAAAAATGCAAGTAGAAAAATAGGGACCACTCCGGTGGGAAGGTAACAGCGTTCCGTGCGCCTTTGGCGTCTAGTCATGCCGGCCACATGACCACGGAGACGTCCTCGGACAAGCGCTGGCCCTTCGGCTTTGAAACGGAGATGAGCACCGGCCCCTAGAGTCGGAAACGACTAGCACGCATGTGCGGGGGAACCTTTACCTTTACCTTTATTACACAAAACATTATACAGTGATGCATAAATGAATATGCAAATTAATATCTGAATGTGCCCTTTTGTTGGTCCTTGAATTCTACTGATCTGAACAATGGGAAAACTGAGCCTCCAGATCACTGTACTGCAAGATGTTCTAGATCAGGAGTGTCAAACTGCTAGCCCGCAGGCCGGATGCGTCATTGCCGGCAATGGCAAAACTGTCCGGATATGTTGCGCAATGTCATGAGTTTGACATGTCTGTTCTAAATCTTGTAGATTCAAAAGCTAAGGTTGCAGGGCTATTTGGTACTGTATTCATTGGCACAGAATCTCCTCAAAAGTTCTGTCTTGCCCCTTAGATTAATCAAAATAAACATGAAATCATTGTAAGATATCTTCCTGGATTTTGGAGTGAGCACCAGCTTTGAGTTTGCTGTCACAACTCCAATAAAACAGTCAATATCCTTCCTGGATATGAACAAATGGAGATTAATTTGAACATGATGAAAGTGCTGTTGGATAACAGAAAGACAACTTTAGATTTGGAATTATGCCTGGTCTGGCAAAGAGGCTTTTTTTCCAGATACATCTCCTTTATAGCTTTCAATGCTTTGTGACAATAACCTCTTCAAACATGCCACTTAACAAAGGTTGGGAGTTCTCCATCTCTGGAAGTTTTTAAAAAACAGATTGGACAACCAGTTCTTGAGGATGATTTCACTGGTTTTTCTGCACAATCCAGAGTTTCAGATTAAGATGAGCCTTCCAACTCCATAATTCAGTTACCTTATGGTAAGATGGGCCACCAATACGTTTTACAAATAAGTTTTTTTTTTTAAAAAAACCTTGCTTTACCCATCCCACCAGATAGATCTATGAGCAATTTACCTGACTTGTTGCAAAAGGCATTTTAAATTTTGAAGAACTTTCTCTAAATGAAAAGAAAACCCAGAAGTAGATACACGTATGAAAATATCACCTTTTCTTCCTTTAAAAAGAAAATAAATATTCAGATCTAGTATACAGTTTGGCTTGTTTGTTTGAGCTATCTAAAGGTAACTTTGCTGCTTCCTGTTAGCTTTTGGCACAGTGGGATCTGGATGGTGCAAGCGGATTAATGGAAAACTGTTAAGTATTTCCATGGTCATATCTTGAATGAGCAAGGCAGTCTTGGACATTTTCCAACTGCACAATCTATAAAACATTACATAAATCATGCTGAGTTATGAAAACAAACTGGGTAAAAGCAAAGCTGAGACCTTCCACTAGATACAAATCAATACAAGACACATTCACTTTTAGTCTGGTATTCTAATTATTTCATAAAAGCTATGCGCCTAAGAATATGACAAAGTGGAAGAGATGGTGTTAATAGTAATAATACGTATAGTCTTCTAACTGCAATTTCTCTTCTCTGTAAACAAAGCATAGAGAAGATAATTTAATTTTACAGGGGATCATGACATTTACAAATTACTCTCATAAAAAATGAGATTACAGTCAGTGTAACGGCTGGGGGAGGGATATTTTATTTCAGAATGAGAGCAGTATTTCTCCATTTTGATTTGACATGTAGTTGACAATGTTTATTTATTTGTTTATTCATTTACCTGATTTATTTATTTAAATTATATACAGAAGCTGCCCATCTCACATACAGTATATATGACTCTGGGCAGCTTCCAAAATTAAAACATTAAAAATACCAAACACCTCCCCAGATAAAGTAATGATACAAGCAGGGCTTTTTTTCTCATAGAACGCTCAGAACGGAGTTCCGGCACCTTTTTTGGATGGAACCTTGTAGGTTAGGCAAAGTGGGTTGTATGACATATGTGAGTTCCGGCACCTTTTTCTTTTACAAAAAAAGCACTGGATACAAGCATTAAAATATCAAAACAGTGTAAATATTTTTTAAAAAATCATACATACAGTATAATCAACAGGCGAACACAGTTAATTCAGGAACAGTACAGTCATTTTATAGGCTCTGCACCACATTCTTTAATCTCTAGGCCAGATGGCAAAGCCATGTCTACTGGCCTTGCCACAGGGCCTTTAAGGTCAGGACCATAGAATGGGTGCAGCGGCAGAAAAAGTTCTTCTTCTAGTGACACCCATTAATGGACAGAATCTATAAGATGCTCCTTCTATTGGACCTATTGGGGGGTTATGCTTTATATGACAGCAAACTTCCAGTCTTACTCTAACATCTGCCCTGTTTGTCTTATATGTTAGCTTACAGAATTATATTTTATCAATATTTCACAAAACAGGGAAACAATGCTTTGAAATCTCAGTGGCTTTGTTGTTGCCTGTATAATAACATACAAAGCTTGCAGCTATATCTTATTTCACAGCTGTTTCAAACAAAACAAATCCACTATAGTGTGAAGGAAAGTTTTAGAAGAGAATTGTTCACCATTACCTCCCAAAAGCCATTACCTCTTAAACTTTGCTGTTGAAAGTAGCTCAAGGCAAAAAGCAAACAAACTATGAACTAAATCCTGTCACCAGCTAAAAATGACACTTTTAATTAAAATGTCTAGCATTAACTTTCAAAATTCAGTTAAATGCCTAGTTAGGTCAGTTTTATCTACCACTGGGGATCGTCAATTATCCTCATGAAGTCCTCAATAATACAGAATCCAACACTGGCCCAGTTATAAATTCAAATGAAGGATAAAGAAGCAGAATGAGATGAAATTATACTTAAAAGAGAGCCTAGGTCACATTGGTTCCAATTCAAATTATTTCCCAGTCTTAGCTCTTTCACAGTAGAACAAAGTCCTCAAGAACAATGACAATAAGCCCAAATTCAAGTTCAGTTTTAATGAAATGTTGTGTACTTGGGAACACATCAAAATCCCAGTAGAGAAGAGTATTACTATCACAGGTACACCCAGAATGAGAGTCTTTCATCTACTCCTTCAAAGATAAAGCACCTGAGTCAAATATTTGAAACTTCAAATGTTGGCTGAGAGTTACTAATGTTGTTTTTATAGATTTTCTTCCAGCATGGTGAACGTTCTGACAATCCCTTTCCTAGCTCAATACTGAGCCAGCCACTTCCTGAGTCTGCTGGAGAGCTCCAGTGTTACATACTGTAGATGGTGGGACGCAATTCCAGCAAAGCCGAACATGGCAGAAGTGAAATCAAGTAAAAAGCAGACCTAGAAAATAACATTGCTAATCATTAGTGAAGAAAGGGCACCATTTAAAATATGGTTTTAATTAGCTGGAAAGGATACTGCCCAACAGAACTGGCCTGTAACATATATCAAAGGAACAAAATTTGTTTATAAACTTGAATCGCCTATCTTCCTTGGAGAAAATTGTGTCAATTTTTTTAAAAAGCAAATATGTGTACGTAGGTAAACTTAACATACAGCTCACAGATTATTGCATTAGTCTCCAGCCATAAATGCTAAATACTGCACTAATTACCCTATCAAAGAAAGTTAAGTACATTATCTATAGTGACTGCACTGAAAGTTACAGAATACACATGAAACCAAATGGATGGTTCAAAATATTTCCCCTCATTTCTTCCATGAAACCTTTGCAGACGCTTATTGGATTTGTTCAAAACATGCAAAATTTGCTGACTTGGTCCAAATCCAATACGCTGGCCCAAACCATCAAAATCAATATAGAGAATATATCACAGCAATGATAAGTTGGCCATTAACCCTTTTAGGCAAATGTTTATAGATGTGATTGCTCAAGCCTATTCAAAGATGACATCACAGTATCTGCCTATGGTGTTTAGTTAACAGGGAGGTTTGAACACTTATGTATGAAGATCCAGTGCAGCTTTCTCTGAAATATAGGTGGTCCCTGACTTACAACAGTTCACTTAGTGACCATTTCAAGTTACACCATCACTGAAAAAAGAGGCTTACGGCCATTTTTCACACTTACAACCATTACAGCATCCCTATGTTCATGTGGTCAAAATTCAGACGCTTGACAACTGATTCATATTTATGATGGTTGCAGTATCCCAGGGTCATGTGATCACCTTTTGCAACCTTCTGACAAGCAAAGTCAATAGGGAATCCATATTCACTTAACACCTGTGTTGCTAACTTAACAAGTGCAGCGATTCACTTAACAACTATAGCAAGAAAGGTTGTAAAATGGGACAAAACTCATTTAACAAATGTCTCACTTAGCAACAGAAATTTGGGCTCAATTATGGTCGTAAATCAAGGACTACCTGTATATGGAATGTGATAAATTCAATCCACACTTGAAAAATCTAGTCTAAAGGTGTACACTTTTTTGATACCTTTAGAATGAGGTAAACTTTCACAAAAACAGTGAAAAACTTTCAAATTCTCTCAATTTTTGCCTTTAGCTTTAATGGTATATACAGTATAAATTCATGCAATTGCAATTTTTCCTCCAAAACGTAATTATCATTAAGGAAATAAATTATTGGGTAAAGTAGCTTGTCAGAAAATCTATTAAAATATGTTGTATAACTATTTTTACACCAGAAAAAAATTCTTTCCAAGGCAATGCTTTCAGCTTTGCTCTCTCCTGATCACCTTTTTGCCTCCGTTCTATTTTTTTAAGCTTTTTTTTTAAGCTTTTAAGCTTCACACATGTTCCCTTCCATCCAGAGCTCAAAAAATGAATTACCATTGCTCTGCTGTGATGGAGAAAATTAAGTCTTTATGTGTAGCTGCCAAAATGAGGAATTTCTCATTGTTAATGAAGTGGTATGGAATGAAGTAAAGAGGTAGATTTCCAGAAGGGAGGAAGTGCATTCCAGTGGAGTAAGAGGCAACTTAATTCAGATATTACGGTGTGAAAGAAAGTAGATGAAGATAGCCTCTCTCTCTCTGGCAAGATCCTGTCTATAGATGTGAAACAATAAAGAAAGCGGCTTGGAAGAATCACTACATATACTATAATTCACACTGACAGGTTTGGGGCCTGTCAGTAATCTTATGGCGAATGAAAGTATGTAAAATGCAGCGATGACAGGAAGTTTTTTTCTCCTCAGTAAAGACATTAAATCCAATGCAGATACTGTAGGTGTGTTTAATTCAGGATCTTTTTTATGGCATGGACAGTATGTTACCTATGAAGGAAACATTTGAATGTTCCACTAGACTACTATTGTCTGTCACACAGTCACCCAGATGTTCAGACAGGATTCAGCCTTTTTTCCTACTTATCAAGTCCTTCCCAAGCATCTGGGATAGACAGATGCTGGATGTTTGATATAATCGCAGGATGTAAGCTATTCCAAATAAAGGCACCTTTTGCAATTGACTGATGGTGAATTTGTCTGTTTAGTCTACATTTGGCACGTATGTAATCTGGGTCATCCATGGGCATAAGCACATACATGGAACATATTTTGCAAATCACAATAGTGTCACTTTTTATTTCCATGCTTATGTTTCTTTTTGCTAGTTCATTTAAGGGTTAAAATTTTTATGATTGTTTATGATTGTTCTTTGTTTTTATACCTTGTACTTAGCTCTGGGAAGTTGGGGGGGGAAGGGGGGGAGGGATAGGAAGGGTTAGGTAGGGGTGGGTGGAGGGAGGGGGGGATTGTTAAAGATAAAATGTATTGTAAAACTTTTCAATTAAAAAAAGGGTTAAAATTTTTTAAAGTTTACAGAATGTTTAAAAGATTTTTCCAATTTTTTAAAAAAATCTAAGTTAAAAAATTAAAAATTCTGAAAGTTCATGTTCAAATATCAAAATTTAAACATGTTTTTTATTTAAAAAAATATTTTTCTTCAAAAAAATTTAAAATTATGGAAGTTCTTCTAAAAATATATAATATTCAAACATTTTCAAAATTTTGGAAAAAATTGTCCTTCTCTTTCTCTCTCTCTCTCTCTCCCTTCCTCCCTCTCTCCCTACACTGGTCTGAACAGCTGGTCTGCCACACTGCTCTCAGCTGATGGTCAGCTGTTATTCACTCCATTCTACCATCATTCAGCTGTTCTCTGGCTGCAAACAGAGCTCTGGTTTCACTGACATTCAGCTCAGTGCCACGACTGTTCAGCTGGCCTCCATTTGCACCACGTAGCCCACCAAACAATTGGCCTCCAGCTGCCTCAACACCCATCCTAGAATCTTCAGCCCCCTAGGCTGCTGGGTTGGGTTGCTGGGCCACCCAGATGCCTCTCAGGTGGGCCATCTACAAGGATGACCAAGTATCAAGAGCAGGGCTTTTCAACCTTTTCACCCATTGTACCACATTTAGGATATGGCAACATCCAAGTACCACCAGTCGCTTAGCAAGGAGTCAGAAACTTGATGACCAAAAAGAAAAAAGGAAAAGGAAAAAAGTGATGAAGTGCAGGTAGTCCCTGACTTAAAAAAGTTCGCTTGGTGACTGTTCAAAGTTACAGTGGCACTGAAAAAAGTGCCCTCCAAGCCACAGCCAAGCAAGACACCTGCCTGCCTGCCCAGCAGCGCTCTTCCTCCTGTCCGAGGTTTTGTTTTTATTCCCCCCCCCCCTCTGCTGGGTGGTTGCAGCAGATTTTGGTCACTTCACATGACCCTGGGACACTGTGACTGTCATAAATATGAATCAGTTGCCAAGCATCTGAATGTAAATCACAAGACCCTGGAGATGCTGCAACATTCCAGCTGATCGGTGCTTCTTCTGGGCTCAGCAGAAGTGCCAGGATCAGCGCCAAGCTCCAGCTGGAGACTGGCACTGATCCTGGCGCTTCCACTGAGCCCTGACAACCCCAAAGAAGCACTGATCCTGGTGCTTCTGCTGAGCCCTGACAGCCCTGTAGCTCCAGCCACCTCTCACTCAGGCTTGTGTGGTGCTGTCACCGGTTCAGCTCATTCCCCTCCCCTGCTACCACTTTTCTAGGATGGTTGCATACCACTTGCCAGGTGCCAATGTACCACAGGTGGTACCCATACCACTGGTTGAAAAGCCCTGATCAAGAGTCTTCAACCAGACTCTTGATGTTATTTTCATACAGCATCTTGAATCCTTCAGTTTTCACTATTTTCCCCTGCCTGATTGTGAGCATGAGACCTTTGTCCAGTCCAAACTCCACTGCAATATCTTGGCTGTACATATGGACAGTGTTGAGCAGGGATTCTATTTCAGATGGCATTTTTCCATACATCTTCAGATTGTCCATGTAAAGGATGTGGGATAGTTTGGCATATATTTTTAATGCTTGATAGCCATGGCCTGAGTTATTCAGTATCTTGACAGAAGAATCAGTTCAATGACAAACAATAATGGTGATAGTGAATCTCTTTGAAATATTCCTCTCTTGATATTAATCTCTCCCAGTCTCTCTCCATTGACCTGCAACAGTGTCTTCCATTGTCCCATTGATCTTTGCACAAAACTTCTGAAGTTTCTACTGACTCCTGTTATTTCTAGGTACTTGATTATCCAATCATGTGGCAGATTCAAATACCTTTTTGTAGTCAATCCACACTACATTCAAGTTGGTCTTCCTTCTCGGGCAGCTTTCCAAAACGTCTTTCATTCCTCTGCTGTTTGGGCAGTTTCCTTTCTGCTCAGCTGGAAAGAGCTTGTTTTCAACTAGATGGTATTGGACTGCATCAGCTATCACACCAGTTAGCAATTTAAAAGTTATTTGTAAGCAGGTAATTGGCCTCTGGTTGCCTGGTGCTGGATCTTTCATTATCAGGTATGTTTTGTCACATATTAGCCACTCTTCAATTTCACCTCCTTGGAGTATGTTGCTAACTGCTTGGCAAACAAGTGGGTGTAAACCAGTCAGATGTTTCAACCAAAAACCTGCAGTTCATCTTCACCTGGTGCTGATCAATTCTTGATATTCATTGCTGTTTTCTCCACCATTTAGAGAGGGCTGTAAAGCATTGTGAAGTCTAAGTGCTATTGCTATTTCTTTTGTTACTAGTTCTTTCATTTCAGATTCTTTTTTATTCTTATCCACCTCCTTTAACCAAGCTGGATCCTTGTATTTCTTTGAGTTATCCCATATCTGTGCCCAGAACTGCACTGTTTTTTCCTTCTCAGATACTGACTGATTCACTGCAGCCTCTCCATTGATGGATTATTAGAAATGTTTCTGATTGGATTGAAATAGGACATTCTGACTATAATTTCCAATTCAAGTTTCGTATCTATTGATCTTCTTGGCTATAGCTGTGATTTGCTGCTTTATTATTTCCAGTGCTTCCTTGATCTTCACTGTTTCTAAGTGGTAATTTTTTGATTCGGTATTCTTTGGTCTTGTTCTTCAGCTTCTTTTCTTTTGTATGTTCCAGCTTGCTTGCATCTGATTTCAGCTTGCAGATCTTATTTTCCAGTCTGATCTTCTATTTTGGTGGCACATTGTTTGACTTTTTTCTTTGTTGATTTTGCATCTAGGGTATTCAGTTATAACTGCAGCTGTGCTGTACATTAGTTGGTTTGTTTATTGCAGTGAGTTGGTGCTTATATTTGATATTGCAGTATTGGCATCTTTTAATGCTTGTGCTAGCTGTTTCTTTGGAACAAGCTTCGATGCAGACAACCTTACTTTTATGTTTTTGTGCTGTTCTAGTAGTTCAGTTATTCTTTGTTTCAATTCTTCTACTTCTTTAGTTAGAGGCTTTGCTTTTTCTGAGGCAGAGGAGAGGGTGCCTGGTTTCCAAATGAAAACAATTGTATGTCTCTGCTGGATTCCTCTACTGCCAACTCCCCCTGGTTTGCCAATACATTCTGGCAAGACTTTGATTTGTTTGGTCAAGGTAGACCTTTGCAATTCTGCTTCTGTGAATACTTTATTTCTTATTATGAATCATTGTCAACCTGCTAGTCTGTTATTTCTGATTCTGGATGTTGTTCTTTCCAGAATTGGTGCATTCTTTTCAAAATTCTCTTCTTGTTGGAATTGATCTATAATAACAAATCACTATTTCTTCATTTTCAATCAATGTACATTTATGACAGGTAAAGACTTTTTCTTCCAATAGTTCTATAGTTGCTGGCCCTGGTTGCTCAGCCAACAATCCTGAGTACTATAGCCCATTTTTCACAGATGTCCAGGAATTCCAACATCTAATGCTGTCCATGTTAACCTGGGCAATGACTGAGCTGGTATGGATTTCTGCAATATATATCTCACAGTATTTTTTATGGGAGAGACACTCTTTGTCTGACTCCTCTGATGAGACCTGTCCAGTATGGTTGAAACTGTGGCATGACTCTCATCTTCCTCAGAGCACACAAACCCCACAATCACATTAAGGTAGTGTCTCACTGTGAGATTATTATTACTATCATTTGCCACACAGTTAGCCAGATGTTCTGTCTGGATTTGACATTTTTGTCTGCCTATCGAGTCCTTCCCAAGGAAGTGGGACAGGCTGTTCTGTACCAGCCTGCTACCGGCCCTGCAGATAAGGCAGGGACAACCCCTTTTACAAGAAGGCAAGAGGCTGGAACTAAGCCTGCCAAATTTATTAACATAAAAACATAAACAGAGCAAAGAGAGCAAAGAGAGCAAACACGAACCATGAAACAGGAACTATTCAAACGGTTGCCTTCAGCAAACCAGCCCTCCCACGCATTCCCCTTTTATACAGTTCAGGGCGTGGCTTCTATCTGCCTCCTTCCGAGGTGCCCCATTGCCTTCCTCTGTTTACTCCTGATTGACTGCATCCTGCGTTGGGCATCCTTGAACAGGGCCAGCTGTGGGTCATCTTCATCCATGCTGTCAGGCTCACACAGCTGGGTCTGCGTCGTGACCAGGTGGGGGGGGGCTGGCTGAGGGCTCTCATCAGCAAGCTCTCCAACCCCCTCAGCAACCACTCCAACACCCCCCTCCTCCTCCTCCTCTGAATCGTCCGACCCAACTGACGAACCCACAGGCTGACCCTGAATCACAACACAGGCAGATGTAGATGTTTGATGGTGTTAGAGGTATTGTTGCAAGATATGTACTGTTCTGAGTAAAGCTGCCTTTTGCAACTGACTAATGCTGATAGTGTTCAAATGGTGCTCCAGTTATTTTGGGATTGCGCCCAAGGTGCCTATGACTATTGGGACTACCTTTGCTTGCTTCTGCCACATTCTATTTCTATTTGCAGGTCTTTGTATGTTGTGATCTTGTTCAGTTCTTTTTCTTCTATTCTGTTGTCTCCAGGTACTGCTACATCCACTATCCAGACATTTTTGTCTTTCTTCTTTCTTGACAATTGTTAAGTCTGGGGTGTTATGTGGCAGGTGCCTGTCTGTTTGAATTCTAAAGTCACAGAGCAATTTAGCTTCTTCATTTTCTCTGATTTTCTCTATTTTATGGTCCCACCAGTTCTTGGTTGCAGGCAAATGGTATTTCTTGTAGATCTTCCAATGCACCATTGTTGCTATTTTGTCATGCCGTTGCTTGTAGTCAGTCTGTGCAATCTTCTTGCAGCAGCTAACCAGGTGGTCCACTGTTTCTTCAGCTTCTTTGCATAGGTGGCATTTGCTGTCTGTTGCTGTCTTTTCAGTTCTGATTTTGTATGCATTTGTTCTTAAGGCAGCCAGAATTAGACCCTCGGTCTCTTTCTTCAAATTTCCTGCTCTTAGCCTTTGCCAGGTCTTGTTATTATCTGTTTTCCCTGCTATTTTTAATGTATTGGCCAGGCAATGTTTGTTGTCCTATGCCTCCATTCTGTTCTTCATTTGGTCTTTCTTGGTCTAGGCCAGTCTGGTCTCTCCAGTAGTCAGTGAGCCTTCCTGGTATACTAGCTTCAGTGCATCTTCTTCACTGTCCTTCGGGTATTCTTCCAATGCTCTTTTTTCTTCTTCAACCATCTGATGTACTTGCAACATTCCATGCCCACATATTTTCCTTGGTAGGTAGAGTCTGTCTATGTTGCTGTGAGGATAATGGCCATGATTCATTGTTATTATTTTTCTGATCTTCCTATCCTAGAGCTTTTAGTACTGCTTGAGTCTGTTAATGTTGTTGTTGCTGCTATATTCTTAGTGGTATATGGCACCAATTTGGGAAGCACCAAACTTTCTACCAATACTAGAGCAAACATCTTAAATCAGGCATGTCAAACTGCTGGCCCACGGGCTGGATGCATCACGACGAAACCGCGCCCTCCCCATTGCCAGCAATGGGGAAAAAGTCATGATACATCATGCAATGACACATGACATCATGAGTTTGACATGCCTGTCTTAAATGGATGGTTCAGATTTGTAAGTCTTCAGGGTTTTTTTTAAAAAATGTATCTATTCTCAGGTATTTGTGGATAGGTTAATTTGATAGAACCAATAAACTGAATAAACCTGAATAAATTATATAAAGAATGCAATCTACATAGATGCTTAGCTGGGTGTATGACCAATGAACTCAGTAGGACATACTGTTAAGCAAAGCAGACATAGAACTGTACTGCAATTTATCATTCTAATTTTTACTAACCAATATATTGTATCCAGATGGAAATCATGATATAATCACTGCCATCTAAGAGTGTTTGTCATTTCCAATAAGTCACAATTTCAGCTAATTTGATGGAGTCTATGAATCATGATTTTTCTTTACTTGGCTGAATCAGTTTAACTCATTGGTTCTAATGCAAATAACTACTGAAAACCCAAACATACAAAGAGCTTCATATAAACAGTATGGTTTCTTTCACTTTCAAGGCCTATGAACAAATACAATAGCCTAACCCAACCTATCATCCCTCCTGCTCAGAGACATAAATAAAAGGAAATGAAATAAAATGATATCCATAGAAATTTCTAGGAACTGAATATTGTTGTTGTTGTTAGTTGCAAAGTCATGTCCGACCCATCGCGACCCCATGAACAACATTCCTCCAGGCCTTCCTGTCCTCTACCATCTTCTGGAATCCATTTAAGCTCACGCCTACTGCTTCAGTGACTCCATCCAGGCACCTCATTCTCTGTCGTCCCCTTCTTCTCTTGCCCTCAACCTTTCCCAGCATTAGGTTCTTCTCCAGTGAGTCCTTCCTTCTCATTAGGTGGCCAAAGTATTTGAGTTTTAGCTTCAGGATCTGGCCTTCTAAAGAGCAGTCAGGGTTGATCTCCTCTAGGACTGACCGATTTGATCACCTTGCAGTCCAAGGGACTCGCAGGAGTCTTCTCTAGCACCACAGTTCAAAGGTTCATAGTTCAACTGAAAATTAAACCAAGTTAATTTTTTAACTTCCTTTTTTTAGTTGACTCATTGGTCCACTCTAGAGCTGTCAATTTTGCACAGTTGCAGAGAGGAGACTTTATACCATTTTCAGTCAAATCTTTTTGGCTAAAGGTAACAAGAACTGGCTTTAAACTCTGGATAGTTCCATAAAAAAGAATTTATCCCAGGCAACACCTGAAAAGGGCTCACTGATTTCAAATCACTGTCCTGTACATACAGGTACTGTTGCTGCTGTTACTGCTGCCGATGATGATTAATTTACTTTATACTTAGTCTAATGGAAAGTCAGTAGAGCGAAGTAATTAAATTATTGGACTGGGACCAGAAACATTCAAGTCTTCATACCTCCATGGAGCTCACTATGTTAACCATACACACGCGCGCACACACATACGCACAATCTGCCTGACCTTCCTTAAAAGGCCTTTATTATAAGGGTAAAATTAACAGAGAGGCTGATCTCTCCTCTGAAAAAAAAGTAATTACAGTATACAACAGACATGTCAAACACAAGGCCCGGGGGCCGGATCTGGCCCGCAAAGTGGTTTCATGTGGCCTGTGAAGCCATCCTGGAAACAGTGAGGGAACGGCCCCCGCTGCCTTGGCCCTGGCCCAGAGATCCTCCTCCTGCCAGAGACCCTCAGATCTCTCCCACTCCTGCCCAGGCCCCCATAGGCACCCTTGATGCGAAAGATGTAGAGCTGGCCATGCCCACCCAGTAGGCCATACACAATCTAGCCACGCCCACCCAGTAGGCCATGCCCACCCAGACCATACCCACCCGGCCCCCTGAGGGCAACCGCAATGCTGATGCGGCCCTCAATGAAATTGAGTTTGACACCCCTGGTGTACAATAAACACCTGAAATATGACCAAAGTGTAATATAGGTAGTCCTCACCTTCTGACCACAATTGAGCCCAAAATTTCTGCTGCTAAGTGAGAAAAGAGGCTAGACAGTCACTTGTCTGAGATGGTATAGGTTCTCCTGCTTGAGTAGGGGGCTGGACTAGAAGACCTCCAAGCTCCCTTCCAGCTCTATTCTGTTCTATTCTAAAAATGCATGCTGAGCTTTAAATAAAGAAAAATTGAATACTTGTTATTTTCAGAAACTGTCAATAGTTTGGAAAACATATGTTACCACAACCATCCCAAACATACAACTATATAAAACATTTGTATTTCCTTTTCCTGCTCTTTTTTAAAAAAAATGAAATAAAGAAGCAAACAGCAAACTGGTAGAGACACATTGGCCTTGCAACATAACTTTAAATCACGAAAAAAGCTTTGCTAACAGAAGGAAAGAAAAATCACTTGCAAAGCAATGAAAAACTGAACTAAAGCAGCTAAGCAGTCTTCATTTCCTTCTGCCAACTGCTCGGATTTCTTTGGGAAAATGTGCATACAACTGGAGAAATAGACATAAATGTTTAAATTCAGACACCCATTCATAACTTTTGAAATCTATCTTAAAACTATGTTCAATATAAGCTCTCCAGCTATCTATCAGTTCCATGCATGTTTCTCTAACTTCACCAGATTAGTTGCCATAAATACACAGTTTAATATTACCCTATTTATAGCAAACATCTTGGCTTCCATTCATATTAAGGGCGGGGGGAGGAGAGAAGAACAACATCAGTAATTTGAAGTAAAGGAAAATCTGGCAGATGGCATTTTTCAGAGCATAGCACTCACCAATATCAAATGTTTAGTTGGCATATTTGAGTGTGAAAGAAAGAGAAGAAGAGAGAAAAAGAGATAATCACCTAATTAATTCACATCAGTGTCAGATCAGGTTCTTCCTAGATACAGTGGCCAACAATGACATGAGTATGAGACACTGGATAAATTTTACAAAACTGGCTGATAATTACATCAAATTTCATGATGTGGAACCCCTTGCTGCGATTTATGTGTGTCTGCATTTCACATAATAGATGTTCTTTGCATCATCCACAACACATTTTCTGTATAGCCATAATTCCTTTGCTATCAGTCATCTTTCCTGTTCTGCCCAGAAGAAGATCACAATTTCTCCAGAACAAAATATAGTAATTTTGTTAAACTTACTATTGTTTGTAATCTATATTCAAAACTATTTTTTAAAAAAATTCTCAATTCATCATGCTTTTTTGCATGGGCAGGATGCACTGATTAAATAAGAGGAGCTGTGCATGCTATTTATTTTGACATCTTGTGATTACAGCAAGCCGGTTGGATGGAGGGAATTGTCATTTTTTGTCAAAGTGGAAGGTGACATCTGCCACTAAATTAATATGTACAAGTTTTCACACCCAGGGAATAATATTTTAAGCAACAAATCTTGTACTTTTGGTTATACAGGTAGTCCTCGACATATGACCACAATTGAGCTCACAATTTCTGTTGCTAATTGAGACATTTGTGAAGTGAATTTTGCTTCATTTCACAACTTTTCTTGCCACAGTTGTTAACTGAATCACTGCAGTTGTTAAGTTAGTAAAATGGTTGTTAAGTGAATCTGGCTTCTCCATTGATGGGTTGCAAAAGATGATCACGTGACCCTGGGACACTGCAACCATCATAAATATGGGTCAGTTATCAAGCATCTGAATTTTGATCATGTGACCATGTGGTTGCTGCAACAGTCATAAGTGTGAAAAAGAGTCATGTCACTTTTTTCAATGTTGTAACTTCAAACAGTCACTAAGTGAACTGTTGTAAGTCGAGAACTACCTGTATCACATAGAGAGCATTTGATATTAAAATTGAATACTGTAAACCTAAGGAAAGAGATTGGGTTTGCAAGACTTTCTTGAATACATCAAGATTTCAGGAAATTGGAATAAGCAATAAATTATACTCATTTGTGACTGTCAGTCTACAGTAAAACAAAGAAAAAACAAATATCCTGTCTAAGGAGTTGCAACAAAAGTAGAAATATGGTCAGACATATTAGTAAATATTAACAG
The DNA here is from genome assembly GCF_964194415.1 of Vipera berus. NCBI lineage: Eukaryota > Metazoa > Chordata > Lepidosauria > Squamata > Viperidae > Vipera > Vipera berus. The sequence goes on from NC_138206.1 coordinate 99,313,783, forward strand.
AACCCAGAAATATACCATTCCATAATATAGATAGATGCCATTCTAGAACATTTTAAATGTTTTAAGTTAATATCAAATAAATCATCTTGTGGCTTAATAAAATATGAAAATAAAGTAACATTCCAACCACACTATTCTGAAAGTCCAAGAATGGTTGCTGGAGTTGGGCATGTCCAGTTTATGGGTATGCCGACAAAAAGAAGGACGAGGGATGACATGATAGCAGTGTTCCAATATCTCAGGGGCTGCCACAAAGAAGAGGGAGCCAAGCTATTCTCCAAAGTTCCTGAAGGCAGAACAAGAAGCAATGGATGGAAACTAGTCAAGGAGAGAAGCAACCTAGAACTAAGGAGAAACTTCCTGACAGTTAGAACAATTAACCAGTGGAACAACCTGCCTCCAGAAGTTGTGAATGCTCCAACAGTGGAAGTTTTTAAGAAGAGATTGGACAACCATTTGTCTGAAATGTTATAGGGTTTTCTGCCTGAGCAGAGGGTTGGACTAGATGACCTCCAAGGTCCACTCCAACTCTCTTATTCTGTCTTGGTTATGGCTAGTTCAGTCAGGCACAGAAACAATTTTCATCACTTGCTCATGAGTCTCACCTAACTTCCTTCCTGTTTAAAGTGAGGAGACACTAGGTACCCACTGAGCAGTTTTTCAAACAAAATTAAATTAATTTCTGGTATATAATTAATAAAAGCTTGTCCACTGCAGTGTGAAATAAAATGTATTTCATGTCCTATTTTTTATTCTATTTCGTGACAAATAGAAGCAGAATAAATCTTTGCTACATATTTGTACTATCAGAATGATGTTTAAAAGGCATTTTTCTTTAGATATTTCTTGTATATAACGTATTTACTTCACACTTTGGAATTTTCATCCTTCATCCCAATAATTCTTATAGCAGAGCTGCAGAAAAAACATGTTTTGTGCATCTAGCCAAAATTAAGTACAGTGCAGGGTATGCCAATGTGGATAATGGTGTAATAGTATGGAATTTCATGAACTTGGAGCTAAATAATCATTTCAGCTGGATTTGTTCTGATTCATAGTTCATAATCTTTTAACCACCCTCTTGACAAGTTTTTAGCTGAAGTGGTTGGTAGCATACTTGATACTGAATAATAATCCAAACTATGGGAAACCTCACTGGCTCAGGAATTCTGGGAGTTGAAGTCCACGAGTCAAAAAAGAGCCAAGGTTGCCTACCCCTGGTTTAGTTCATACATCACCCTGAGCTAAAATCAGACATATTATGTGAAGCAGGCTGCAGAGATTCAGCTAAATTATGTTAAATTGTAATATAATTACTTTAGCATTTTTAGCCAAAAGGCTAATTCAATTCTGATATTAGATCATTCCTAAATGCATCAGGTTACAGGAACCTCTTATTGTTAAGAAGTCTACTGTTACGGCATTTATGAAAACAGCAGGATGCAAATTTGAAAAGTGGCTGTTTGTCATATAACAAAAGGACAAATGTTATTTATTCCTTGATATGACATCTGAGCTGGCCAGGTTTAAAATTATTAAGCATAAGGTAATGTGGGTATGTTTAATCAAAGGCTACGGGGTGCTCTGCATGCATATTTAATATAAATGAAGAAATTATATAAAGAATGCCAAGGAACTACAAAGCTAGTATAGAAGACATGTTTCTACCACCTTGTCTGCTACTAGTATGGGTAAAAAACAACTGGCCACAAACAGATGCAATGACCACTGGAAATAGAGGTAGTTCTCTACTTATGACCAATTGTGCCCAAAATTTATGTTGCTAAGTGAGAAATTCGTTAAGTGAGTTTTGCCCAATTTTACGATTTTTCTTGCCACATTTGTTAAGTGAATTACTGCAGTTGTGAAATTAGTAACACAATTGTTAAGTGAATCTGGCTTCCCCATTGACTTTGCTTGTCAAAAGGTTGCAAAAGGAGATCACATGACTCTGGAACACTGCAACCATCATAAATGTAAGTCACTTGTCAAGCATCCAAGTGTAAATGGGGATGCTGCCATAGTCATAAGTGTGAAAAATGGTCATAAGTCACTTTTTTCAGTGCCATTGTAACTTTGAACGGCCACTAAGCAAACTGTTGTAAGTCAAGGATTGCCTGTATTAATTTGTCTTGAATTGCAATATTATTCCAATGATTACTTGGGGGGGGGGGTAAACAAAAAATTTCCAGAGAGACCCTGGACCACACTGAATTCACATTCAATGAAAAATTTAGTGCTGCTGTTTTTATAGCTTGCCTAGCATTTCTATAGCTGCTTCATTTAATAAAACAAAACATTCTGTGCATCTCATAACACAGACATGTCAAACACAAGGCCCGGGAGCCAGATCCGGCCCGTGAAGTGGTTTCATGCGGCCCACGAAGCCATCCTGGAAACAGTGAGGGAACGGCCCCCACTGCCTTGGCCCTGGCCCAGAGACCCTCCTTCTGCCAGAGACCCTCAGATCTGTCCCACTCCTGCCCAGGCCCCCCATAGGCACCCTTGATGCCAACGATGTAGACCTGGCCACGCCCACCCAGTAGGCCATATGCACTCTAGCCACGCCCACCCAGTAGGCCACACCCACCCAGGCCATATCCACCTGGCCCCCTGAGGGCAACCACAATGCTGATGCGGCCCTCAATGAAATTGAGTTTGACACCCCTGTCATAACACAAAGGAATACTTGCTATGATTCATTAAACCACTATGTCAGATGTTTAAATATAAGAACAAAACATGGGAATACTACAGTTACTGCGGACCAAAGTTGATCATAATAAACAAAAAGTCTCAATTTCTTTTAAAAAACCATCGCATATATGTTTTTTATTTCCTTAAATATCTGCAAGTAATCTTCCCTAAACCAGTGCCTTCCCAGTGTATTAGATTACATTCCCCAGCTAAGAGCTACCAGCAGGGGGCATCAAAGAAAATCAAGATAATAATTCTGATCATGTAATTTGCTTGTTTTTAACATGTTGAAATGCACAGTTATCTTTTTATTATTACTAAATATTATAATTATTAGCCACCTATAGTAGCCCCATGACAAGATAGGCAACAAATAAATGTAATAAAATAAAAAAAATATCAGAAGTAAAAAAAAATACTGTCCCATCTCTCTTAAAATTTCATTGAAGTTTTCAAGAAACTAATTAGGAAAAACTGATACAAATCAAACTAGAAGAAAAAAGGAAAATAGAATTTCAGAAGGTGCAGAAAAAAGAAGGAAAACAGTAGAAGAGAAAAGGAGAGAACAACGGTAATAATGAAAGGGTGGCTTCAAACTTTCATTGCACCAGGCATAAGTTAATATAGTAACTTTTTACCCTCTTTTAAAGTTACAGGTAAAAAAACCCCTTCTCTCCATAGCTTAATTTTTATCTGTATGCAATCAAAAAATGGTTATCGGGTCTGGTGCATTAGGAATTACCAGAAATATCAAAAGTATGAAAAGTTTTTTGAGTAAAGAACATGAACCATCATAAAACAAATGATGTAATGTCATAATCATTGTCTGTTTTAACCTCCATTCATTTCATTGGGGCTTATATACAATTAATGGAAGATGCTATGATTTCTCTTTCTTGGTGTTTAACAGAGATATTGACAGTGCTTTTTTTGTAAAACAAAAAGGTGCTGGAACTCACACATGTCATACAACCCACCTTGCCTACCCTACAAGGTTCCATCCAGAAAAGGTGCCGGAACTCCATTCTGAGCGTTCTATGAGAAAAAAAGCCCTGGAAATTGAAAAGTATACATGACATAGAGCCTGGTTACTTGAGGGATTGACTGATTCAATCCTGCAGAGATGAGATGTGCTCCAGGTTCCCTCAATTAAACAATGCCATTTCTCAGGACCCCTTCTTTATTCCCCCTCTGAAACAAGGTTCCCCCCCCCCAAAGATTTGTATGGCACCCACTCTGCCATTGTATAGAAAAACCATAAAGACATGAGTCTTCACCCACCCTTTGGCTCCCTTTCATGGCTTAGCCATCTTTTATTTTATTGATACTGTTGTATTTTCTTTCATTGTTGTGAGCTGCACCGAGTCATTGAGAAGCATACAGGTTTAATAAATTATTAATAAATTATTAACATGTTTATTATTATTCCAAAAGCAGAGCGTGAGACTCTCTTTAATTGGACAGGATAATGTTTTAAAAGATGGAAGCAAATATTAAATATTAAAATCTCATAAGTCAGATTCTCTTATGCCAGTTTAGGCATCCAAGCCAAATTATCAGATGCTCAAGTTAATCTCTTCTCTAATAATTGTATTATCAGATTCTGCAGTAAAAATATTACAGAATAAAAAAATTTTGCCCAAGGAATGTTGAACTGCAATTAAATCACACCATGGCCAGATAGAAAAAAAGATTCCATCAGCAAGTCTAGAAATCTATCTTTGCTAAATTTCAGATTTAGTAAAAAGGCCTGTAAACTACATAGTTAGAAAGAAGGAAGATGCAAGAATTCTCTGCAAGAATGTGTCCTAGTAGCTACTGTAATGTATTGGGCTTGCTTTGTTAAGGGAACACCACGTGGTAATTGCTAGAAGGCTGTTTGAGCAGGGAAGCTAGCTAACGCTCCCAGCTCCTCAGACAACCCGTCTCCAGCACTGCTATTGGTTGCCCCTAAGGCGGCAATAGGTTGCTTCAAACCTATTGGCTGCCACCTAGGGGCCAGGCTATAAATTGCTGCATCTGCAGCCCTGTTCTCCAGTTCAGATCCTGCAAGCAATAAACCATGATCTTTGCTGAACTCACTTGCCTCATCTTCATTCCTGCGCAACGAACCCAGTACACAACAGCTACAATCAAAAATGCAAATTATTTTGGATAAGTAATCTTCAGCTTTATTTCTCTCTGTGAGTCAGAACGAAGTTACCTGCCAGGCAACTATTAGATAATAAGGTGCATGTACTAAATCCAATTGTTAAAATATTTTCCTGTTGCACTGTAGTTGATAGGCATACATTTCATTTCCAATAGTTTCTTTTTGTAGCTTGTCAGTGGAATAATGTCTTGTTATTTCAACATTATCAGCCTTCCAGAAAAAGCTGACAACAGCGATTTTCTTGGAGGATTTTTGAGCTTTATTTGTCATATCTCTTGCGTTTCTCTATTTTATTGTATTTTCTTACAAAGCTGCTGAGAATCTTTTGATTGTGGTAGGTTCAGATTTGATTAATAAATAAATAATTTTGAAGCCTTTTTTGAGATTTCCAATTATGGAATTACAGCACGTACTCTAGCTCCACACATCTTTGGAAGTATTTCAGTAAGCTTTCATTTCCTTTTTTAATAAACAGACTGATTGGTGGAAGTGGCTGTGAACAGATGCAAGGTAGAGTGATTAGTACAGTTAGAAAGTAGGACCCTTATTTGCATAATTAGATGGCAGAGTTATTAGGCTTATATGTTTAAAATTAAAACATAGCTCAGCAACAAATACCTAAAACAAAGGAAAGAACATGCCAGCTCTAGGGCAATAAGGCCATCATTATTTTTCCTTGACAGAAGGCATATGAACCCTATTTGCATAGCCCCATATGGGTGTCAAAGCCGCTGAAAATAAGACATATATTTTCAAAAATAATAATTTACAGAAGAAAAGTATAGATTTGTAGGTAGTCAATATGAGTCTTCTGTACTAGAAAATACTGTATGTAAAACACGATTTCAATAGCCTCCAGGTAGTCCTCGGCTTACGACCACAGGTGAGCCCAAAATTTCTGTGGCTAAACAAGGCAGATAATAATAATAATAATAATAATAATAATAATAATAATAATAATAATAATAATAATAATAATAATAATAATAATAATTGGAAGAACCTTGGAGGTCATCTAGTCCAACCCCCTGCTCAGGCAGGAAACACTATACCATTTCAACAAATTGTTGTCCAGTCTCTTCCTAAAAACTTCCAGTGTTGGAGCATTCAAAATTTCTGGAGGCAGGTTGTTCTACTGATTAATTGTTCTAACTGTCACGAAATAAGTGAATTAAAATAAGTTAAGTGAGTTTTGCCCAGTTTTATGACCTTTTTATGCCACAATTGTTAAGCAATTCACTGCAGTTGCTAAGTGAATGATGCGGTTGTTAAATGAATCTGGCTCTCCCTTTTGATTTAGCTTATCAGAAGCCGGCTGGGAAGATTCCAAAGGGGATCACATGATCCTGGGAGAGTGCAGCTGTCATGCATGCCAGTTGCCAAATGCCAAATTTTGATTGAGTGACCATGGGGATGCTGCAACAGTCATAAGTGTGAGAAAATGGTGTAAATCACACTTTTCAGCGTCATTGTAACTTCATACAGTCACTAAACAAATAGTTGTAGGCAGGGCTTTTTTTGTAAAAGAAAAAGGTGCCAGAACTCACACATGTCATACAACCCACCTTGCCTACCCTACAAGGTTCCATCCAAAAAAGGTGCCGGAACTCCGTTCTGAGCGTTCTATGACAAAAAAAGCCCTGGTTGTAGGTCAAGGACTACCTGTATAATCTAAAATTCTTCTCAAGCATCCAAAACTTGCAGAATCAATAGGAATACACAATATACCGTATGCATGTTTCTTTTCAGTTAGTAAAAGACATAAGGACAGACTTCCGGTTATTTCACATAATCACTTAATCCCATTGCTTAAAATAAAATAACCTATCTTACTAAACTCAAACGAACTACAGTCTACTGCAGATTCCAAAATCTTTCAAAATTTAATGTTATAATTTGTACGATTAGCTGAGGGGTAACTTCCAACTTCTGATTTAATAAGGAAGCAAAACTGAAATCCATTAAGCAAATACAATTTACTGAATTCTGTAATGACAGTAACCTGCACAGTAACACAAGTATATGTTTTCCTCAATAATGTTTTTTTTAATTTTTTTTAAAAATGCTTATGTGAATTAATTTTTCAGAATTTGATAGATGAGAACAACTATTGTTATGTTACTGGTTAAGGTGTAACTTAATTTTATGAAAAGAAGCAAATTTGCAATTTCTTTAGCATGTAAAGAGGATCAGAAAGGCTGGGGAAATTATATTACTTAGCAAAAATTGTCTGAATTTTCAAGCACAATGAAAGTGATTACAGTTAGTCCTTGAATTACAACCACAATTGAGCCCAAAATTTCTGTTGCTAAGTGAGAAATTCGTTAAGTGAGTTTTGCCCCATTTCACCACTTTTTGTGCCACACTGCAGTTGTTAAATTACTAACATGGTTGTCAGAAAAGGTGATTGCATGGCCCTGGGACACTGCAACAGTCATAAATATGAACCAGTTGTCAAGCATTCAAATGTAAATAACATGACATGCTGCAATGGTCAGAAGTGTGAAAAATGGTCATAAGTCACTTTTTTCAGTGCCGATGTAACTTCAAACAGTCACTAGGCAAACAGTTGTAAATCAAGGACTACCTGTATGTCCCCTCTTTCCCTGGCAATACTAGAAACTTTGTAATCTAACAATATAAGTCACTGAAGAACAATCATATAATTAAACACAAATAAAAGAGGGAACTATGAAAGAGAACTATGAAAAAAATCATATCCAGTATTGTTATTCTACCTGTCCAACAGTTAAGTTGGACAGTTAATTTGAATTAAGAACTCAAAATAATGTCCTTAAAATATTTCTACACTGATCCACTAAGTCAGGCATACTCATGCCAGAAACCAAGGCTACGCAAACAAGCGAAGTCCCATCTGCAGGATGCAGGCAGCACACAAAACCACACCCCCTCCGGTCCACAGAAAAAATTCTCTCCAAGGAACTAGTCCCTGGTGCCCAAAGGATTGGGTGCTGCTACACTAAGCCTATTGACTATTACTATATCTCAGCCCTTTCTACAACAGATTCTAGCTGAGATACTCATAACCACAGGCAATAATCACTGCATTTGTAATATTTTTTCCTGATGTATATACAAAAAGTAATCATTTTTAATGAAGTATATTTTGCATACTTAACATGCCTGATCATCCCTGTGATGGAATACAAGGAGCTATAAATTAACTTAATGCATTTTAATTAAGGTATTACCGTATTTTCCGGCGTATAAGATGACCCCCGACTTTTGAGAAGATTTTCATGGGTTAAAAAGTCGTCTTATATGCCGGAAACTCTATACGATTTCAGAGAAATGACTGTCCAGTCTCTTCTTAAAAACTTCCAGTGCTGGAGCATTCACCACTTCTGGAGGCAGGTTGTTCCACTGGTTAATTGTCCTCACTGTCAGGAAGTTTCTCCTTAGTTCCAGGTTGCTTCTCTCTTTGGTTAGTTTCCATCCATTGCTTCTTGTTCAGCCTTGTGGTGCTTTGGAGAATAGCTTGACTCCCTCTTCTTTGGGGCAGCCCCTGAGATATTGGAACACGGCTATGTGGACTTCAACTCCCAGAATTCCTGGCTGGCTCAGGCATTCTGGGAGTTGAAGTCCACGATCCATAAAAGAACCAAGGTTGCCTACCCCTTGACTAGACATACCCAATTCCAGCAACTGTTCTTTGTATGTTTTATTCTCCGGCTAAATCTGGCTGCAACACAAGCCCGATTCAGCCCCATCTGATGCAGAAGGTGCAAAGCCGCCCTTTTGAAGCCCAAAGGGGCTTTTCCTTCCACCCACCCTTTGGAATACACACAAGAGCTGCGTTCACACAACACGCTCTTCCAGGCCAGACTCTGCAAACGGCACGCCAGAAGCTGCAACCACCGCGGGAACTCCGAGTCCCTGCCTTTCAGCAGCCTGCACAGCCGAGCGTGATCCGGCTTTGAGAGCACATTTGCAGACAGAGCAGCCGCCGTGTCTGGAGCCAAGCCCCGCCCAGGAGGCGGTCAGCCATGCGGACCTGGAAGACATGCTGGAGAGCTGGGCTTGGGGCGGCCATGCTGAGGCCGGCTGGTGAGGGCCGCTGCGTGGTCTGCGGGTGAGAGGGGCACCAGGCCACCAAGTACCGCTGTCCGGGCTGCCGGGAGAGATAGTGGGTAGCAGGGTGCGCTCTGCTTATGTTCAGATGCCGCTTGGGTGAGGGGGAGGGGCTTCCTGCCGCTCCCGGGGTCTGGCGTTTGCAAGGGGGAGGGGAAGGGGCTTAGAGGTTCTTGGTGGGGTGGGAAGGGAGGGTCACGTTGGAGGGGGGACTGGACTAAAGAGGCTTGAAGTTGCTTTGCAAGAACGGGGCACTTGATTGATTTATGTACCCGTATTTTCCGGTGTATAAGACGACTGGGCGTATAAGACGACCCCCGACTTTTGAGAAGATTTTCATGGGTTAAAAAGTCATCTTATATGCTGGAAAATACGGTAATCATTGGTTTTAAATTGTTGGTACATGAATGAAAATGTGATCTGTTATGCTATTTTCCATGCCCTACCATCTATTGCTCCCCTTCATGGATTACTGCCTTGTCGTGGCGAAGGGGCTTGCGTAATTCAATGAAGCTATGAGCTATGCCGTGCAGGGCCACCCAAGACGGACAGGTCATAGCTGAGAGTTCTGACAAAACGTGATCCACTGGAGAAGGAAATGGCAACCCACTCCAGTATCTTTGCCATGAAAACCCTATGGACAGTACCAAAAGGCAAAACGATATGACGCTGGAAGATGAGCCCCTCAGGTCGGAAGGCGTCCAATATGCTACTGGGGAAGAGCAGAGGGCTAGTACTAGTAGCGCCAGAAAGAATGAAGCGACTGGGCCAAAGCCGAAAGGACGCTCAGCTGTGGATATGTCTGGTGGTGAAAGGAAAGTCCGATGCTGTAAAGATTTTTTCTCCATAGGAACCTGGAATGTAAGATCCATGAATCAAGGAAAGCTGGACGTGGTCAAACAAGAGATGACAAGACTGAACATCGACATCTTAGGTATCAGCGAACTAAAATGGACAGGAATGGGTGAATTTAATTCAGATGACCATCAGGTATACTACTGCGGGCAAGAATCCCTCAGAAGAAATGGAGTAGCCTTCATAGTCAATAAAAGAGTAGGAAAATCAATACTGGGATACAATCCTCAAAATGACAGAATGATCTCAGTTCGAATCCAAGGCAAACCATTCAATATCACAGTAGTCCAAGTCTATGCCCCAACCACCAGTGCTGAAGAGGATGAAATTGACCAGTTCTATGAAGCCCTACAGCACCTTATAGAAGAAACACCAAAAAATGATGTCCTTATCATCATGGGGGATTGGAATGCTAAAGTAGGAAGCCAAAAGATAACTGGAATAACAGGCAAGTTTGGCCTTGGAGTACAAAATGAAGCAGGGCACAGGCTGATAGAATTTTGTCAAGAGAATACGATGGTCATAGCAAACACTCTTTTCCAACAACCCAAGAGACGGCTCTACACATGGACATCACCAGACGGTCAACACAGAAATCAGATTGACTATATGCTCTGCAGCCAAAGATGGAGAAGCTCTATACAGTCGGTAAAAACAAGACCAGGAGCTGACTGTGGCTCAGACCATGAGCTTCTCCTTGCAAAGTTTAGGCTTAAACTGAAGAAAGTAGGGAAAAGCACTAGGCCACTCAGGTATGAATTAAATCATATCCCTGTTGAATATACAGTAGAGGTGACAAATAGATTTAAGGAATTAGATCTGATAGACAGAGTGCCTGAAGAACTATGGACAGAGGTTCGCGACATTGTACAACAGGTAGCAACCAAAACCATCCCAAAGAAAAAGAAATGCAAGAAAGCAAAATGGCTGTCTGAGGAAGCTTTGCAAATAGCTGAGGAAAGGAGGGAAGCAAAAGGCAAGGGAGAAAAACATAGATATGCCCAATTGAATGCAGAATTCCAGAGAATAGCTAGAAGAGATAAGAATGCCTTCTTAAATGAACAGTGCAAAGAAATAGAAGAAAACAATAGAATAGGGAGGACCAGAGATCTTTTCAAGAAAATTGGAGAGATGAAGGGAACGTTTCATGCAAAAATGGGCATGATAAAGGACCAAAATGGCAGGGACCTAACAGAGGCAGAAGAGATTAAGAAGAGGTGGCAAAATTACACAGAAGAACTATACAAGAATGAGCTTAACGTCCCAGATAATCACAATGAGGTGGTCACTGACCTCGAGCCAGACATCCTAGAATGTGAGGTGAAGTGGGCCTTAGAAAAGCTGAGCAACAACAAAGCTAGTGGAGGTGACAGTATTCCAGCTGAGCTATTCAAAATCTTAAAAGACAGTGCAGTAAAAGTGCTACACTCAATTTGCCAGCAAATTTGGAAAACTCAACAGTGGCCACAGGATTGGAAAAGATCAGTTTACATTCCAATTCCAAAGAAAGGCAGTGCCAAAGAATGTTCAAACTATCGCACCATTGCACTCATTTCTCATGCTAGTAAAGTCATGCTTAAAATCCTACAAGCTAGACTTCAGCAGTATGTGGATCGAGAACTACCAGAAGTACAGGCAGGATTTCGAAGAGGCAGAGGAACTAGAGATCAAATTGCCAACATACGCTGGATCATGGAGAAAGCTAGGGAGTTCCAGAAAAACATCTACTTCTGCTTCATTGACTATGCTAAAGCCTTTGATTGTGTGGATCATAACAAACTGTGGCAAGTTCTTAAAGAGATGGGAGTACCAGACCATCTTATTTGTCTCTTGAGAAACCTATATGCGGGTCAAGAAGCAACAGTGAGAACTGGACACGGAACCACTGATTGGTTCAAAATTGGGAAAGGAGTCCGGCAAGGCTGTATACTGTCGCCCTGCCTATTTAACTTATATGCAGAGCACATCATGAGAAAGGCAGGGCTAGATGAATCAAAAGTTGGAATTAAGATTGCCGGAAGAAATATCAACAACCTAAGATACGCAGATGATACCACTCTAATGGCAGAAAGTGAAGAAGAACTAAAGAGCCTCTTGTTGCGGGTGAAGAAGGAGAGTGCAAAACTTGGGTTGAAACTTAACATTAAGAAAACCAAGATCATGGCATCTGGCCCTCTCAATTCCTGGCAAATAGATGGGGAAGAAATGGAGGTAGTGACAGATTTTGTTTTCCTGGGCTCCAAGATCACTGCAGATGGGGACTGTAGCCAAGAAATTAAAAGACGCTTGCTCCTGGGGAGGAAAGCCATGGCAAATCTAGACAGCACACTAAAAAGCAGAGACATCACCCTGTCAACAAAAGTGCGTATAGTCAAGGCTATGGTCTTCCCAGTTGCAATGTATGGCAGTGAAAGTTGGACCATAAGAAAGGCTGAGCGCCAAAGAATTGAGGCCTTTGAACTATGGTGCTGGAGAAGACTCCTGCGAGTCCCTTGGACCGCAAGGCGATCAAACCGGTCAGTCCTAGAGGAGATCAATCCTGACTGCTCTTTAGAAGGCCAGATCCTGAAGCTAAAACTCAAATACTTTGGCCACCTAATGAGAAGGAAGGACTCACTGGAGAAGAGCCTAATGCTGGGAAAGATCGAGGGCAATAGAAGAAGGGGACGACAGAGAATGAGGTGGCTGGATGGAGTCACTGAAGCAGTAGGCGTGAGCTTAAATGGACTCCAGAAGATGGTAGAAGACAGGAAGGCCTGGAGGAATGTTGTCCATAGGGTCGCGATGGGTCGGACACGACTTCGCAGCTAACAACAACAACAACACCATCTATTGCTAAGCACATTGGTTTGTGCTTAAATTGTAAGCCGCCCTGAGTCTTCGGAGAAGGGTGGGATATAAATGGGATTAAAATAAAAATAAAATAAAATAAATCTTTAAGAAACAGAAAGATCCACTGTTTAAAGCCAGGATACTCTCAAAAATTATAACTACTTTAAGGCTGAGGGGTTCTGGAACAAAGGGAAATTATTTAGTCTAACTGTTGCTTTCTTGCTTTTTGTAATCAGCTTTTGCACCAGAGAAAGTTCATGCAAGCTTGGGAAACATGTAAATGGATGGGAAGTGCTGAAGAAGGGAATAAGGGATTGTACAGAAATGATTGGTGTCTTTCTTATGACATAATGGCTCTGTTGTCTGATTTTCAATGGCTAACAAAGTTTATAAAGCAATGCTACCAACTTTATAATGTGTGGCTCTTCTGAACGTAACTCTGCCAGCGTTCCAGATTGTTGACCACCCAGCTGCTTAATTTGATCAAATAAAGTGCGGCTTGATCAAGAAGTCTCTGCTTGGGTTACCTGATTAGATTGATATGGTATCTCAAGTTCAAGTTAGGGACTGGGACTTTACAAGGCCATGAATTATTTAGTTCATCTATTAATACAAATAAGCCTATAAACACTAGAAACAAAGAATTTTTCGAAATATATAGTAGTTCTGAGTGTCAAAGCCTATTCTTTGGCACCCATCAGGAATCATGTTCTGCTACTGAATCAGACTATGGCCCTATGCCAAGCTTCCGGATGAAGAACAAAGTGAGTTTGACACAGGAGATGTTGCTATACTAGAATTCAGTCAGACATAAAACACTCCAAATGAGTCTTCCTTTTGATCCATAATCTATACAAGTGTATATCATTCAATATGAAAAGGGAACATGAAAAAGGATGGAATAACAATATTGGGATGTTTTGTTTTGAAGCCCACTAAAAAGAATATGCTACTGATAGGCCAAGACATAGGCCTCTAAGATATAGGCCTCTCACCAAATTCTTAGATAGGTAGGTGTGTACTAAATTGTAGCTCTAACTATCCATGTCAACATGTGCATTGCAAGTCTCAAACATTCGGATTATGTAACGCTCTCAAATGAAATAATAAGAACTGAAGAAAGAGAAAGGTGGGTTAATTCAGGCTGCACAAGACCAAATGTGAACAAAGCCAGAGTTGAAAAGACAACAACAGACAGCAAATGCCACTTCTGCAAAGAAGCTGAAGAAACAGTGGATCAGTTAGCTGCTGCAAGATGATTATACAGACTGACTACAAACAATGGCATGACAAAGTAGCACAAAGCTGCATTCAAAATATTTGCAAGAAATACAATTTGCCTGCAAACAACAATTGTTGGGTCCACAAAATAAAGTAATAGAAAGTGAAGAAGCTGAAGTGGTCTGAGACTTTAGAATTCAAACAGACAAGCACCTACCACGTAACACCCCAGACTTAAATCTCAATAAGAAAGACAAAAAAAGTTTGGATAGTAGATGTGGCAGTATCTGAATATACCAGAAGAGAGGAGAAAGAACTGGACAAGATATCAAAATACAAAGACCTGCAAATAGAAGTAGAACAACTATGACCAAAGGAAGCAAAGATAGTATCAATACTTATTCGCACCTTGGGTACAAAGCATCCAGGGCACCATTTGAATACCATTAACATTGATAAAATCACCATCAGTCAACTGTAAAAGACAACTTAACCTAGAAAGTTTTATCTCTTGCCAGGATACCTTTAACACCATAAAAAACATCTGCCTATCCTAGGTCCTTGGAAAGGACTCAATATGTGGATAAAATGCCAAATTTAGTCTAAACACCTGACTAACTATGCAATCAACCAATTAGAACCATCAAAACATGGATTTCAAAAGCAAATATACCAGTTTTGAAAAGAAGGATTTCAGATTTACAGATTAATGAGGAGATACCTATGGAACAAAGATGTGTAATTTTAAAACACAAGCTCTTTGCCAATGAATTGCAAGCAATTGAAAAGCAAGGTCAAAATTTTTACCTATAACAATACCAATTTCCAGAATGAACAACAAACAGTAGGAAGTCAAGAAACTATTGCTGTTAATGAATATTAACAAGGAAAAGAAATTGAAATTGTTAAAAAAAACCAAGCACTACTAGTTAATCAAGAACTAGCTGGGAAAATCAAGGACCAATGAAAGAATACATTTGACAAAACTGAATCAAATTAGAAAGAAAACTTTGGCTGTTAAGCATTAATTAAGCTGTTAAAATTATTCCAACTACAAACCATGCTGCAGCCTATGTATCCAGTGGTGAATTGGGTCTTAAAATACAAAGGAATGAAGTTATTAAGAAAGAAAAACCTAAATGGAAAATACAATTGGAATTGAAGATAAAGAAATTTTACATGGATTTGAACAATTTGATGAATTTGAGGTGGGGAAACTTGAAGAATAAGAAAATCAAAACTAATCTCTGGTGAAGGGCAATCTAAAGAGTAAAGGAAATGCAGAGGCTTTAGTAGAACAATTGAAACAAAGAGTCATAGCTGTTGCAAATCAGCTGTTATGACAATTAAATAATTCTGTTCCAGCAGAATTTGCAGTTCAGAGCAAATCAGCATCAATTCTACAAAACTCTTGAAAACAGGAAAGGATTGACCACTAATAATGAAAAGTCTGACAAACAAGAGACCCTAAACTTTTGGAAGGTTTGTGGGAAAACAACATAAGAATGCAACATGGATCAAACAAGTTGAAAACTCAGTGAAAGTACTCAGTATGGAAGATATTAGGATAACTGAGGAAATGGTACAAAAGCAATCAAAGAAGATCAAAAACTGAAGTTCTCCTGGACCAGGTGAGTTCAGTCCTGACTGGCTCAAGGTTGATTCCTTCTGAGGTTGGTAAAATGAGGAACCAAATTGTTGGGGGCAGTATGCTGACTCTGTGTAAACCATCTAGAAAGGACTGTAAGGCACTTTGAAGAGGTATATAAATCTAAGTACTATTGCTATTGCTATTGAAGGGAGTAAGTGCAGAAATTTCTTGAAAACAATAATAATGAAGACTGAATATAGAAAAGAAACAACTGAAAATTGAATTATTAATTGGAAGCATAAGCCAATGCATGGACATTACCTGAAGGATATAGAAGAAAAAGCTGATAGAAAATCCAAATGGAGTTGATTAACATTGGGAGTGTTGAAGAAAGAAACTGAAGGCTTTGTTTTAGTGGCTTAAGAAAAAGCTTTGCAACTTAATTGAATGAAGGAAAAATGTCAACATGTAACAATAACAAGTGTTGCTTTGGTAGTAAAAAGGATGAAACTATTGACCCTTTGATCAAGTGGCTATAGCAAAATTTCCCAACCTGACTACAAGCAGTGTCCTAACCAAGTTGCCAGAATTATTCATTAGGATCTTTGCCAAAGGTTTGGATTTGAATGCAGTAAAAAATATTGGGATCAGTAAGTTGAGCAGGTTTTGAAAAATGAGTAAGATCTTATAGGACTTTAAGTTCCAAACAGACTGGCATCTTGTTCATAACCTGCCTTACATAATAGTTATCAACAGATCAACAAGGACCACATCAGATATTGGAGTTTCTGGGCAACTGTCAATAAGTATTTATTTAATTTATTTATTTAGTAGGCAATGGGACTCAGGAATTATGGCTGGGAAACCAGGGCCTAGCCATAGAAGAACAACATTGGAAGAACTGGATGAATGACAACCACAGACAAGACAAAAGGATAGTGTATTTGAAAATTGCACCATTATGGCCTGCTATTCAAATTGGAACTAACAAAGTGGGTCTATTTTAAAGCAAATGTTTGGACATTGGAAAAGAATTTATCCAGACTCATCAAACCATCAGCAAATCAAAGGAGATTCATTACCAGAAATAAGACATTCAGGGAAGCAGAACTGGAAGAGATTCAGAAAAATTGTGAAAACAAAGACCCCAAAACAATAGTTGGAATAGAAGAAACCTGGATAACAACAATTGGAAATATAAAAGAAATAACTGATATGAACAACGCAAATGATAACTTACAGTAGAAGAAGGAATAATAACAGAACCAATGCAGGCCAACACTAATTCTGCACATGCAGAATTACCAGTAGACGTAAATTGCCAGCATTGGAAGTAGTGCCCCCAAAAGACCTGGTATAATGAAGAATGTGAATAAGGCACCTTTAAGGATTGAAGTTACATCTATTGAGCAGACCAGTCAGGTTGTCTACATGAAAGCAGTGATGGTTACAGAACAACTGGGTATCAAAATTAAAAAACCAGAAGCAAAATCCTATTTAATTATATTTAATCCAAAAATGGAATATCAGATTGGAGGTCAAGATAAAGACCAGATGCAAATAATTTAAGAAACATGGGAAAACATTGAAAAATGTATGAATCGGGACAAGCCTAATAAAAAATATGGGCTTAACACCACAAATAGTAAAGAAGCTTTGAAAATCATAAAGCAACAAATAACAGCAATAGCTGAGAAAATTGAACACTATGAGGAACAAATCATACAAGCAAATTGGCTATTACAATTTGGACAAGAGACAATTCTACCAAAGTGTAAATGACAATAGAAATTATGAAAATTGAAAACGAAACGAAAAAGAGACAATCCAGCTTTGGAAAGATCTGTGAGAAGTTCAAAAATATAATAAAAATGCAAAAATATTATAATAAAAATGATGGATGGATAAAAAAATGAAGATGAATTTTGTAAAAAATCAAAAGGAAGGCCTAATAATAACAGCAAAAATAGTGAAAAATCAAGTGAAAAAGATTAAAAACTGGACATCTGGAAATGCATGGATTTTGGCTCTAATATCTGTAGCTCATATCTAATGAGTTGTTTAGTTAAACAATGGAACACGGTATTGCCCAAAGGAGACATCAGATAATGGATAATAACTGGCAAAATATAACTGAAAGGGACAACACTAGGAAACTATAGGCCAATAACACACTAGCCTACAATATTTAAATTATTCACAGGGATTATAGCAGATAACATCCAAGATACTTCAGAAGAAAATTACATCCTCCTAACAGGACAGAAAGGAAATAAAAGAAAAGATCAATTTCTGATTAAGAAAGTAATTCTGGAGACCTACAAATTCTTAAAAAATGGTCTGGATTAATTATAAAAAGTTGTTTGATTCATTACCACTTACATTGGCTGGATCATCAAATGTTTACTTTAGAAACAATGATATCAGTAAAATCATTAGAATGGGTATAGAAAAAATAAGGAATCAATGGAAGACAAAATTGGTGGTTGGAAATGAAAAATATGAGCTTTTTAATATTAGAAGATGGATCTTCCAGGATGACTCATTATCATCATCCTTGCTATTTTTCATTGCCATGTTCCCATTTCCAGTGATTTTTTTTAAAAAGAAAGAAATAAATATAGGCTATCAAACAGTAAAAATGCTAATAAAATCTCACCTTTGCTTTATTTGGATGATCTGAAGCTTTATGGAAAATCAGAAATTGAAATCCAGTCATTGACAAGCAGTGTAAGAAATTGTAGCACAGATGTAATAATGGAATTTGGCCTAGAGATATGTGCTACTATACCAATAATGTGGGGTACATTTATGAACATTAATGGAATTGAAATGTCAAATGACCAAACCACTAAGAGCCATCAGGATGAAGCCTACACATATCTGGGCATTTTATAGTTGTATAACATCACGTATGGACAAGGTAAAAATGTAATTAATAAAGAGTACATCCAAAGAGTCAGAAAATTGCTAAAGGCCCAAATTGAAATACCATCAAAGCCACCCATGCCTGGGCCATACTTGTGATAAGATACTCTGCTGGAATTATTAACTGGACACAAACTAAAATGGACAGTTTGGACAAAAAAACAAGAAAAACAATAACTACTATGTTCACTATGCATTACATCCCCATAATGATATTGATAGAGGTTTACTTCAGATCAAACAAATTTTCAAAGAAAAAAGTGATTATGTAAAAGATAATCAAAAACAAGCATTGGTGCAAGTTAAACATTGGAACTTACAGGAAACAAAAAGTGAATATCAAAATATATAGCAATAGCACTTAGACTTATATACCGCTCCATAGTGCTTTACAGTATTTTCTGAGTGGTTTACAATGTCAGCATATTGCCCCCAACAATTGGGGTCCTCATTTTACTGAGCTTGGAAGGATGGAAGACTGAGTCAACTTCGATCCCCATCAGAATCAAACTCCAGGCTGTGGGCAGAGTTCACCTACAATACTGCATTCTAACCACTGTGCCACCAGGACTCCTAAGATAATAAAAACATGAACAGAAAGCAGGCAAGGAAAAGCATTGTGCATAGTTAATTTCTACAAAAGATTCAGTGGAAAGTGGATAAACATAAAACCTGGCAATGGCTTATAGCTGGAACATTAAAAAAAAGAAAGAAAAGAAACTGAAGGCTTGATTTTGGCTGCTCAAAAGCAAACTATTCAAACGACTACAATCAAGGCCAGAATTGAAAAATCATCAAATGATTCAAAGTGCAAATTATGCAATGAAGAAGAAACAGAAGATCATATACACAGCTTGTGCAAGAAGATGGCACAAACCGATTGTAAACAATACCATAAGACAGTCACCAAAATAATTCACCAGTAATGAAAAATTAGAGGAAACATATAGTTGAAAAAGTAGTTGAAAATGAGCCTGTTAAAATATCGGGAGATTTCTGAATACAAACTGGTCTTGGCTCACAACATGCCAGATATAATTGTTCTTGAAAAGAAGAAAGTGTGGGTAATTGATGTGGCAATACCAGGGAATAATAGAAGACAAAGAATTGGAGAAGATCATAGAGTACCAAAATCTGAAAAGTGAAACTGAATGATTATAGAATAAACTGACTGTGGGGAAAATAACCCAGTGTTTATTGATACACTTTAGTGACATAACAAAAAATCTTGGACAGAATTTTAGAAAATGCATGCATTGACAACATTTCCCTCTGTCAATTGCAAAAGGCCAACATACTTGGATCCACACATATACAGTTCTACATGGATAGAAGATGACATCCTAGATCAGTGATGGCGAACCTTTTAGACACCGAGTGTCCAAAAACCGCCCCGCCATCCCACACCCGCTCCCACTCCACCCCCATCCCCGCCCACTGTCCTGGGTTCTTGAGAAGAACTGAATGCATATGAAAGCTAAAAAACTGGCAGTTGTGACTTCACATTGTTGTGAACAGAGAATAATAACAGGTGGATAAAAATGCCAAATCAAGGCTTAACAGCTGGCTAACTGCAACAAACTATAATAAACACCATTATTTCTATCATGAATTAAAACTTACATTTTTTATGCTATAGCATACTGTATTTTAAGTGGGAACTACTGAATTTCAGTTTAAAATTCTATACAAATTTTTCACTCTGTTACCCCAACCTGAGAATGGAAGTATTTCAAATATATTCAGCAATTACTAAAATTTTCTGATTTACATTAGTTTTTCCTCCCAAAAGCAGTGTTTCATTCTAGGTTTTTCATTTAAAAAATACATTAGAGTGCATTAGAAATAATTTCTCTTCTGCAGTTGTAATACCATGACTTATACTAAAAAAATAACAATTGTGTTTATCTAAGATTTAGATAATGGATACTAAAAGTGTTATAAGTCACAGGTGTCAAACCCACCATGTCACGTGATGTGTCGCGACGTATCGCGACTCTTTTTGCATTGCCGGCAACGGAGTGGGCACGGCTTCGGTATGATGAAACTGGCCCATGGGCCGGCAGTTTGACACCCCTGATATAAGTGATACGATGTCCTCAGAAATAAACAATCTAAAACTTATTGATTTCCATTGCAGAATTAAAAGGTGGACACAAATTACTGCACTGCAGTAAATATAGAAAATAGATCTATATTTCTATCAAATGGTGAAACATAGTAAACAGCCCAACCAAAGAATCTCTAAAACCATCCCCACCAACACTGACAGGCAAGCCACTAGAATATAAACTGACAGCAAACTGCACTCCTGACTAACACTGATAATGTTACCTATTTTGGGTAATGAAACATCTGCAAGAAAACAAGCAAGCTCAGAGAGCATCAAGGACCCCTCATGAAACATAGTAAAGACAATTTGGTCTTTGGATTAAACAGATTGTCCAGTTGTCAAACCTAGTAAGTATAGGTCATTGTGAAAATATATGTCTTAAAGAAGTATTGTCCTTATTACATCTCCAATAAAATGATGTTTTTGACACTCCTTTTCTATACAAATGTAATGGAGTTGAATATATTTTAGATATTTTTTGCTGTGTAAGTCATAATTGGAAATCCATTGGCACTCTTGCTATAGCGGTTAGGACAATATAGGAACCTGTCATTCTTTATTTCACTCATTTCTTAGCATCTGCACATCAGATTGATTTATTGATTACGAATATCCATAAAAAATTAATATGTTTTTTAAACTTTAAAATGATTTAACAAATTGTTCTAGTACCTCAGGTGTCTCAGAAGTTGAAAATGCTGCTAGTCCAAACAATGTTAACAAATGTTGCAACTGTAAATTAATGTCTAACTCTAGCCTTTGCTAAATTGTTTAACATTCCTGTCTCTGTGCCCTGAACTAAATAATCTAGACAATCTGGACAATTTAGGGCATCTGCTTGCAAAATGCACCTCTTCCCACAAGTATGATTCTCTCTTTTTTTTGGTGCTTTAGAATAAAAGACATCTTGATAGGCATTCCAAAATAAAAATATTGACCTTTTGTGGTTTGGTACAACTTCTTCCAGACAGAAAGTAAAGATCTGCTAGGTCTCAGCTGCTATTTTAGCTTCAAAGCCACCATGAATGAGCTCATTCTGTATGTCATCTAAAATCCTCCTCTTTAAAACTATTCATTCAAAACTCTTTTATTCCAACCTACATTAAACCAACAACTTCAAATCAGTAAAATAATTCTGAAGATAGAACTTACAAGCACTTGGTATTCACCTGTGTAATGGGATTGTCAAAAGTAGCCCTTGACAGTCTCATAAAATGAATGCAGTAAGTTTTTGTGTTCTGCAGCAAGAGAATGATTGCCCATTTTCAGGTTTCTATAAAAAGACTAATAATAAATCCAACACACTATCAAATTCATGGGAAAGTTTGAAATATGTATTAGTCACACTAAATAGTGGAGTGAATTTGTTAGGATTCTCATTGTATATGTTGTACAAGGAAGCAAACTGCCACAAAGAAGAGGGGTCAACTTATTTTCCAAAACACCAGAAGGCAAGACAAGAAACAATTGATGGAAACTAATCAAGGAGAGAATTAACCTGGTATTAAGGAGAAACTTCCTAACAGAATAATTAAACAATGAAACAGCTTGCCTTCAGAAGTTGTGGGTGCTTCATCACTGGAGGTTTTTAAGAAAAGACTGGACAGCCACCTGTCTGAAATGGTATAGGGTCTCCTGCTTGAGCAGGGGGTTGGACTAGAAGACCTCCAAGGTCCCTTCCAGCTCTATTCTGATTGACAGATGTTCATCAACAAAATGCTGCTGCTACTCTGATTGTTGGGTCCTAGGCAGAGGACTTACCAGTACAGGAAATTCTATCCAACTTCTGGAATACGTTGGTGCATCATCTGGGTTATTATGTGGTTCTGCTGCTGGAGCAAGTAGTTGGCAACCTGATCCATAGTCAATGGATTGGAAAAAGCTTGGCAGGTGTGATTTAATCCTGTAGCCTGGTTTGCATGTTCTTCTGTGAAGATAAATGTAGCCATAGTTTCCGCCAGGGCATGTTAGTACATGTGCCTAGAAACGCAACAAGTATTCATGAACTAGCAAGGAAAAGGCTTAGATGGGTTGCTTTTGTTGCAGATACAAAAAGCCCTTATAATAGAGATCAGATACTATATATTCTAGCTGACTGCTGGCTGGGGAATTCTGGGAGTTGAGGTTAATAAGTCTTAAAATTACCAACGTTGGAGACCCCTGTCCAGCCAGCTATATATAGCAATCCAAAGGTTTATTCCCACATTTTTCTGCCATTATATGGTAATAGATTTATTGCCATTCAGGCCCCAGATGCAAAGGACATCTGCACCATATTTTAATGGTGCCTTGGGCTCTTTATTTCAACCATGGCAACTCCAGCCCTCACAGGAAGAATATAAAAACTGAATTTGTCCTATGTATCACAAAAACAACAGAATTAAAAAATGGGAAAGGCCACCAAATCCAAGCTTCTGTTTGATTCAGAAATCCAAATTAAAGCATTTGTAACAGATGGCTGTCCAGCTTTGCTAGATCATATCCAGCAAATGGGAATTCAGTGCCTTCTTGGTTCTGCTGTTCAACTAATATTAGCAATACAAAGTCTTCCTTTAACATTCAATCACAATCTGATCGCCTGTAATTTATGGCATGTTTTGCATTCTGCATTGTCTTCCTGACACACTTTTTCAGGTTTTAGAGGAGAGCTCTCAGCAGTGGCGTAGCATGGGTTGTCAGCACCCGGGGCAAGGCAAATAATTTGCGCCCCCTAACCACAGTGGGTGGCGACCCGGCGGCTCGGATCGCATTCGCACAGCCAGCACTGCAGTGAGAGAGAGTGAGTGAGCCAGGCAGGGGCAGAGAGCTGCGAGTGCGAGCGCACCCCCCAGATGTTGCGCCCGGTGCAGCCGGGGCCCCCCTGCACCCCCCACGCTACGCCACTGGCTCTCAGATTGTTTCTGAACAATCTTGTACTGTTGAGATGGTTAACAAATATTGGCCAACTTCAGAATAACAGAATAACAGAATTGGAAGGGACCTTGGAGATTTTCTAGTCCAACCCCTTGCACAAGCAGGAAACCTTATACCATTTCAAACCAAAGGTTTCCAATCTGTTCTTAAAAACCTCCAATATTGGAGAACCCATAACTTCTGGAGGCAAGTCATTCCACTGATTAATTATTACTTTCAGGAATTTTCGCTTTAGTTTTAGGTTGGTTCTCTCCTTTATTAGCTTCCATCCATTGCTTCTTGTTCTGCTTTCAGGTGCTTTGGAAAATAGGTTGACCCCCCCTCTTCTTTGTGGTAGCCCATTAGATATCATTAGATATCTCTGCTATCATGCCACCCCTAGTCCTTCTCTTCATTAAACTACTAGGCATACCCAATTCCAGCAAACATTCTTTATATGTTTTAGCCTCCAGTCCACTAATCATCATTGTTGCTCTTCTCTGCACTCTTTCTAGAGTTGCGACATCTTTTTTGTAAAATCTTGGCAACCCAAACAGGATGCAATATTCCAATTGTGATCTTACCAAGTCATTATAAAGTTGTACTAACAGTTCATGTGATCTTGATTCTGTCCCTCTGTTAATGCAGCTAGGACTGCATTGGCTGTTTTGGCAGCTGCAGCACTGCTAGGTCATATCTAAGTAATTGTCCATTAGGACTCCAAATCCCTCTCACAGTTACTACTATTGAGCCAGGTATTATATATTGTGGTTTGGCTTGAAATAGTGTGTTGTGTATATCCAATCATTGGTTTATTATATCAGGATTTTACAGGACGTATTACTGTAATAATGTAATTATAATCTTAATCTCTGGATTTAAAGACTAAGAAAAATGTGGACTAAATAAAGTGGTGAAAGAACTTGTAAAATAGGGCAATAAGAATGCAATTATCTGTTGAAAAGAAGATAAAATCATCTATATGTTTTTTTTTAACTTTGCTTTTCTTTTTGTTTCCTTGCACTTTATTTTTTTCCTATGGTTTGTTATTATGTGAATTTTTAATAAATATATTTTAGAAATTCTTAATCTTTGTTAATCTCTGTTTAAACCACATTAATGTATTGATTGAATGGATTCTACCTCAGCTATTTTAGGATACCTTTTTTATGTTGTGCCTTTTGGAGAACTCTCTTGAGAAATCAAAGGTCAGGTATCTTGGAAAATTGACCTTTTATCCTTAAGGTTTTTGAATATTGACATTTCCAATGTATATTATTTATATAAAAACTGATCAGTTTGTCCAAGTTGAAATATAATATGACACTGCTAAAGTATGATGTCCTGAAGTACATCACATTACAACTGACCAGATGTCTGGACTCTTGATGTTGTATTTAATTTAATAATAATTTAATTTAATAATTTTATTTGTATACCGCCCTTCTCCCGAAGGACTCAGGGCGGTGAACAGGGCAACCATATAAAAGTACAAAAATACAAAAGTTAAAAAAGAATTAAACGAAATGCTCAAGCTACAGCAATAAGTTAAATACATTTAAAACAACATTAAAATCCCAACCCATCCCCCATCAGGCCAGGCCGGCTTGTTCGAACAAATAAGTCTTCAGATCGCGTCGGAAGGAGCGAAGGTCGGGCGCCATCCGGAGCTCAACCGGCAACCGATTCCATAAATCTGGGGCGCCCACAGAGAAGGACCTCCCCCTGGGGGCCACCAGATGACATTATTTGACATTATAAGGCCTTTGTAATCCAGAATAGTTATGGAACAACTGATATCTCAGTCTGTTAAATGTTGGCTCTTGTATCTGTGTCACCGTAATATCACTGTGTACCATTAATGCTGAATAGTAGCTATTTAAAGTTTTGTGCAACTGGAACTATGAAAGGGGTTGCTATTCTTAGAATAAACATTAATGTGGATGACTTTCAGTAAAATGTGCACCATTCAATTAAATATAAAATTATGTGTGATCTACTGAGAGGGAACTCCAACAGCATGCAATGTGGTTCCAATCACAGGAAGCACTGCAATTAGAATCCATTTCTTGGTAAATTAAAGGAATCTTATTGCACCTCTTTTTTCACTGCTGTTTTAATACAGATTCCTTCCCATTTTAATTGTCAACTTTAGTGACACTATAATAATGAATTTATCATGCTGGCATGGCATGACTTTTGTGATTAACTGGCAATGAGATCCTATGGAAACAGGTTCTATTTGGTGTACTTTTCTGGAATGAAGGTAATGCTCATCATACAGTGAATTCCAACAAGCAACTACATTTAATAAGGATTTGATAGGGATTCAGTACTGGTGACATTAGTCACCTTTAGCATGCTTGTTAAAGATGGACAACAATATATAAAAACCCTACACATACTGTATGTACTTTACCTACTAAAACCCAAGAAGACTAGGGTCACTGTAGAGACCTATTTACTCTAATTAATAAGACAATTAATTAATATGACAAGGTATTACTTCCTTTCATTAAAACCAAAATGGGGAAGTTACAGTATACAATGCAATAATCTGCCCACCTTCAGCAAGTTTAAACCTTCCATTTATGCTACCTTTTGCATGTTAAATATTGAAATGAACTTTTAAAAAAAAATGTTTAGAAGTTACACAATCTGGATGATGAACAGGGTTGCTATGAGGAAGTTTTGAACTAGAGGAAGTCATGAGCATGTGCTTCATTTGCTGAGGACTACAAAGTACTGTTCTTCATTTCAGTAGTATAGCATCACATTAAATTCTACAATATAGTTAAGCCACATATTATGTCAGGACATAATGAAGTGGAGAAAATATTGCCAACTTTGCATCAGCAAGATTTCACCTATTATTCCCATCCATAAGAATAGAAGCTGAACTCACCTGCACTGTTTTAGCTTGTCCTGAAATCTGGGTCTAGATTTAGGCTATGGTGCCTTTTCTATCTCCTTGAAATGATGCAGGACTTCTAAACACTCATGTTTACAATTTTATGGCCAATATGTTTGCTTGTCAAGTTACCTGTACTGCAGCAGGAATAGTCAGAATTATGGAACCATACCATTAGGAGGTAGCCTAAAAACTATTTAGAGCAGAGTTTCTCAATTTTTCCAGCTTTGTGGACTGGTGGGGGGGGAGAGGGGATGTTGCCATGCAAGCAGCTGGCAAGCACCCACACGCATGTCCATTTGCATGATCAGCATCCATGCACCCCCGCTGCTCACACAAATGGAGCATGTGCACACATGCTCACCCGCTGCACGTGCAAGTGGGGCTGAGCGTGTGCATTCGCCTGGCGTTTCTGTGGCCTGGTTGCAAACACCTCATGGCCCACTAGTGTGCCATGTCCCAGAGGTTGGGGGCCTCTGATCTAGAGCATCTTGCTCAGTATAGGATCCACTATAGCATCACTGACAGATTACCTTCCAGGCTCTGAAGGCCTCCAGTAAAAGTAGCAATCTAGACAGGTCACAGAAGACTGTCATCTAAGTTGCCTCACAGATACATGATTTATATTGTGACTGTGCCTTCAAATATAATACCACATTAAAACCTCCATATTTTCTGACAGCACTTTGCACACAATGCCTTTCAGTGAAGCAATTTCCTGTATTCAGATACCCGTCATCAGATGCACAGTAGTGAAGCCTGTAGAAATCAAGCTTGAATCAGGTTTTTGTCACTGAGAAATGAATCACGATAATTCTATTGTACAAATGTTATCAACTTGAATTCGCAAGGCATTTTAGTACTTTCTTATATATCGTATTGCTTCTTGAAAAATTTTTAAAGGAATTTTCTTTAAATAAAATCTCAGTAGAAAAACACATGCTTCAGAAATCCAATTTCCTGAATCTCTCCAAACATACAGAGTTGTCTTTGAATGTGGACAATAAACAGTTAAAGTCTGATGCTCTGATTTGTACAAAGTGGGTCTGATCTCCGTTAACTTATGTTAGACTTTTCCCTCCCAGTTCATTACAGGTAATCCTCAACTTATGACAACAATCGAGACCAGAATATTAGTTTTTAAGTGATGTGGTTGTTAACTGAGTCATCATATGACCAGAACCAATTTTAAAATCATTTTTATTGTGTTAAGTGAAAAATGTGGTTGTTTAAATGAATTGTGTGATCATTAAGCAAATTCAGCTTCCCCAATTGACTTTACTGGTTGGAAGCTGGTTCAAAAGGCCGCAAATCATGATCACATAATAGCAAAATACTGCAGCCGTTGTAAATGTCAATCAGTTGCCAAATGCTCAAATTGAAATCACGTGACCATCAGGATGGTACAACAGCTGTAATTTTGAGGATGGGTCCTAAGTCACTTTTTCCAAAGCTTTCATAACTTTGAACTATCATTAAAAAACAGTCGTAATTTGAAACTACCTATATGTGCAGCACAATTATGTGTAGTCCCACTGAATTTTAGGACTTATTTCTGGCTATGCACAAGATAGCAGCCTCAGGAATACAGGAAAATTGAAATCCTGTGACCATCTATATATGCATACAATAGTAGTGCTAAACTGCACTCCCAAATGAAATTTCATGTGGGAAAGTAACTCTAAAGTTAGTGGGACTTCCTGCTAGATATTTGCAGCAAAAAGTATTAAAAATCAACTATCATTGATGATTGTGAGTAAATATATCCCAGACAGAATCACGAGACGAAAATGATGCAATCATTAAGAAGTGCAACATACAATCATTTATAGAAATTTAGAGTTTTGTACTACATGTTGACAAGTGCTTCATCAAATTAAAAATGGTCTGTCAGAACTGGGTTGCAAGAATCCAGCCAATCAAGAGCAAACAAAGATATACAGTACTTAAAACTCTATCTCTGTTGGTTTTTAGTGATCATCCAGGTTTCTGAAACCAAATATCATACCTTTCCAGTGAGATCTATATAAATAGAAGAGTTTTCATTTGAGTTCTGGGAGGAATATATCAACACCAAACATCAAGAACAGAGAGCTTGCCATACACAGATAGTGATTACCTGCTATACATATCAGATGCTCTCATGGAATATAATTAACATATATGCATATTTCTTTGTCTTCTTTTAGCAATATGGCAAATACCTGAGTTGCAGTTTGCCAGATCCAGACTCTGGAAGATTTCCTGTAACTTTAATTATTACATAAGGAAAACAGACTTTTTGCCAGGAGTGCTTTTTTGTGCCATAGTATAATTGTTGGAAGAAACCAAAAGTATTAAAATTTTATTTTTTGCATGCCTTCAAATATTATAGGAACTCTCAAGTAGCAGTTTATTTTTTCTGTAGGATTTTGATTCTGGTCAGGATTCTTATGCTTATACAAAATTTTGATACATGCTTCTCATTTATAAGATCAATAAGGAGAGTCTCCTTATTTAAAAAAAACCCACCATTTTTAACATCAAAACAGAGTCCCATAACTTTCTGATCTCCTAATAAGATGTACCAATATTCAACCACCATATTTACAATTATCAATTTCAGGTACAAAAATTCAGATGACAAGAAAGAGATACAGGAAAACTGAATTCTCATTCAGATTTTTGTAGCCCAGATGTGGTTATCTAGCAAAGCTGTAATTTCACTATATTTTAAGAGCATCAATTAGAAAAAGATACTCTAAAATCTAATCATTTTAACTAAAGATTCCAAGAATTTGAAAATGGAATTTCTATACTATACTGTTCAGCAAATTCTTTCCCTTCTTAAAACAGACTGAAATATTTTAAGTTAATCTGGTTTTAAAAATCTGAAAGACTATTCTCTGGCATAAATTTGATAAGCAATTACGGTTTTTTTCCAGAGATGTTTCTCTTTAGAAGTAAGCTTGGAGGGAATTTTCTGCAAAGATAACCCATTCATCAAAATATTTCCTGGAAAATGTTACCTACTTAACTAAATGCTTTGATGAAAGACAAAGGGCTGATCTGGACAACAACTTGACCCAGTGTGGCATGGGACACTGACCACTTTTAAAAGCTGGAATGCAGGAAATTATCCTCTCTCTGTTTTTTCCTGATACGTGTCCTAAGTATTGTTTTCTGACTTGTGGGAGCGATCCTGTCCTGTTTGTTTGCTATACTTCATTTCATTGTAGACACATTCTGCAATGTCGCGTGGTTGTACGGAGAGACGGACACTTGAGCTGGGTAGTATTTCTTTATTGAGTCAGAAATGAAGCTGGAGCAAAAGGGTTACCTGGCGTCTCTTTATACCTGCCCAGGTGAATGATGACCAATAGATTTAAACCTGGGCTTCCCGCCAGTGCAGGTGGCCAATGGATTTAAACCCTGGCTTCCCGCCAGAGCTGACCATGCCCTGGGGCTGTCAACGACTCGCTCTATTCAGGCTTTCCCGCCAAAAGCGGTTATAGCCTGGAGCTGTCCAGCCCCCTGCTGTGCTGACATTTCCGTGTATGCTTCAAGGGCATACACTACACATTCCTTTATTCCACCTGGCTGCTATGCACTGTGGCAGGAATGTCCACTAACTCCAATCATGATCACAGCCCTCCATCTTTTTTTTAAACAAGCTCACTAGTGAAATAGCAAAGGCTGCATTTAAAAAAAAAGAAATTCAGTGAAATGGACTTTTTCTTCTTCAAAAAAGTGAAATTGACAAGCATTCTAACATTTCCTTCTAGTTCGAATGACAGGAAGAATGATACAAACTCGGGTTTTCTATTCCTTGGTTTCTCTCTGTCAGCCTCATTACCACACCACACCACACCGCACCAAATCAATTCCCCAGGAAAGTTAAAGCCATTCTTATTGAGATAACAGAATTCTGCACATCTGATTGTTTTTAGCCTCTTCCTTCTTCTTGTAGTTTGGTGAATTACAGAGCGTCTGTTTGAGCCACTTCCAGAATGTGACATTAATATATAAATGTTTCAGCATCTTTTGCCCAGGCAACAGCTTTTGTATATCTCTGTCAGGTTGTTTTCCAAGCCCAGTGATCACACCACAGGGTACCAGGGAGCAATTGATGGAAAAAGAAATCGCATACTCTCAAAGTCCCATCCATGAAGTGAAAGTGATTGGTGCTTGCTTTCCTGGCACAAGTGAGAAGACTAAATAACAATGGAATCCATCAATCAGGGAAAATGGTAAATGCAGAGTGGACATAGTATTGGGTCATCACTATGGCTGAAGCAGAAGGGCTGAAATCTAGAAAGAGATTTGTTAAGATTTATTCATTGTAGCTAGACTCTAGTGCAGAGAAGAGCAACAAAGATGATCAGGAGACTGGAGGCTAAAACATATAAGGAATGGTTGCTGGAATTGGGTCTGTCTAGTTTAATGAAGAGAAGGACTAGGGGTGACATGATAGCAGTGTTCCAATATCTCAGGGGCTGCCACAAAGAAGAGGGAGTCAAGCTATTCTCCAAAGTGCCTGAAGGCAGGATAGGAAAAAACGGATGGAAACTAACCAAGGAGAGAAGCAACCTAGAACTAAGGAGAAATTTCCTGACAGTTAGAGCAATTAATCAGTGGAACAACCTGCCTCCAGAAGCTGTGAATGCTCCAACCCTGGAAGTTTTTAAGAAGAGACTGGGCAACCATCTGTCTGAAATGGTATAGGGTTTCTTGTCTGAGCAAGGGGTTGGATAGAAGACCTCAAAGGTCCCTTCCAACTTTATTGTTGTTGTTGTTGTTGTTATTTTCCACACAATAGTCAATCAACGTAAGAGTTGGCGTGAGGAAAAGTCCATAAACTGCCCTGTTTTCCAGCAGTAGCTTATAATAGTTTGATATTTTTGAAATGAGTTGGTATTATTTTCCTCTGTATTTGTTTTCATGACAGCATTTCATTATTTTGCCCATTCTTTAATCGTGATTTCTATGTGCATTCCCTTTCATGTTTTATGTGGCCATCGCAAGGGAAAGGAAAGACATATCCACAAAATAAATTTTAAAAGTCCTTACAAAGCCATAAATCCCACATATGAGTTGTTTTAATGCCATTTGGAATCCCAGCAGTAGTCTGTCTGCAGCAAAGAGAGGATGAAGTCATACAGTATGTCCCACCATGACTCCTGTCTGTTTCAATCTTATTCTAAAATGCAGAATCACTGGCAGAAAGTTTTGTATTGGTAAGGCTAGTCTCTGTTCCCAGTAGGAGGTTAGAAGAGAATGATCCCAGATTTTTTTTCCCTATTAGTTTTGTATTCCGTATGTTAAACAGTTAAAAATAGTTGGTTTGGGCACTATGCCATATTTAATAAAACTGCTGATTGCTAGCACAGCAATATGTCTACCGAATGTATCTTTCTATCATCAAAGATTCCTGATTTTTGCTCAGAATCATATGAACTAAGCAAAATGTCAGAAGATCCCAATTACAGGAGACATTAAGTGCTCTTTTTTAAAATGAAATGTATTGCCAAATGTAAACTTACAAAATGAATTATTCTGCTAACGTTGAGCAATGGAAAACATCAAAATCCCCCTTTCTTTCAAACTAAAAAAAATGAGCTGGCAATATTTAGGGTTCTGCTGTAAAGTCTCCTTGTCATTAGAAACAGAGGGAGATCTACTCCGAGGTTATGCGCCTTTCATTGACCCACTTTACTAGTGGTATAGTACCCATATTTGCATACACAACTTTGCCTCCTTGACTGAGTGAGATCATAATGATTAACATATATTTTCTTGAATTACAGTTGAGTTTAAAATGTTGGGTAAATTACTGATCATATTCCTTGTCTTTTGCACATATGCACCCTGGCCATCAAAAAGTAACTAGCCTATAATTAAGTGCAGAAAATTCTGGACCCTCCCCAGAAGAAATTTCTCTCATTAGAATTCCATGTAGACTTGTGGGCATTTTTTTTATCAAGACATTGCTTGCCTCCAGCTTTCGTTTTATACCACAGTCTAAAGAGAAACCCTACAGACATTTACAATTTGCAGAGATAGGAACAAAGCTGGGGAAAGACAAGAGAGAAATAAATCATATTGGGGATGATTTGGAAAAAAACATACAGATTGCATCATAACCTCAATGCCCGGTGTTCAGCTATTTATTACTATTTCATTAATTGCCTATTGCTCCATTAATGTTTAATTAGCAAGAAATGCTAAAACCTCCCAGTTGGCTGACTGGAACTCAAAATAGCTTGCAGGAAACATGTATGTTTATCCAAACTAACAATACATTATGGGTATCTTCACATTTGCATTTTAAATTATAGTTAATTGACTTCCATCCTCTGCTATGACTCAAGGATGAAAGTCTATACCTTTGCCAATTTCCCCTATCTAAATCAAATATTTGCCCCAGTTAACAAACTGCAAACCCATTGCTGTTTCACACTTGGGGAAAATGGAAGCTTTTGAAAAGTAATTTCTTTACGGATTCTGACATTGTGTTCTTCTTTCTGTATGTGTGTCACAGTCCTACAAAGATCTATAGTCCTACAAAAAAGTTTAAACTCAGAGGCTGTACAAATCCTAATGCAAAAATATATCATCATTCAAAAGTACATTTGGATCCTTAAATATAGATCATGGATATATTTTATCAACCAAACATTAAGGAAGAACATGCATAAGTGTTGGTTAGGACTCAGTGGGTTGGATTTGGATATAGGACCTTTGTGAAATCACTTTTTGTATCTGAATAAATGCAAAAGGATGGGAGAGAACACAGCTTCAGCAAAGCTACACAGGACTAAGCTACACAGTTGACTATGTCAACTATAAACTAGAAATGCTCCTCCCATTCCTAATTTCTCTTCCCTCACCCACATAACATATACCATTCGCCCACGGTTTACATTTTATTTTCCCATTTGGTTGAAACAAGTTCATAAAATCTAATTTATTAGGTTGGTTTGCAAGATAGAATAGAACTGACTTCTAATATGGGGAGACAAGCCAAGAATGCACACCAAAGCAAGATAGGTTTACTTCCTTAGCCAGTTGGAGTTCAAAAGTCTAACAAGATAAAATGATTGTTTCCAATCATCACTGAATTGTTATTCTTTGTAAATTAGCTAGCTGGCAAACATAACATTGCCTCTCATCCTGTCTGTCATCTTGACATCGTTCTTCCCTCCATAACAAATTCAGCAGTCCATATCCTTTGTGCTGAACATGGAGGAAAACTGGCCTAAAATACAGCACAAGGAAATGCGGTGGTGAAACATCAGAAGGACCTTCACAATCACTAAATCTATTAGAAGTTAGTCCTCTTTCCTCTTTCCACCTCAGGTTACATTTCTCTCTGGGTTTGTGTTAGAAAGTAAAAATGCTACCTTTCTGAACCAAATCCAATACTTAACTATCTGCAAGTAAGGCATTTTTGAATTTGTAACAAATGAAAAGTAAGAAAGACTTATATTTGCAAAGGTGTAGAACCCTATGCAGTCCGGGTTAATTTCCATATTCAAGGCAGAAACAATGCATTAGCAAGATATAATCCGACAGCAAATTTGCAGTGGCCAATGTGAATACTCTTTGGTGTTTTAACAGAAGCTACTAAAATGCAACAATTGTGACTATGCCCAAGTACATATTGTCTGCAAGTTAGATCCCAGCAGCATTTCAAGACTTTCAAGATCATCATGCAGACAGTTCCTTAATACTGTAAGATGGGAAAGCTAGGATTCACCCGATTAAATATCAAAATTACAGTTTTCCATTTTCTCTGAAAATGATTAAGAACAAAATGCAGAACAACAAAGACTAATATTTATTTTATTTTTATTTTTATTCCATTTATATCCCGCCCTTCTCCGAAGACTCAGGGCGGCTTACAAGCTTAGCAGTAGCCTTCATTCTATGTATATGCCTGCTTATTAGGGCTTTCACACACACCCCAAGCAGCATTATTTCAAAGTCAGCTTATTGCCCCCAACAATCTGGGTCCTCATTTTACCTACCTCGGAAGGATGGAAGGCTGAGTCAACCTTGAGCCTGGTGGGATGCGAACCTGCACTAATTGCAGGCAGCTGGTGTTACTTAAGGAGGCATTAGCCCACTGCTCCACCAAGGCTCTTTTAATATGATGGTAGAAATTGAAGGACTGAGGCAAACAACTTTAATAATGACATACAATAATGACATACAAACTTGAGATTCTATTTTTTTTTCATTAAAGTACTAAGGGACAAATTCCAAAGAGTTTTCCCTTAAATATACACTAGTAAAATGCTAAGAATCTATATCTTTTTCTCAAGACTCACATTTGACAGGCAAAATTAGAAAGAGACAAGCTGAACATTTCTATTATTATTTTGGTGCAAAGTGTGCCATTAGTTATTCTCTCCTCTTCTAAAATTAAATCAGTGTCTCATGTCAACTATTTGAAGTGTTACAAAGAGGCCTGAATAAAAAATTAAAGGAAACTCATGAAGGAAACAAATATAAAAGAGAAAAGTTGGACAAAAATCTACATATAAATCATGTGCCATATCGGCGATAGAACAACTCCAAGCACAATTTGTTCAATATTCTTTTATGATACATTTTCATTCATATTTAAAATTTGACAATCATTCCACATATTAACATAGATTCATTTTTTTCTAGATAGACAAGAATATTTATTTTGCAAGATGGATCCAAAATTTAAAAGCTATAAAATCATCTTGCCTTCATAAACTAAGGGCTTTTTGTAACAAAAAGTCTGCTTGTAATACCCAATGAATTAAGTTGAATACAAGATAACCATATAAAGTACAGCTAAAAAGTCATTTTCAGAGTCTCACAGCTACATGCAATAATATGTACTCCTTTGAAAAAGAAGTGATGATCGGTCGGTCCATGGTACACTGCAAGTTCAGTAAACCCACTGAATTTCTGTGGCTGTTACTGTTTCATAGACCTCCTTGGCATTTACCCAAAATTCTTTTGAAAAAGCAAGCAACTGCTTCAGTCCTCAGTTTTATAGCCAATCACAGCACAGCACAGCAAAAGAAAACTGAGCAAAAAGAAAATGCTGCTTTCAAAACACATTTTAGTCATCATTAACAGTGATTGCATTCTGACTCTGGGAAACATTCCAGTTGGTTCCAAAAGATGGTATTTGTCCTATATGGTTTCTCAGGAGTTGTAGCATTTCAAAACTTTACCACAAGGGTAGTCCTTTGGTGTGCCAGAAAACTAAAAGTATCGAAGAGTCCATCTCTGTAGCTACTCCATATACAATAACGCCGATTCTTTCTACCTTAAAATTATAACCTATTTAGACCTTTCTGAAACATAGTTAGCCAAATACGATAGATCACATTCAAGCTACACCTTAAAGCTCCTTCGGGACAACTTAACTATATATTTCATGCTGATTGAGCCATATCCCTCAGAACTATAGATTAATTGCACTTACACCTGAAAAGTTGTTATTAAGACAGAAGATGGAAATCAGAAAGAAAACACATTATCAAAACTGACAGCTGGACATGTGGATACAGGAGGGGGACAAAAGTTTTTTGTAAGAGAGAAAGGGAGACAAGAGAAACTCAACAACTTTGGGAAAGCCAGCAGCCTGAAAATATCCATCTTCCATTGTATTGCCTTGCAAACTCTGTGAGGCTGAGAGACACCCAGCTGCCACCCAGATCTTTGGTCAGACTTAATTCAAAGCAATCCAATTTCCATCATCTCCTTTAACACAAAGCTTAACCAAAAATGTTTTGTAATGGCATATGTTAGGCATCAGCCAAACCAGGTCTACATTTCCCTTAGGAAAGACACAGCGAACAACACATGCGGGGAAGCAAATTGAGAGGCTAATAGTTAGGAATCTTAAAGGCCTCTGACAAACAGTTCCCTCTTACTCTTTCAGGTAGTGACAGTAAAGCTGCAACAGTAAAGCTTGGGATACCAGCCTCCAACCATCACTGAAGTATCAGAAACAAGCTAAGAACAAGCAGGATTGTTTTGACTAGCACGCATGTGCAGGGGAACCTTTACCTTTACCTTTTTTTTTACCTAAAGTAATCCAAACAATAGTCCTGCCTGGAAGGAGTGCCTGGAAGGGGAGTTTAAGGAGCAGGAAACAGTCATGAATTCACACTCCCCCCCCCCCCCAATGTCTTCTTTCAGAAAAGGGAAAGGGGAAATCTTGGAAGCTTTGCCTCTTTCCTGCCTCCCAAACACGCAAGATTTTTGTTTCAGACATAACCAAAGAAAACCCCAAAAGTTTATTCAGCTGGGGTTTGGGACAGCCTGGCATCCTCAATCCAAAGGTGAGCTGGTGAGGCCAGAAGCTTTTTGAGGGCTTTGCTTTTCACTGGAACATCTTCTCCACAAAGTAGCTCTGTGCCTTTGGCAAAGTTGCCTGCCACCAGCATGCGTCCCTGAGACCGCAGTGCTTGGCAGTGGGGGTGGGGAGGGAGGGTGTCTTCCGGTCTCAAGAAGCACAGCCCACCAAACCCTGACTCCACCCTGCAACTGTCGGTCCTGCAGGGAAGCTTTTCATGTATCAAGCTCCTGGGTTCCTTTCGTGGGGATGGGGCATTCTGGCCTCCCCAATTTGCTGGAAAGGAGCTTCCTTGCTGCAGCAGAAATGAAACTACTGAATGAGGGGGAAGGAGGAGACAAAGAGAAGACAGGTTTTCTCAAGAAGCAGAGTTTGTCCCTTTTGCATCACTCCAGTCCAGAGAAGGCAGTATGACGGCCCTGGTGTGACTGTCCCAAACTCTGGTAGGCCCCAGCTTTTCCAGTCCTGCTGCACCTTGTTGATGCTGGGTGACAATGCATGCCAGTGATGTACTACACTGCAGTACCAGCATCAGGAACCTCTTGCTTAAAAGCTTCCACTGCAGGGCAGACAATACAACACACACACACACACACACACACAAACACTCTACTGTATAGAAAGATGCACATACAAATGCATGCATGGCTTAAGCAGCCTTTCCACTTTTGCACTCCCCTCCTCCCTGATTTTGCAGGCGTACCATACACTTTGGAGACACTTGTCTCCAAAGAATGCAAGTGACTGCAGATACCCCAACTCCCATCCCAGAGAGGTATCCCATCCCACAACTGAAAAGTCTTACTGGGGGGGGAGGGCTCGCAGGAGGATCCTGCTTCCCCACAAGCACAAGCCTTTGCCATTTGTCAATGCTGTTCCCTTCCTTTCCCTCTCTTCTGTTGATAGCAGAGAGAAAAAAGGAAAAGGGAAGGGTTGGAGGAGAAAGTGAGCTGTAGGGCACCAGCATTTCCTCTTTCAATATCCTGCAAGTTCCCTCTTGGAGTTGCCTTGAACTGAATGCATGACTGTTACGCAGAAAGCAAACAGACAGGGCTGGCATTCAAAAGGGCCATTTTTATCTGAGCAGCAAGGCAAAGAGGAAGCCTGTCAAGGCACATTCACACATGCAGACACACACCCCTCTGCTACACTCTTGTTCGGTGGTTGGACTTTTCCTTAGTTCTTTCTACAGGCACAAGCTCCCTGAAAGTACCTCCTTTGACCCTGCCACCAGCTAGGGATGGAGAAGGGCTGCTGAAGAATGCACAGCTGGATTTGAAAGCATCACTTCACCTACTTTTGAAACACAAACGTTGTTTGAAAGTTGTACCAAAAGTCTCGCAAAGCCCTTGGATGCACCTATAAGCCACAGGCTTGTACGAGTACAGAAGCAAGGCCTCTCTTCTGAAAACTAACTGCACCCATGGGTTGTGGGGGAGGTTCGATTCAGCACCATGCTACAATTTCATCTAGAGATCTAAATTTCTCTATTTCTGACTTCAACACAGTCCAAACAGATCTGTCTAATCTTGTACAACCTGACCCTTACTTGTTTCCACACAGTGGAACACACATGCAAGTCGAAACTGGCCTAACTCCATTTCCCTCAGTTTCCCCTCAATAGGACTGCAGATCTGCCTTCAGCAAGCAACAGACAGTAGTAATACAAAGGAAAAACAACACGATGTAATGTATTGCTTACCAGTTGGGTTCTTGTTTTTCTTAAGACTCTTGCCACAAAGACACTGCAGCATATGCGATCCTTTGCTGAAAATGTTCCAAAGAAACCACATTGATTTGGGCGAAAAGCAATCCAGCGCTTATACACCCTGAGATAGATGAGACCCTTGTGGTTGTTGCATAATAATAAATTGAGATCAGTTCTCCTCAAAAGGTGCACCAGTTTTATCATAGACAACAACAAAGGGAAAAAAATAATAAATTTGATCTCCCGGGGTTTTTCCCCCCTTTTCCCTCACGTGGTTTCTTTCTTTCAGACTTCTCAACGGATGCGTTTTTCAGCCAGAGTGAACTGTTATTTCCCCTCCAGAATGACGGTGGATTATCACCCAAAACTGTGGAAGGAAAAAAAAAGACATAGATCCTCTCCTTTCTGTCTGTTTCTTCCCTTTCAGATCGAAGCCAACCAAGACATGAGGCGATGAGATTCCAGCCAAGGCCAAAAACTAACCCGAGACAACAGTAAAGAAGAGAAGATCCCCAAAGAAGACACCATTGCCTGTTACTTGATGGTTAGGAGGATGGGTGGATCTGCAGAACAAAGCCAAAACAGGATGCATCCTACTAAAAGATAGCCATGGTGCAGCCCCTGGAAGAGAGAACACGCAGCCAGTACTACCACCACCATATACCTCAAGTCTGATGGATGAAAGCAGATGCTCCACTCGGAAAGTGCTGATTTTACCATCAAATCATCTCAGTGACATATGCAATTGTGTGGCACCTGCAGTTCCCAGTCAGGCTGCACAACAGATGCAAAGCTTAGCCCTTAGCACGCAGGCAAACATATACACAACGGAGGCAGCTCTCTTCTCTTCCCTTCTCTCTCTCTCTGCTTCGCCCAAGACCGGCTTGCATTAGGAATTTCTCTATCTTCCCTGCACATGCAGAGAGAAAGAGAGAGAGGGAGAGAAAGATACATACACACACACTCACACGCACACTCACACGCACGCACGCACTCACACAAACTGGATTTTGCTCCTGAGCCTTGGATATGAGTTACAGGCATTCAACCGGGAGTAGGAGGAGTTGAAATTTGCATTGAGAGACTGGCTTTCATGACGTAGCCACGTGCTTCCAGGCCTGTCACCAGTGAGATGCTTCAGCCAGCCAAGGGAAAGCAGTGTCACTGCAGTCTCTCCCTCCCCTCCCTTCTTCTCCCCCCTCCATTCCCCTCACTAAACATGCTGCAGCTTAAAATACTGGACAGAGCCTGCCACTTGTAACCTCCTGGGAACTACATCTCTGCGTGCTAGCTAGAACCCAGATCCTCCACTCGATGCACAGACTTGCCTGAGACATTCCTTTGAAAACTCTTATTATTAATGGAAAGATGGTGTGTGTGTGGGGGGGGGTTTAATTACAGACTGAATCATAGGGTCACAAAGAATAAACTTTCCCTTTTTCCTGAAGAGCCAGGACTCCACACAATGTACACACTTTCCATCAAAAGAATTATGTCAGCCACAAGAAGGAACTAACAGGAACACATTGCCCCTTCTTCCTTGCAAACCTCCTGAGAAACTAAGAGATTTTTCTTGCAAATTCTGGAATGAAAAACTGATATCAGTCCATCTCCTATTATCCAGGAGAAAACGTGCTGATTTTGGAACTGAGAAGAATCTCAGCTGTCTCCCCAGTTTTAATGGTTGACAAATCTTGCTCAGGACTCTATCTGTAAAATGAGAATAAAAATAGGCTATTTTGCTTTATTCTTATGGGGAAAAAACAAGGTTAATACAGAAAAATATTGGATATATTTTTATAAAAAATTGAGTTTGTTATTTAAAGTGCCTGGAAACCTGTTTCCTTATTGATTTAGGCATATACATCTTTTTACAGTTACATATTATCTCCATCTACCCCATTCCTTCATAAAGGCAAGAACGTCCCAAAATTGTTCCAATAGCGATGAATTTTAATCTCTGCTATGTTCTTGGATCTTTATTATTACCACTTTAGCACCTCCATTTTACTAAAAGGACTCCTACCCAGAAAACTGATTTAAAAATGGGAAGATTGTTTCTTTAGAAGGAAGATATTACTTGTTGCTCACATTAAAAGACTCTTTATCTAACACAGGGGTCTTCAAACTTGGCCCTTTTATGACTTGTGGACTTCAACTCCCAGAATTCCCTAACTAGCATGTCTGGTTGAGGAATTCTGGGAGTTGAAGTCCACAAGTCATAAAATGGCCAAGTTTGAAGACCCCTAATCTAACATGTAAAAGCATTACATACACTGAAAAATATCTTTGGTAAACCCTTTCTTACAAGAGTTCCCCAATAAATGGGAAATATGATAGATTGCAACTAGTAGGGCTGATCTAGTTGGCCATGTCATGTGAGGGAATTCACTGAGGAAAGCAATTACTGTATGTTGGGAAGAGTTAGCAGTAAAAGGAAACCAGGCCCTCAAAGAACATGGTGACTGGACACCATCAAAGCTGACACCAGTCAGAGTACAGAACAACTCAAAGAAGCAGTGCAAGATTGGAAAATGTGGAGAGACCTGGCCCCTAGAATCACCAAGACCCAGTCATGACTGAATGGACAACATCATCATCAGGACCAAATCTCCTGACACACTCTAGTTTGCACAACTAACAAGTTTTGACCCTTCTACCAAGGTTTTCTTCTTTGAGACCAGACTTAGGGAAAAGAAAGAAAGGAAGGGGCTTACAATCTTCCTTCTAGAAGCCCAGAAATACAAAAAAAAGGTGCTAAGCTTGAAACAGAAAAGCTAGCTATACAATTCTGCATCCTTTAATGTGGGGAAGCTTCTAATAAAAATATTCTTATTAAATGTATGTAATGAAATATCTAAATATAAAAGGGAAATTACCAAGAAAAGGATTAAAGGAACAATTTATAGGAATACAGAATGTACAAGGAAATGCAATAACCATCACATTTCAAAATGGGTTCAGAATTCAATAAAAACTGGCAGGCGATGACATTAGTTTCTTACTTGTATGTTGTTAGGCAGTTTCTCCTTATACTTTCTTTACCTCTTCCCTTTCTCTTCCTGCATTGTCCTAAGCTTATAACATGTAGAGGATAGGAGAAAACCATATTCTTTTAAGTAACTGGCTGGTGCTTTGTTTAGTTGTTCAAAATGTTCCGTATCTGAAACCTTGTTTCCACCTAGCAAAAGAGAAGAGTCGTTGGATCCACCTGTCTAATGACCCTTGGTAAAATAATAAAGGTGCAATTGAGTTTTCACTAGTTGTGCCACTGTACTGCATACATGATAAGTGTGACTTTTTACTGCCTGTATTAAACTTCGCACTGCTGTTTAAAAGAGGACATTTTCATGATCTGTACTCTTCATACAGAAAGCCCAGCACTAATATTAAAAGTTATAGGAAACCCAGTGTCAGTAAAATGGTTTTCTTTTCCATTTTTCTATCGCTTTCCTTTTCTTTTTTAATTGCTTGTAAATTTGAAAATATCCATTCAGGTTACTTGTGAGACTGCCAGTCCCTAAGGTTATGTACCTGTCCTTCTAGATTACATAAGGTGAATGAGCTTTGGGTTCTCTCCCTTAAATGTTGCCATTTGATGGGCCTTTGGAGATGGGCCTGCTTGGTGGCTGCCCCATTTCTATGGAATAGCCTCCCACCTGAGATCAAAGGGCTCTCTACCCTTTCAGCCTTCCAGAGAGCTGGGGAAAAGGGTACTTATGATTTTTATCTTTGTTTTGCTTGTTGTGAGCTGCCTAGAGTCATTGTAGGGGATAGACAGTCATATAAGTCCTGTAAATAAATACATTCAGGCCATTCAGATTTTTTGTTAAGCATTTTATTAGGACTGCATAATACTCTTGGGGACATAATTCAGGTGTTCAACAAAAGGCAAAAAAAGGGAGCAAAGAAGAGGATGAGCATTACTACTGACATCTAAAGAACCCTAAATTCACAAATTCAGAAGTGCACGATTCGGTTGCAGGTCTTTCTGACTAAGCAAATTATTTAGTCCCCAAAAGAGTAAGATAAAAAGAAAGCTGATGACTAAGTGACGGGAATGTCATCTGGATTCTTCATAAAATTATCCCAATTAACTGTGCAGATTGTTCATTGAAAAGATCTGGAAGCAAACTTGGCATGAGGCAGCATCATATGTGTATGACTTGAAACTTGTTAATCTCTCCATAGATGATATTGCATTCAAAGAGTCTTCATTGGTAGTTTCCTGTTGAAATATCAAGTGGGGTACTATAAGGTTTGATCCTGGATCCTGTATTCTTCAGCATTTTTATTAATGTCATGGAGGAAGAAGTTGCATTTGAGAATGAAACAAATTTGGGTGGCCAATCTAATCTAACAATTTTCCTACCTTGGACCTATTATGCAAAGCCCTAGCTCTCTGGAGAAAGCTTTAATGCTAGGAAAGGTTGAAGAACAGAAAAGTAGAAATGAACAGCAGCAAGGTGGATGGAATCAGTTACAATGGCAATGTATGCACAGTTAGAATATGACCAAGTTATGGACAGACTGCCACAGAGAAAATCTGTCTATGTGATCACTAAGAGTTGACAACATGTAATATTAAAGAAGACAGAAATAAAATCCAATACCATCCTGATAGGTTTATTTTTATTTTTTTATTTTTTTATTTTAATCCCATTTATATCCCGCCC
This sequence comes from Vipera berus, assembly GCF_964194415.1. Taxonomy (NCBI): domain Eukaryota; kingdom Metazoa; phylum Chordata; class Lepidosauria; order Squamata; family Viperidae; genus Vipera; species Vipera berus. The sequence continues at coordinate 99,356,781 of NC_138206.1, forward strand.
TTCTCCGAAGACTCAGGGAGGCTTACAATTTAAAGCACAAATCAATGTGCTTAGCAATAGCCTTCATTCTATGTATATGCCTGTTTATTAGGGCTTTCGCCCCCCCCCAAGCGGCATTATTACAAAGTCAGCTTATTGCCTCCCCCAAGCGGCATTATTACAAAGTCAGCTTATTGCCCCCCAACAATCTGGGTCCCAACAATGAAAGTTTAACATAGCAGAATGAAAAATAAAGAAACAAATGGAAAATTGCTCATGTCAGAACCAGAAGACAAATGCAAAACTTTGTCAGAAGACTGAAAGATTTAGCAATATTTAGCCTTGGGAAGACAATACTTGAGAAAAAGAATAGGACTTTTCAGAGATTGTCACAAAAAAGAAGGTCAGTACCTGTATTATCTTCTTGCACAAATTGCAGATATATAATAATGGATTTAAATTACTAAGAAGGCAGACTCCAAATGAATATTGAAAGAGTTGTGTGACAGTGGAACCCATAACCCAAAGGAGTTATGAGTGCCCCTTACTAAATGTATTCATATGGAAGATAAACATCTGATATATGTATATATATGTGTGTGTGTGTGTGTGTGTGTGTGTGTGTGTGTAAATTTTTTGGGCTTGCTAACAAAGAATAAATGATCATATCAGTCTCCCTTTATTCTTTGTTAGCAAGCGCAAAAAATTCACACAAATATGAGCTGCCACTACTGTGGCTACTGCCTGTAGATGGCCTTAGGCTAGGCTGAAACAGGAAATAAGATTTGTCCCATGTCTGGGACTAAGCAAGTGTATTCTGAATGTTTAACAAACATTTTTATATACATATATATATATATATATATATATATATATATATATATATATATATATACATATACATATACATATACATATACATATACATATACATATACATATACATATACATATACATATACATATACATATACATATACATATACATATACATATACATATACATATACATATATATATATATATATATATATATATATATATATATATATATATATGTCCGAAATGCATATCAGCCTCCCTAAATTCTTTGTTAGTAATTTACATAAATATATGAACTGTCCGGTGTGACTACAGCCTGTTCGATGGCCTTTGAGATAAGGCTGAAAACAGGAAATAAAGATTTGCCCCATGTTTGGGGCCTAGCAAGGTAATCTAAGAGTTAACATATGACACATATTTCTCCCCTTGCAAAAAAGCTAACAAAGCGAGAGAGAACCTGTGGCTCAAGAAGTAAAAACACTGCCTAACGTGCAAGCAGCCCAGGTTCGAATCTCAGAAGGGTATGACTGACTGATGAAGACTAATGAGTCCGAAATGCATATCAGCCTCCCTAAATTCTTTGTTAGTAATTTACACAAATATATGAACTGTCCGGTGTGACTACAGCCTGTTCGATGGCCTTTGAGATAAGGCTGAAAACAGGAAATAAAGATTTGCCCCATGTTTGGGGCCTAGCAAGGTAATCTAAGAGTTAACATATGACACACATATATATATACATATATACACTGTATATATATATATATATATATATATATATATATATATATATATATATATATATATATATATATATATATATATATATACATACATATATACACTATATATATATATATATATATATATATATATATATATATATATATATATATATATATATATACTGTATATACACTGAATATACAGTATATATACTGAATATATATATTCCTTCAATGAGCAAAGGATTGGACCCAAATTAGTTAAATGACCCTCTTCAATTACTGAATGTGATTTATTCTGTGTCATTTGGCACTTGAACTGAAAATAAAAAAACCCTAAAGCAAAGGAGAACAAAATGTTCAAATGGCTAACAAATTGCTTTAAGAAAAGGTCTACACAAATGGGAAGTGAAATGAAAGTGAGAATTTCTCAATAATCTTTCAAGTTCGGACTATATACGTTTACTCAGGAGTAAGTCTCAATTATTTTTCTGATATTTATTGTCACGGACGTATATAGAAAATGTCATTCTTAATCTGCAATATTAGTTCACTCCCACTCCTAATTGATTATTTTGTGATGTTCAGTAATAGTTTCGGAAATTTTTTTTAAATAAACTTCTAAATTTTAATTTTAGAGATATTTGCAGCTTTTCTTTGTGTTGTTTTACAGAAGTTGCCTGAGTGGTCTGATTTTAGATTACTGCTGTTTTGCAGCAAACCAACCAAGCTTACTGTACTGTAAGTGCATTATCAAAAACATGTCCTGTTTTACTGTGGCAAAAAGTTGGATGGAGAAGAACCTGTGAAAGTAGAAATCTATCAGTGTCATATAGGCTACTGCAAAGTGCAAATCTGCACTCTTTTTTTCCCATTGTCTTCCTTGCTCTACCAATATTTTCACAAAGCCTGTTTAGTCTACCAGTTTCTCCTAAAGGTTAAAAATATTTTTTGTAGGAAAAGATTAAAAAAAGTCAATGAATTTAACCACATGGTCATGGCTACCATCTTGATTTTTTAAATTGCCCATAAGGACCAGGTGGCAGGTAGGAAGCAATGCATGTGTATATTTTTACTTATTTCTAAATATATTACTTTTGTAAAGACACTCCTAACATAAAATCCAAATTTTACTTATTTATATCCCGCTTTATTATTTTTATAAGTAACTCAGGGTGGCAAACATACCTAATCCTCCTTCCTCCTATTTTTCCCACAGCCAACACCCTGTGAGGCAGGTTGGCTGAGAAAGGGTGATTGGTCCAAAGTCATAATATTAAAAACATGATATTAAAAAATATTTCAAGTACATCAGTTAAATAAGAAACTGTAATGTCTATGAAGATTCTCAGTCTTCCAGGTCATAGTTATCCCAAAGGTGTTTTTTCACAAGGCAACTGGACTTTCTTGTTTTTGCCTGAAGTCATTTTGCTTCTCATCCAAGAAGCTTCTTCAGCTCAGAAACTCCTTTCAGCAGTTCCAAGAAGGCTCCACACCCATTTGCACCACTCAGGTGACCCTGGTGACATAAATAAACCTCCAGGTGGCCTCAATGACTCTCTAAAAGAATGCAAATGACCAGCTGCCTGCAAGGAATATAAATCCTTCCATTCCCCACCATCCAGTCAGAGCTGAAGAAGCTTCCTGGTTGAGAAGCAAAACGTCTTCAAACAAAAACAAGAAAGTCCAGTTGCCTTGTGAAAAAGCACCTTTCAGATTAAAAAACTGTAATGATATGTATGAAAGACCTTGGGAGATGGGGCAAAGAGATGCTATTTAGAGAATGGTCAGATAAGAGACAGCATAGCCCGCAGCTGGATAGTGGACAGAGCAAGAAGCTCAGAAGGGACCCTCCCTATTTTTTGAGCTCTAAAAGAGACAGCAGAAGAATTCTACTTTCAGACTTGCAAGATTCTGTTAAAGTAAAGTAGCTTTATAATAAAATATAATTAACTTATCTAGGTGTGTTTCCTATCTGGTCTTCCTGATAAGGCTGACAGAAAAAAATGACAGCTTATGCTAAGCCATATTTATTGTGATCATAATTTGCACTTCTTTAAGTCAGAAAGTGCAGGATTTGTAGAACCACAATGTCTAGGATCACCTGGCAAAAGCTAAGCAAAACCTTTTGACGTGACACAAGAGCTTCTGAAAGGAGATAACTGTTCAGTGGGAATGGAGTGGTAGATTTTACACTTTGAGGTCTGAGGTATGAAAATAATAATCAAATAATCTTTTGTGTTTTCAGACACCATATGTGATATAATTGTAGAAAGCTTGGGATTAATTCAGTGGTTTGCAATTTGGTGCACTTAATAATGAAAAGGGTGAAATGAGCAGGGTTTAATAAAATATTATTCGGTGAAGGAAATACTGGGAAATATGTTCTATATTTGAAATTAACTCCAGTCCGCTACCATTAGGTAGTACCAAGATAAATTTTCCATAACTGCTTCCTAGAGTATTTTTTTTAATTATGTGATGAACAATGGATAGCTACGATTTACTTTGCTTCATTATCTTGTAAAATTAGCCCAATTAATACAAGAAAAAGAGATCATGCCGATACAGGTAGTCCTCAACTTACAGCAGTTCATTTAGTGACCATTCGAAGTTACAATGGCACTGAAAAAAAAGACTTATGACCCTTTTTCACATATATGGCCATTGTAGCATCTCCATGGTCATGTGATTTACCTTCGAATGCTTGAAAACTGACTCACATTTATGACAGTTGCAGTGCCCTGGAGTCATGTGATCCCCTTTCGCAACCTTCTGACAACCAAAATCAGTGAGGAAACCAGATTCCCATAACCAGTTTACTCATTTAAAAACTGCAGTGATTCACTTAACAAATGTGATGAGAAAAGTTATAAAATGGGACAAGGTTCACTTAACAAATTTCTCACTTAGCAACGTAAATTTGGGGCTCCATTGAAGACATAGGTTGAGGACAACCTGTGCCACTTTTGCACTTCTGACTTCAGCATTTGTATAAACTACTCCAGAAATATGTTGGTAGACTTTTTAAGCAGAAGAGTCTTCTGTGTAACCTGAGGAATGTTATCCAGTGCACAGTTCTAGCCTCATTTATCTTCTACATTATTTGGTGGAAACAAACAACAGCCAGTGCTTAATATTTCTCCCCATAACCCCATTTTGAAAATAATGTTGGGGATAAAATACCCCACAAAATAAATAGCTCTGTATAATCCAGATGCTTTCAACTGTGCTGTAATGGTTTGTTTGAGTTTGGTTTAATGTGTGATATGAACCTATGCATTGTAAATAATAATTAGAGTTAAATGGGTGCATTAGTATTATATATGAATCCATTTATTTTGTAATTCAAACACTTTAATGCACTATCACCATATTTCTATTATTTTTATAATATTTACATGAATAAATATATTAATATGTTTGCATAAGGACTAAGTACCTAAAGTTTTGTCTTAGACTTGCTATACTGAAACATATGAATGAGACCAGGATCTGCTAACCAAAGTACTGAAGCACATATTTTATTCCCATTACTTGCAATCACTGCTACTTTATAGATATATTTTACAGGTTTTTAGTGTTCTCTTTAAAAAATATTTTAAGTATTGCATGTCTTTCTTTATTAAATGTGTTAATCAATATAGCCGCTGTTCTTCCAGAGGCTGAAAAGGCATTATGTATTGCAAACTGTATACCCATGAGACATAACTCTTGTCCATTGCCAGCAAAGTCTTTATTACCAAGATTGGTTATGGTATGGAAATTTAACCCTGAAACTTGTACAGAAGTCAGGAGGGATTAACCTACTGACCTAAAGCAACATTCTTGCTGATGAAACAAAGCTTCTTGCAATTCCTCTTTTGCCATGATACAGAGGTAACAGTGTTGAACATCTCTCAGCAATTTTGCACTTGAAGCTACTTATTTATTTTTAAACAAATGATTGTCTCTCAAAAGAAGGCCAGAGTTCCTCTCATTATTGATGCTGGCTGCAATTGAAAAAAGTTGGGATCTCATAGTACTGATGGGCAGAAAATTGCCCATTCCTGGGTTTGTATATTTGAGTTGGTAAACCCATTTCCATAAACCTAGTAGATTTTTTCTAATCACATATTTTTATTTTGGCATGTCCAGATGCTAGAGTTAATTTGGCTTGCTTATCATCCATATAAATGAGTAAATATATTCATAATTATATATGTGTATGAGTCTATGAAAATACTTATCTATGAGAGCCAATTTAACACAGTGTACTAGCTAAAGGCTCTAGGCGAGAAATCAGGAGACGAGGAATTCCAGTCCCAATTTAATTACTAGGCAATTGCAAACCACTTCTAAAAAATGATGCCAAAGAACATCATCATCTCCATCATCTTGGCAGGAGTCAGGACTAACTTGAAGGTACACAACACACACACATATGCATGCATGTGCTATAACCAACAGTAATACAGCATTGCAAAATCTCAGCTGGTTGGTTGCCACAGCCAACCAGCTAACTTTCAGCAACATAGTTACCTTAGTTATTAATTAAGATTATCTCAGTAATATAAGATCATTTCCTTTCTTACAACACTGCTCGAAATATTCAAGAATCCTTGATACAGAGCTTTCCTAGGCATATTCTAGAGCATATTCATTCATTCATTCATTCTTGAATTTATTTTATATCAGCAGTTGTCTCACAGTGGATAGAGATTTCTTGATAATTGAGACTTGAATGTGCGAATTGATTCAACTCAAAAACTTATCTATTCGAACAAGCCGGCCTGGCCTGATGGGTTTGGGGTTTTAACATTATTTTTAACTAACTTACTACATTGGGCACAATCATTTAACTGTAAATCTTGTATCCTGTATTCTTATTTTTATTGCCCTGTACACCGCCCTGAGTCCTTCGGGAGAAGGGCGGTATACAAATCAAATAAATAAATAAATAAATAAATAAATAAATAAATAAATAAATAAATAAATAAATAAATAAAACGAAGCAATATAAAACCTCTATGATGATAGATTCATTCGTGGAAAAGATTATTTACAGTCTTTCAAAGAATCTGTGTTTAAATCAGGTCCATTTCCTCATTTGTTAAGTTTGGGTGAAAAAGGCTTTGAAACTGAAACTGAAACTGAAACCCAATTTCCCGATCTAGATTTCTCTTAGTCTGAAGGCAGTCAGGATAGAGTTCTTTGCCTACCAAATAAATAAATAAATATGAATTTTCTAATGGATTTTCTCCTTCTCTTTAATTCTGTCCCTGGCAATATGCACTAACTACCTGTATGATACTTAACCACCTGCATGATACTTCTCCTTGTAATGTAACAATGAATGAAATGTAAATTCTTACAGTTTATCCAGCACATCTCTAGGTCAGTTGCATTTCACTTGTCTACAATATGCCTAACAAATACAATTCTGTCAAGGTCCCCATTTGACACAAATCATCCAGTCAGCTTTGCTTTGGATCAGATACTAAGAATAAAGCAATTTCTCTGACGGCGGAACAGATTAGATCTAAACCAGTTGCTAAAAATATAACATTGAAAGTGTCTCATACAATTCCAAACCATATTATGTCATCCAAGTAGAATACAAAAATGTGGCTGTATTTACTGTGTGCCGTATTTTTTTCCTAAATTGTTGGTTACCATGGCAATAAGTGCCAAATGAAAAATCTTTACAAATCAATACTTATGACACCACTAGGGTAAATATATACTAAGAGGTGAGAAATAATTTAATTGAAGATAACAAAGATAACTAATCAGTATCTTGATATGTTCCCAGATATGTTTGTATAAATCCCTAGAATAAGTTTATTGTATTTGTCATATATCCCACAAAATGACATAATACCAAAAGTTGGTTGAATGTTAAGTGTTTCATCAGACGTACCTACTTTTTTTAAAGTTGTTATTATTTTGTTAAACAGTTCAGTAGTACTTGTTCAACAAATGTGTTGTCTGAGTTTATCATTCACTAATACAAATTTAATTCCTAATCCTTGTTTTCTCCAGCCATTGATAAAATAAGTCCCAAGTTTATACTATTCTTTTTCTTCTTTTTCTTTCAACCTTAAGTAAGTTTGTCCATTTCTGTACATTCTAGTATTTTTTTAATTATTTCTTCCTCTGGTGGTATTTCTTCATTTTTCCAATATTGTGCAAATATGATTCTTGCTGCTGTTATCACATATAGAATCAAATGTATTGTTATGTATATAGGAGATGTTACACAGATATAAGCCACTGACACCACCAGGTGGCAGGGTGCCCTGTCCGAATTGGCAGGGTAGTCTTTGGCAGGAAATCCAGATAATGCGATTGGTTCCAAGTATATCTGGCTAGGTATATAAGTGGGGCAGTTGCCCCTTTGTTTGCCCAGTCTGTGAGACATCAATAAAGAGTTGGAATGCTGAACCCTGGTGTCCTGAGTCGTCCATCTTGGCCATGCGGTCCAGAGCCCACTATTTAACACTGGCAACGAAGGTGGGATGCTGTTTCAAACAGAGCTGAAGTCAAAAGGAAGGAGGAAAGGCAAATCTTTTCCAAGGAAACCTTCCTAATGCTGAAGACACTCAGAAGCAGGGAAGGTAAACTTTCTGAACCTTCCTAACGAAGCAGCATTCAAGGACCGGCACAACATGGCTAAGTTCGGAGCAACCAGCAAATTCCATTTCAACATCGATGAACCAGAGCGATGGGAAGCGCATCTGGGATGGATCGAAGGGTTCCTGATGATCAACAAGATCACAGAAGACAAAATGAAAGCAGTGGCGCTTTTGTGCCTGAGTGGTCAGGACGTGTATGATGTGGCCATTGGACTGTGCTCACCGATGCCCGTCGCAAACGTCTCTTATGCTAACCTCAAAGTGAAGTTGGTTGAGCATTTTATGCCGGCGAGAGCCCCAATGTATTGGCGGTACCAATTCATTCAGCGCAGCCAGCTACCAGGTGAGCCAACTTCGCAGTTCGTCACAGCACTGAGACAGGCTGCCCGCCTGTGTAAATTCCCTGATCTCGAAGACAGAATCAGAGACCGGGTGGTGTTCGGACTGAGAGACCAGCAGTGCTGACAAAAGATCCTCGCCAAGCCACTGATGAATCTGCGGGAGGTCTTAGACGAGGTGATGGCTTACGAAGCAGCCAACGACTCTGGCAAACCCACACACCGCCCAAGCAGCAGCTCAGGGGCGACCATTCACCACAAATGTGCTTCAAGCGGTGGAAGCGGCAACATGAACGGAGAGGCAGAGATAGATGCTGTACAGCAAAGACCCGGGAAGCATCCATCGCGGCGCAAAAATGACGAAGGCCACCAGAGACACACAGCGGGCAGCAAAAGCACAGCGTGCAGTTGCAGCTGCAAGGAACAGAGGGGAGCCAACTCATCCATCCAGAAATGTGCCAGCTGTGGGGAAAATCATCTGCAAGCGACCTGCAGGTTCCGATCCACGAAGTGTTGCTCCTGCGGCAAGACAGGGCACATCGCAGCCGTCTGCCAGAATTGAAGTCAGGACAGCCTGAATGAAGTACAAGCTTTGGCATCGGCACTCGAAGGTACTGTTCTTCCCTGGCACAAACCCCGGCTCAAACCCTCCAACCCAGGAAAGAGCAGGCGGACCATGTCTCACACAGAGATCCATCAGCTGCTCAAACCAAAAATAACAATACAGGTCCATCTGCAAGAGGTACCTTGCACGATGGAGCTGGACTCCGGTTCCGCAGTCTCAATAATTTCCTATGAGACATTTAAAGGAATTTGCAATTGGAGCAGGCAGAGGGTTCCTTTAAAGCCCACCAAATTACAGTTGTCAGATTTCCAGCATACACCCATTGAAATCAGGGGAAAGGCCACCATGTTTGTGGGGTTTAAGGAGTTCCAGGGTCCCTTAGACATCTTGGTGACCGATGGGTGGAGAACTAGTCTAGTGGGGCTGGATTGGTTTGATGCCCTGGGCATTTGGTTGGGGGGAGTGAATAGCATCCAGCCCAAATGTCTTGAATCCATCTGCAATGAATTTGCAGACATATTCGATGACAGGCTGGGAAAGTACACAGCCCCCCCCATCAAATTTAAACTAAGCCCAACTGTTCCACCGGTACGCATAAAGCCCCGGAGAGTTCCATTCGCTCTCAAGCATAAGATTGAGAGCAAACTGGACAAGCTGGTAGAACAGGGGGTGTTAGAGCGTGTGGACAGGGGAGACTGGGAAACACCTATTGTGACACCGCTAAAGGCCAATGGGGAAATTAGAATATGTGCAGATTACAAGGCCACGGTTAACCGAGGCTTAAATCCGCACGCTTACCCGGTTCCGACGGTCCAGCAGGTACTCTCCACTGTCCAAGGTGGCACTTTCTTTGCAAAACGTGACTTGGCGCAGGTATATCAGCAGCTCACAGTTACTAAAGAAACAGCTGATGCTCAGACAATAGTGACACACAGAGGAGCTTTCAGAGTTAACCGGCTACAGTTTGGTATTTCAGTAGCTCCTGGAATTTTCCAAGAAGTCATGGAAAGGACTCTGAAAGGCATTCCAGGTATATGTCCTTATTTTGACGATGTCCTTATTGCTGGGGAATCTGTGGAGATCTTGGCTGACAGGCTGCAAGCTGTTTTAAGCAGATTTCACTCTGCTGGGCTTAAACTCAAAAAAAGTAAGTGCAGTAATGGTGTGGCATCCACTGAGTTTTTAGGGTTCAGGATTGATGCCAAGGGAATTCAACCCACTGACTCTAAGGTAAAAACAATTAAGTTGGCTCCAACCCCAACTAATAAGGCTGAATTGCAAGCTTTTCTGGGGTTACTAAACTTCTATCACGTGTTTTTACCTCACAAAGCAGCAATTGCAGAACCTTTACACAGACTGCTAGATAAGAAAACCCCATGGAAATGGACTAAGGTCCATGAACAGAGTTTTAGAAATCTCAAACAACTTTTATCCAGTGACTCAACCATCACCCATTTTATAGAAAACAAGCCCATTTGCATAGCGTGTGATGCATCCCCTTATGGGGTGGGCGCTGTATTAAGTCACATAGAAGACAATGGGGAGCAAAGGCCCATTGCATACTACTCCTGGACACTGTCAAAGGCAGAAAGGAATTATGCACAAATTGACAAGGAAGCCCTGGCAATTGTGTCAGGAGTCAAAAAATTCCACTCTAAGTGGCTAGAAGTAGTACCAGTTCCTAGCATGACCACTGCAAAGACAGTTCAAGTGCTCCAGGGACTATTTACCACTCATGGGTTGCCTGATGTGTTGGTCTCCGATAATGGCCCACAATTCACATCTGCTGATTTCCAGGCATTCACCAGGGCCAACTCGATTAGGCACATCACATCAGCGCCTTTCCACCCGTCGTCTAATGGTATGGCAGAATGAATGGTGAGAACAACCAAGGACGCATTGAGGTGCATCATCAGTGGAGACTGGCATCAAAGGTTGGCTCAGTTTCTGTTGGCACAACATACCACACCATGCACAGCAACAGGCAAGAGTCCTGCTGAGTTACGTTGGGGTCAGCGACTCATTACTAAGTTGGACAGACTTCACCCTGACAGAGTGGCAGCACAAGAGGATCAACCCCAAATGGGCACCTCCAGAGAACTTCACATAAGTGAAATGGTTTGGGTCCAGAACTATGGTCATGGGCATACCTGGATTCAGGGGGTGGTAGTCGACAAAACAGGGCCTTTTCATAGATTGTAGAGGTGGAGGAGGGTCACGAGGTGAGAAGACACATTGACCAGTTGAGAAAGAGACACCCAGAAAACCCACAAACTGTGATTCCAGAGTAACATCTGGCAGGGAAGCACAATGACATAGGGGTGGATAGGGCTCAGTATCAGGACCCAGTTGGCGACCCAAGTGATGACTCCATTACAGACCCGGTCAACCAGAACATGGGGCAAACAGTGAAAAGGTCAGCAAGAATCCATAGGTCACCGGCGTACCTCAAGGACTATGTAAGGTCTTGAGGCTAGGGTTATTATGTGTTAAAGCAAGCTCCACACGGCAGGTTTTGTTTTTTTCTCTTTCATTAGTATGTTTATTGTTTTCCATTGTTGTTGGGTTTTTTTTTGTATGGGGGAAGGGGTGTTAAGTATATAGGAGATGTTACACAGATATAAGCCACTGACACCACCAGGTGGCAGGGTACCCTGTCCGGATTGGCAGGGTAGTCTTTGGTGGGAAATACAGATAATGGGATTGGTTCCAAGTATACCTGGCTAGGTATATAAGTGGGGCAGTTGCCCCTTTGTTTGCCCAGTCTGTGAGACATCAATAAAGAGTTGAAATGCTGAACCCTGGTGTCCTGAGTCATCCATCTTGGCCATGCGGTCCGGAGCCCACTATTTAACATGTATGCTTTGTTTATCAATCTTTTCTGGCATTATACCTAATAAAAAAAGTTCAGGTTTAAAATCTTCATGTTTTTCCAACATCCTTTCTAGCCAAGTATGTATTTTTGTCCAATAACTCTTTGCTTTAACACATGTCCACCATACATGATAATAAGTACCAACATTTCCAACATCTATCTGACATATTTTTAAACATTTTTGCTAATCTTGCTGGTGGCAAGTGCCATCTATAAAACATTTTATACAGATTTTCTTTATAAGCAGTTGACAATGTCAATGTATAGTTTCTTTCCCACAGATTTTGCCATTTTTCTAAATCTATATTATATCCCAAATTCTTTGCCCTTGTTATCATTGTTTCTTTAACTTGTTCATTTTCCATTTTCAAATTGCATACATATACACATACACACAAGCCACTGTGAGTATGGAAAAAATCAATGACTCAGTTCACAAAATTGGGTTATCACAAGCATCTTATTCCAGGAAGATTCTTTTTGGTGTTTTTCTTGCAGACATTTCAGTAGCAGTGCTAAAAGGAAATGAGGTTCGCTCTCATTTTATATACCGTATTTTCCGGCGTATAAGACGACTTTTTAACGCATGAAAATCTTCTCAAAAGTTGGGGGTCGTCTTATACGCCCAGTCGCCTTATACACCGGAAAATAGTAAATCCTCGGGAGCAGAGACGTTAGTGGGAACGGACAAATCCAGCGCTCGAGAATGGCGAAAGATGACCTCCTCATAAATAAACCGACCAGCCCAACCAAGGCTGAGGCTCCAGCTTACCGGCGTCCTACGGCAGCAGCCCTTTTTTTTTTGGAAGGGAGCGGGAGTTAAGCGTGTGCCGAGCCGCTGGCGCTCCCACGAGAGCTCAAGGGAGCGCAGGAAGCCAGGCGGAGGCCAACCTGACATGTTCGTGCAGAGCTAAGCTTCACCTGACCCTGGGAGTTTGACTTCAGGGTGTGGTGCCGCGGCAAACCTACAGCAACACTCGCCCGGGAAGGCGCAGCTCGGGAATTGCGACAGGCAGACTGCAGCGGAAAGCTGGCACTGGGGCTTCAGCAGCCCGGGGTCCCCCCTCCGCCCTGAAGTAGAAGGCGGCTTTGGGGAGGGGGTGTGTGTGAATCTTAAACTTGCGGCGCAGGGCTGAGCCCGTTTCTTCCCCCCCCCCACTCCTCCGCCCTGTTCATTAACTAACCTATGGAAAGAACCACCTTCTTTCAGACCTGGTGCCTCCCCGAAGTGTTGGGCCACAATGCTCGTCGCTCCTGGCCGAAACAGCCAGAGCGTGTGGCTGAAGTACAAGGGGCACCAACGTGAGAGGAGACGAGGTTTAGGCGAGGCAGAGTAAAGCTGATCTCGAGGCCAAAAGCTCTTGATAAACCTTCACCTAATTGAGAAGCAGCCCTGACTTCCTACTTACCCGTATTTTCCGGCGTATAAGACTTTAACCCATGAAAATCATCTCAAAAGTTGGGGGTCGTCTTATACGCCCAGTCGTCTTATACGCCGGAAAATACAGTACTAGTGGCTTGCCCTGACAATGTTGGTAGGAGTGGTGTTGTGGTTCCTTGATTAGGCTGGACACATAACTAAGGCAGAATATCAACAAATATCAACCCATAAAGATGAAGTTAGGAAAGCTAACTATGAAGTAAGATTTGGAACAAATGTCAAAAAACAATAAAAAAAAGGTTTCTTTGAAGACATTTTAAAAAAATCAAAGAAGTAACTGGTTCTCTAATGGAAGAAGATGGCAAGGAAGTAACAGGCAGGAGAGAGAAAGCAGAATTGCTTAATTCATTCTTTGCATCTGTCTTCACACAAAAAGAAAATACAACTCAACTTACCAAAACAGAACTCAAAAAGACAGGTACGAAATGCAAATTAAAGTAAGCAAAAATAAGGTAAGAAAACACGGGTCAGCTCTAGACTAATTCAGATCACCGGGGTCCTGATGGATTACATCCCACAGTTTTGAAAGAACTGGCAGACGTGATCTCAGAACCTTTGAACCACATATTTCAAAGTTCTTGGAGCACTGAGGACTGGAAAAGAGCTGATGTTGTTCCCATCTTCAAAAAAGGAGAAAAAAACAGATCCAGGAAATTACAGACCAATCAGCCTGACATCAATACCCGGGAAGATCTTGGAAAAGATAATCAAACAACAAATCTGCAAACACTTAGAAGCAAACAAAGTTATAACCAGAAGTCAACATGGGTTTGTCAAAAACAGATAATGCCAAACAAATCTTATTTCATTCTTTGACAAAGTGACTAAATTAGTGGAACAGGGAAATGCTGTGGATATAGTATACATTTCAGTAAGGCATTTGACAAAGTAGACTATAACCTACTTCTTGGTAAGTTAGAAAAATGTGGGATAGACAGCATCACCACCAGATGAATTTGTAACTGGCTGACAAACTGTACTCAACATGTAATACTCAATGGAACCACATGGAGCAGACATGTCAAACACAAGGCCCGGGGGCCAGATCCGGCCCGCAAAGTGGTTTCATGTGGCCCATGAAGCCATCCTGGAAACAGTGAGGGAACGGTCCCCACTGCCTTGGCCCTGGCCCAGAGACCCTTCTTCTGCCAGAGACCCTCAGATCTGTCCCACTCCTGCCCAGACCCCCATAGGCACCCTTGATGCGAACGATGTAGAGCTGGCCATGCCCACCCAGTAGGCCATATGCACTCTAGCCACGCCCACCCAGTAGGCCACACTCACCCTGGCCATACCCACCCGGCCCCTTGAGGGCAACCACAATGCTGATGTGGCCCTCAATGAAATTGAGTTTGACACCCCTGACATGGAGGGAAATAAGCAGTAGGCTATCCCATGGTTCCATTTTAGGGCCAGTATTCTTCAATATCATCATGAACAATCTAGACAAGGGAATTGAAGGGGAACTCATAAATTTGCAGATGACACTAAGCTGGCAGAAATAGCCAACATCCCAGAAGATAGGCTCAAGTTCCAAAAGGATCTCAACAGACTTGAACATTGGGCTCCATCTAACAAAATGAAATTCAATATAGATAAAAGCAAGGTTTTACACTTACGCTTTACACTTAGGCAAAAAAAAACCAACTGTACAGGTTCAGGTACAGACCACAGACTATGTAAAAGTTAGCTTAATGTCAGTAACTGTGAGAGGGATCTTGGAGTCCAAGTGAACAATCACTTAAATATGAGCCAACAGTGTGTAAAGGCAGCCAAAAAAGTCAATGCAATCCTACAAATAGAGAGATAGAATGAAGATCAGGTGAAGTATTAGTACCATGTTGCAAAATGTTAGTACAACTATCTTTGGAATATTGTATCCAGTTTTGGGCACCACAATATAAAAAATATGTTGAGACTGGAAAGAGTGCAGAGAGGAGCAACAAAAATGATTAGGGGCCTGGAGGCTAAAACGTATGAAGAACAGTTGCAGAAATTGGGTAAGTCTAGTCTAGTGAAAAGATGGACTAATGGAGACATGATAGCAGTCTTCCAATATTTCAGGGGCTGCCAGAAAAATGAAGGGGTCAAACTATTTTCCAAAGCACCAAGACGAAAAGCAAAGGATGGAAACTAATCAAGGAGAGAAGCAACTTAGAGCTAAGGAGAAAATCCCTAACAATGAGAACAATCAATCAGTGGAATGACTTTCCTTCAGTAGTTGTGGGTGCCCCATTACTGGAGGCTTTCAAGAAGAGATTAGATAACTATTTGTCTGAAATGGTGTAGGGCAGACATGTCAAACACAAGGCCCGGGGGCCGAATGCGGCCCGCGAAGTGGTTTCATGTGGCCCGCGAAGCCATCCTGGAAACAGTGAGGGAACGGTCCCCACTGCCTTGGCCCTGGCCCAGAGACCCTCCTTCTGCCAGAGACCCTCAGATCTGTCCCACTCCTGCCCAGGCCCCCATAGGCACCCTTGATGCGAACGATGTAGAGCTGGCCATGCCCACCCAGTAGGCCATACGCACTCTAGCCATGCCCACCCAGTAGGCCCCGCCCACCCTGGCCATACCCACCCGGCCCCCTGAGGGCAACCGCAATGCTGATGCGGCCCTCAATGAAATTGAGTTTGACACCCCTGGTGTAGGGTCTCCTGCTTAATGTTGTAGATGACTCCTGTTTTTTCTTCTAGAGCTGCTGGGTCTCAGAATGCTTTGGAGGGCTTTAGTTGATTTGTGTGTTGTGGTGATGCCATACGGTTCTAATGATCTTTTGATGGTTTCTGAGATGTTTTTCATATATATTGGGTTGGATGGACAGGCATTTTTTTTATAAAGTTGATAAACAGTGCTCTGATCAAGGAACTACCAAGGAGAAAATCACATCCCCATCAATATTGGCAGGATACATGACTGTAAATAAATAGGGTGTAAACCCCACATTGCCTAGTACTGATGATGTTACCTAGTCAGGTAAAGAAACTTCTGCAAACAACCAAGCTCAGACAGCACCAAGAACTACACAGTTCAATCCTTCTTTAATTTTTTTATTTTTTGCTGACGTCTCGTGGAGTCAATCTTGTTCCAAAAGCATTGAAGAAAGTGACAAAAGAATTGCATCAATTTTTCAGCATATCACGTTTCAAGTGACAATGAGGTATAAATTACCATATGGCATTGCAACAAATTTCTCCTTAACTTGACATGTGATATTTTTAGTTTGCATTTGAGATCAGTTTTATCTCTGGAAACAGACATATAAAGTGGCTATGTGAAAGGAACATGCCAATTTTTGATAGAATTTATTATGTTCAAAATTAAATCAGACTGTGTATGAAAGGAATAAACAGCGTGAAAAAACCCTGTTTTGCCTAAATTTGTAATAAGCTAATTATAGATTCAGGGTTGAAATGTCTAATTGTGATACAAATCATTCTTTGTAACCAAGCAATGGTGTTTCTGCTCCCATTCATAACTATTTTTCCACAAAATATAGGAATTTGAATTTTTTTCATTCTGGAAGCTTTTTAGTCCATTTATTGTTTAACTACTGTAGTATAAAATACAATCCTTTATTCACCCCTGGATTGGGAATCCTGCACATGAAAATCTGTATTGCAAAATACAAGAATTTATAATTTGGAAGGAGGGAAGAAACTAATTGGAGAGCTTTCGAGTGAGAGAAGCAATCCGAGCATTAGTCTAAATTAACCCATTCCCACTGTACACTTCCTGATCTGTTGTTCAGAAATAATTATCTGTGTAATCACACAGTTGCGCAATGAGAGAAATGGTACCATGCCAGTTTTTGCTCCATCCATAACCATCTGTTATCAAACAAGGAAGTTTGGCAAAATCTAAAATGATTATTCACGCTCTACTTGTATCTAAAGGAGGCTCTTGCTTTTGGAAAGGCCACAGCTTAGTGGTAAAAAAATCAGAACTGAATCTGTTTAAAAGGCTTTACTGTTAAAGATAGTTGCAGACACATCATTAGAAACCAAAATCATAAGACTACGGCTGATTTACTTTGGCCGTGTCATGTGTGCGAATTAATTGGAGAAGTCAATACCGTATTTTTCGGCGTATAAGACAACTTTTTAACCCATGAAAATCATCTCAAAAGTTGGGGGGTCGTCTTATACGCCCAGTCGTCTTATAAGCCGGAAAATCAGCGAGCCTGGGAAGGCACACCCTCCCCTCTCATTGTGCTCCTTAACAGCTGGGGAGCACGCGCGTGCGCAGGACTGCCCTGCCGGCTCCCGCCAGACACCAGCCTGCCCTGCTTCCTCCACAGTGAGAGGGGAGGGCTCGCTGATTTTCCGGCGTATAAGACGAAAAATCTTGAAAATCATCTCAAAAGTTGGGGGGTCGTCTTATACGCCCAGTCGTCTTATACGCCCAGTCGTCTTATACGCCGGAAAATACGGTAATAGGAATGGTTAGTGCACAGGTAGAGAACCTTGGCTCTTTTATGACTTGTGACTTCAACTCCCAGAATTCCTGAGTCAGCATGGCTGGTTCAGGAATTCTGGGTATTGAAGTCCACAAGTCATAAAAAGAGCCAAGGTTCCCTACCACTGGGTTAGTGGAACAAGAAGAAAGAGACAGCAAAGATCATGCTGGTTTGACAATATAAAAACTGATGCAAAGATAAATATCCAACACCTGAAAGAAGTTGTACTTGAGAGGAATACGTGAAGAGCTCTTGCTTATAAAGTTGCTAAGAATCAGACATGACTGAATGGTTAAAACAACAGCAATCAGGACACAAGTATTGGAACTGATGTCAACATGTCAACATTTGAACAGAATCTTTAATGGCTCATATTTCTGTCTTTTAGTCAAAGTCTGGAGGTTGAGTCATGGCAACTGGATTTCTTTTCTTTTTGGTTTGAAATATTTTGCTGCTTATCCAAGTAGCTTCTTCGCTTTTAGGCAAAGTATTTTTAATGAATTTTCTCTAATTTTCTCTAAAATATTCATTCATTTATTCGTTCACACACATACATGCACATACAAATACACGTTTACATTTTTGCATGAGCTATTCGTTTAAATCACTTTTTGTTTCCTTTTTCTCTTTAAGTACAGTAAATTATGTCTGAGGACTTAGTGTGATTAGCTAGTTGTTATATTTATGTCTACAGGTTTGATAGTCAATCATTTGTGTACTGAAATGGAACTTTCTCAAACAAGAGTTAATATATCATTCTACCAGTTGAAAAATGTAGCAAAGGATATAGCAAAGTATAATATACATTATGTTTAATATAAATACACAGATATTCAAACCTTTTTATGTATCCATCATCAGACATAAGGAAGAAAATGTTTCACTGGACAATTCATTTCTAGCTCCTTGTTAATAACACATAAATCGCAAATTCAGAAAGGGGTAAAAAGCTTTTGCTAGTCACAGGAAAGCTTTAGGAAAGCTTTATGAAGAATTCCTGGTGGACCGAACCTGGGTTTTACAAAGAGCATCAGATCCAGAATTCTTTGCTTGCTGATACTTCCTTTCAAGCAGTCTCATGTAAGCACTGTACTTTGTTATAAAGGTAAAATACAAATATAATCAATCAATCAAGTGTCAGCAGGATGACAGCAATGCCATCAACTTTTAAAGGGATGGTTTCAATGAGGATTTGACAGCACAAGTCATTTTATGAGGGGGGAAAATACCGTTCAGTTTGAATTTCTGGAATTTGATGGATTGGTAAAAGCAAGACTGTGTCAGGACAAGGAGCATATGCCATCAGCCATTCATCCATCATTTTAACATCTTATGTGTTGACAGCATTATTAGCAACAAATACAAATTAACAGCTCTCTTATGCTAAACGTTGTTTTATTCCAGAATTTGAGCCTGTGATAATATAAGCTTTGTAATGACAGGTTCTATATATACCAGTTGTACAAAGTTTGCCTGTTTATTGATTATATTTATTTATAGCCTAAGACAGGGTGTCAAACTCACAACGTCACGTGACGTGTCATGACGTATCGTGACTTTTTTTCCACTGCCGGCAATGGGGTGGGCATCATTTCAGCAAGATGCATCTGGCCCGTGGGCCGGCAGTTTGACACCCCTGGTCTAAGACCAAGTCATAAAATTTAAAATACAGCTCATCATTAATACATACATATATAACAATGTGTACATACATAAAAGGAAGAAACCCTATAAAATTAACAATTTAATGAGGGCACCCAATAGTTGCTATACGCTAAGGCTATAAATAAAAAATCTGCTACTTCCTTTGATACTCTGGGTATCATTGAGTAAAAATACCTCAATGTCCTCATCATTAGTGGAATTTATCAGATTCAAGAGCGGTGAGTTAGCTGTGATCACCAATGAGAGTATAGAGGGCACTTTAAAAGTATGTGTGAAAAACACTGGATGTGTCTGTACAGGTAATGCTTGCCTTACGACCACAATTGAGCTCAACAATTCTGTTCTTAAGTGAGACATTTATTAAGTGAATTTTACCCCATTTTGTGACCATTCTTGCCTCAGTTGTTAAGTGAACCACTGTAGTGGCGTAGCGTGGGTTGTCAGCACCCGGGGCAAGGCAAGTAATTTGCGCCCCCTAACCCGTGGATTTTAGCACTCGAGTCTGCCGCAGGGAGCCCCGCATCCTGGGCGTCCGCCGCACCCCCCACCCACGCCTCCCCCGGGAAAAGGGGGAAGGTCCGGCATCCCCTCCCTCACGTGCGGCAGAAGCGCCGGGACCCGAGGCCGTGCCAGGAGGCGGGCGGCGCAGCGGAGCCTCCGCTTCGGAGCCGGCGGGGGGGGCGGCTGGGGGCGCCGCCGTCCCTTTCTTACCTCTGATGCCTGGAAGAGAGCGGGACCCGCCAGCGCAGCTGCCCGTTTCGCTCAGGCATGCACTGCGGCTGGCCGGGGCTTCCGCCGGGGGCGCATCTGGGCGCGGGGAGTGAGGGAGGGGTCCGGCACGACGCCCCGTGAGCTTGGCAGCCCTTGGCCGGAGCTGCGGCTGAGCCTGGAGCCGCACCAGCCGGCACCTGCTGCCCCGGGAGAGCTCGGCTCGCTCCTCTGACCCCCCTCCCGCCACCGCCGCCCCCTCAGCCACGTGTGCCGGGCCACCACCACGGGGGCCGCTCTAGCGCGGAGAGGGGGAGGCCGGTCCCCGTTCGGCCCACCAGCCCCGGGAGAGCCCCGCGCGAGCGCCTCGCCAGCCGCTGAACTCTGGCTTTTGAGCAGGAGCGACCTTGCCCTGCTTGCCCTTGCCCGGCGCCGGGAGCAGCCGCCGCCGACCGCCCTGCTTTTCGCAAGCCCCGCTACGCCGCCGCCACCTGCCGCGGGGTGAGGGAGTCGGGGCCGCACCGGCGGGCGCTTCTCTGGCAGTGGGGCATGCTGGTGCCCTGCACTGCGCTCCGTCTGCGGGGGCCGCCCTGGGAAAGGTGGAAGTGCAGCTGTGGTCTGGGATGGCTCCGAGCCCTGTCTGGCCGGCTTTGTGCCTCCGTCCCCCAAGAGTAGCTGGTTGTGAGTTGCTGCTTCCCCGAGTGCGCCTCAGCCCAGGATCCCCCCCGCGGGACTCCAGCCGCGCGAAGGGCGCTTCGGCGCGTCTTCCATCCCTCCCGAGTGCGAGCGCGCCCCCCCCAGATGTTGCGCCCGGTGCGGCCGGCCCCCCCTGCACCCCCCACGCTACGCCACTGAACCACTGCAGTTGATAAGTTAGTAACCCCCTAGTTACTAACTCTGGTTTCCCCATTGACTTTGCTTGTGAGAAGGTCACAAAAGGGGACCACATGACCCTGGGATAAGCAAAGGTCATAAATATAAACCAGTTGCCAAGCATCTGAATTTTTACCACATGAACATGGGGATGCTGCAAAGCTTGTAACTGAAAAATGGTCATAAGTCACTTTTTCCAGTGCCGTTGTAACTATAAGTGGTCACTAAATGAACTGCTATAAGTTCAGGACTACCTGTACTATATACTTACTTTCATATGGTAGTTTGACATAACATCAGCTCTCATCCTAGTATGGAAAACATCCATATGGGCTAGGGAGAAGCCCCCTCCATGCAGGGTGTAAAGCAGGGGTGTCAAACTCAATTTCATTGAGGGCCGCATCAGCATTGCGGTTGCCCTCAGGGGGCCGGGTGGGTGTGGCCTGGGTGAGCGTGGCCTACTGGGTGGGCATGGCTAGAGTGCGTATGGCCTACTGGGTGGGCGTGGCCAGCTCTACATCGTTCGCATCAAGGGTGCCTATGGGGGCCTGGGCAGGAGTGGGACAGATCTGAGGGTCTCCGGCAGAAGGAGGGTCTCTGGGCCAGGGCCAAGGCAGCAGGGGCCGTTCCCTCACTGTTTCCAGGATGGCTTTGCGGGCCGCATGAAACCACTTCGCGGGCCGGATCCGGCCCCCGGGCCTTGTGTTTGGCATGTCTGGTGTAAAGTATCTTATAGAAGCAATTGGGGGAACTTCCAAGAGAAGAGGACAAATTGTCCGGTAAGAGAGAGGGTGAAATTAGTTCTCTGCCCCTGAATGTCTAAGTCCCATGCCCTCTGCTTAATTTCAACCAAGTTTTTTTCTAGGCTAAAATAAGGGGCACTGGTATTGACAGCCCACACGGACTGAGATCTTGATCCATTTGTTTTTTCAGAATGGACTGGGGTTTTTTATTAGGTTTTATTCATTTATAACATAAAATGTGAAAATACAAAAGCAAAAAAGGGAAAACAAAAAAGGTGTGAAGAAAGGGGGGAAGAAACAAAAGGCATTAACTTCCAACTCTCTCTGTTGCAGTAAAATCAGACATTAACATCAAATCTCAACTTTTTACATTTCTGTAGTAGTATGCACTAGCCATTTCTGTATCGGCAAATCAGTCTAATCAGTAAAACCCAAAATCATATCATTTTTTTTCCACCTCAAGCACAAAGTCCAGAAGCGGTTTCCAAGTAGAAACAAAAGTACTTATATTCTTTTCTTTTATCAGCACAGTCAATTTGGCCATCTCTGCTGATTCCATCAGCTTTTGTAACCATTCGTCCATAGTAGGAATCGAGGCATCCTCCCACTTTTGTGCATAGAGCAGTGTTGCTGCCGTCACCATATATAAAATCCGAGTTCCAATTTCTTTTTCCAGTTCTCTTTCCATTAGGTCCAGAAGGAAAGTTTCTCGTTTAATCTTTATGTTCAATTTTCTCCATTAATAAATGAATCCTACTCCAATATTTCTTTGCCTTATCACATGTCCACCATAAATGATAAAAAGTCCCTTCTTTATATTTACATTTCCAACATTCATTTGAAATACCTTTATACATTCTAGATAACCTATCTCAGACATGTCAGACACAAGGCCCGGGGGCCAGATCCGGCCCGTGAAGTGGTTTCATGTGGCCCGCGAAGCCATCCTGGAAACAGTGAGGGAACGGCCCCCACTGCCTTGGCCCTGGCCCAGAGACCCTCCTTCTGCCAGAGACCCTCAGATCTGTCCCACTCCTGCCCAGGCCGCCATAGGCACCCTTGATGCGAACGATGTAGAGCTGGCCACGCCCACCCAGTAGGCCATACGCACTCTAGCCACACCCACCCAGTAGGCCACGCCCACCCTGGCCATACCCACCCGGCCCCCTGAGGGCAACCGCAATGCTGATGCGGCCCTCAATGAAATTGAGTTTGACACCCCTGACCTATCTGGTGTTAAATACCAGTAATACATCATTATGTAGAAATTTTCTTTTAGGTTATAGTTTAATGTGAATTTTAAATCTTTAATCCACATATTCTCCCATTGTTCAAGCATCAATTATACCCAAAATTCCTTGCCCACTGGATCATACAGTGTTTGACATGCTCATTTTCCAAGTTCAATTTTATAGACCTCGCCAAGTTTTTTCAGAATGGACTGATGTATATCAAATGCAATGTGATGTACTAATGAGAGATTCTGGACAAAACAAATACAGGTAGTCCTCAACTAACAACAGTTTACTTAGTGACTATTCTAAGTTACAACGGCATTGAAAGAAGTGACTTATGACCATTTTTCATACTAGCAACCATTGCAGCATTCCCACGGTGACATGATCAAAATTCAGATGCTTGGCAACTGACTCATATTTATGACTTTTGAAGTGTCCTGTGATCACATGATCACCTTTTGCAATCCCGGGACACTTCAAAAGTCATAAGTCATACAGCAAAGTCAATGGGGAAGCCAGATTCATTTAACAACCGTGTTACTAATTTAACAACTGCAGTGATTCACTTAGCAACTAGGGCAAGAAAGGTCATAAAATGGAGCAAAGCTTGCTTAACTGTCTCACTTAGCAACATAAATTTTGGGCTCAATTGTCATAAGTCAAGGACTACCCATAATACGTTGATTGTATTCAACCTATTTGCACAAAAATGAACAAACAAGATGCATTTTTATTAAAGGTCAACATAGGATTCCTAGAAAATTGCCTGATTCATTTGTAGCACTGCCCCCAAAAGGCCTGCTGGAGTCCAGGTCCTCTGTCGCTTTATTCAGGCGATAGGCTTTTTTCTTCCCTGTTCTCAGTCCAGTCTCTTCATTGCATTTATTTATTTATGGTCCAAGACCAGGTCATAAAATTTAAAATATTCGCCATTAATACATACATATATATATATATATATAATAATGTGTATGT
Source organism: Vipera berus (assembly GCF_964194415.1). Taxonomy (NCBI): domain Eukaryota; kingdom Metazoa; phylum Chordata; class Lepidosauria; order Squamata; family Viperidae; genus Vipera; species Vipera berus. The sequence goes on from NC_138206.1 coordinate 99,380,801, forward strand.
CATGGTTCCGACAGAGGCAATTCTTCAAAGAACCTCGAGGCTAGGCTACAGGTAGTCCTCAACTTATGACCACAATTGAGCCCAAAATTTATGTTATTAACTGAGATTTTTGTTAAGTGAGTTTTGCCACAGTTGTTAACTGAATCACTGCAGCTGACAAGTTAGTAACCTGTTTTGTTAAGTGAATCTGGCTTCCCCATTGACTTCGCTAGTCAGAAGGCCACAAAAGATGACCATATGACCCTGGGACACTGCAGCTGTTGTAAATCTGAGTCAACTGCCAAGTGTCTGAATTTTGATCACATGATCATGAGGATGCTGCAAAGGTCGTAACTACAAAAAATGATCCTAAGTCACATTTATCAGTGCCGTTTAACTTTGAACGCTCACTAAAGCAACTCTTGTAAGTTGAGAACTACCTGATATAAAAGAAAGAAACCCTATAAAATTAACAATTCATTGAGGGCACACAATAGCTTCTACACGCTAAGGCTATAAATAACAAAATCTGCTGCTTCCTTTTATATCCTAGGTACAGGAGATGTCACCTGCCACTCTCCTGGCATCTCAACCTCTCGTTCTCTGTCCAACCGATGGCTCGCTTCTGGTTGCCCACTCAGCTTGCCTCCGCCATCCTCCAGCTCCCTTCTAGTTGCTCGCCCTGGCTCTCCTCAGCTCGCCTGGTTGCTCGCACACTGGCCTTGCTCGCTCGCTCAGCTTGCCTCTGCCGTCTTCTGGTTCCCTCAGCTCTCCCTCTGCCTCGCTCAGCTTGCCTGCCTCTGCCGCATGGCCCCACTCTCCTCCTCAGCTGGCCTGGCTCCAATAGTCCTGAGTTGGGGGAACAGAGCCGAAGCCAGTGCTGGAGTGCAGAGGTGAAGACGGTAACGGCTGCCTGCTTCTTTCTCGGCTGCACCATTCCAGTAGCTACTGTGGGAGGGATGCATTGTGTGTGATGGTGGCAGTTGGATGAGTGGCTCTTTCTGTCTCCCTCCATCTCCTTCGCTGCTTCTCTGCCGCTATTTTCTCCGCCCTTTTCTCCACCACTAATTCTCCGCCACTCCTCCTCCACTGCTATCTAACTCTCCACTTGCCCCTGCCTCTGTTTCCCCGCTTGCCTCTCTCTATCTTTGCATCCCTCATTTCTGCTGCGGTTTTCCCACCGCTAAGTCTCCTCATGCCCCCCTCTCCTTTTCCTTTGTTCCCCATTTCCCACCAAATGCTCTCTTTTTAACCCACCCCCCCGCTCTGTGCCGCCCCTTCCCCCCCAATTCCCAGCGATCAGCTGGCTCCAGAGCACCACGATCTGTCCGCCAATCAGTCCAGCGCACCTTTACCTGCGGTACACATTTCTTGTCAGAATGGCTTTGTTACAAAAACTAAAGATTATTTAGCCTCTTATGTCAAACAATAGGGAAAATATTTGAAAATGGTCTAAGCACAGATCAAGATATATATAGATCACTAAAAAAAAACCAGACCAGAATAAGTGAATTTTCAAAATTTAATATTGAGAGAAAAATTTAAAATTAAATTTGCTGCAGAAACAAGCCTGCCAAAGAAACTACAATGGATGGGAACCAGGAAAGGATAGCATAAAGGGAGAATGTAAGAGAAACACGTAGGCAAAATTGTTATCTGGATCTTCAGAATGGGAAAAGGAGCTGTAAGAGGAGATAACTAGCAAAACAGGAAAGAACCTAAGAAGTCATAAAAGGGGGGGACAGAACTCAGACAACTGAGCATGTGCAATTAGTTGATTAATATTAACTGATATATCTTGCATAAATTATCTCCTAATTTTAATGTACATGTGATGTATGATTTAGTATGTAGCAGGAAATATGTAGAAGACGGTCAAAAAGAGTGTAACCTCATAGTAAAAAGGTAAAGGTAAAGGTTCCCCCGCACATGTGTGCTAGTCGTTTCCGACTCTAGGGGCCGGTGCTCATCTCCATTTCAAAGCCGAAGAGCCAGCACTTGTCCGAGGACGTCTCCGTGGTCATGTGGCCAGCATGACTAGACACCAAAGACGCACAGAACGCTGTTACCTTCCCACCGTAGTGGTCCCTATTTTTCTACTTGCATTTTTACGTGCTTTCGAACTGCTAGGTTGGCAGAAGCTGGGATGAGTAACAGGCGCTCACTCTGTTACGCGGCACTCGGGATTCGACCCGCCAAACTGCCGACCTTCTGATCGACAAGCTCAGCGTCCTAACCCACTGAGCCACCGCGTCCCTAACCTCATAGTACTTCAGCCAATTGGGAAAGAGGTGGAATATGGCGGCAGGGACAGGTTTCTATAAAGGGAATATTTTGGGTTGAAACTTTGGAGAGAACCAAGCTTTGATAGCTTCTCTCCCCGCTTATTGCAATAAACGAAATAAAAGGCCTTCACTGTGTCTTGGCTGGTTATTGGTCAAGCGAGCTTGCCTCTGGTCACAAAGGAAAGTGGCCAGGAGCACATAACAGGCCCGTGTAAGAGCTCCCTAAATTATTATGTGGCTCCTCCAACTGAGCTGCCTCCAATTTTTTTAAAAAAAATACATCTTCAAAATACAGTGGTTTAAATACAGGTGGTCCTTGACAATTATTTAACAACGGATGTTGCAGCAATATTTAGAACAAAAAATTATGAACTTTGGAAGTGTGAGGCAATTGTTGGGAAAGTTCCCAATTAAAAACCTAAGGAAAGGTTTCATTATTAAGAACCAAATGAGGGTATTTGATCCTGGATTGATCAGAGATAATGATGTAATTTGTGGTAAATGAGAAACTGTGTATATTTTCTATGGGTAAATTACAATAATAGATTATTAACAGAGTGCCTTGAATTTTAACTTCATTGCTGGTTAACCTGTTAACTATTTTTTTCTTTCATATATGCAATCTATGACAGCTCAGTTGGGTTGCAAATAGAGGTAGAAGCTTAAAAATTTGGAACTGCTTCGCAAGGGGGGATATTATATTACAACTATTATTATTGTAATATATTTGTCAATGTTCAACTAGGGAGGGTAATATGTCTTTTTGTCTTTTGTTTTTTTAATCTACATTTTTAATGTTTCTGTCTTGTTTTGTTCAATTTTTTTCTTCAGGGTTTTGTATTTTAATTTTTGGAGTAAAATAAAAATTGTAAAAAAAAAAGAAGCAGATGCAGCAGAAACAATTTAGTCTGACGGCATAAAAAGATGGACAAGCCTATTTTTGAAACAACTCTAGGTAGCAGAAGAATGACCTGTTCCACAGGAGCCTGCCTATTAATGGATAACATCTTTGCGGTCAATCCCAGAAATACATGGGCTGTATTTTTTGCATTAACCTAGGTAAATAAGGGCTTGGATATTTTGTGGCTCATTGTGTTCTGTTACCCCAGCCAGTCTGGTTAGTTTAGGGATCAATGTGACATCATTTAGTAAGTACTGCTTCAGCTAATTTGTCTGAAATGGTATAGGGCATTGATGTCAACCTCACCATGTCACGTGACATGTCACGACATATCACAACTTTTTTCGCACTGCTGGAGCTGGGGTGGGCGTGGCCTTCGCATGATCCAACCAGCCCACGGGCCGGCAGTTTGACACCACTGGTATAGGGCAGGGGTCTTCAAACTCGGCCCTTTTATGACTCATGGACTTCAACTCCCAGAATTCCTGAGCCAGCATGCCTGGCTGAGAAATTCTGGGAGTTGAAGTCCATGAGTCATAAAAGGGCCGGGTTTGAAGACCTCTGGTATAGGGTTTCCTACCTGAGCAGGGGGTTGGACTAGAAGACCTCCAGGGTCCCTTCCAACTCTGTTATTCTGTTAATTCTAGTTAATGTTCTGCAAAACTTCCTGTACTTTGCAGAGGACAGGAAGATACTTGCTTTTACAGCTGTGTTTAAATTTTTGCACTCCTTTCAAGAAAGCTTAGCTTGCATCTATAGTATCTTTCAACAGATATTAATGACCTTTTTGTTTAATGACTTGTAAATAAATGCTTTACTAAACAGTTTTAATGAACTCTGAGGTTTGCGGTTGAATTCTTGCAAATTATTTTAATGTTTTTCGCCAGTTCCAATGTTGAGCATTTTGTTACATGTGATGTCCTAATTGCTAATTGAATGTAATTTGTTAAGTGCCTTCAGCAATTTGGAGTTAAAATTGAATGTGGACATTCCAAACAAATGGTTTCTCATTTGTTGCCATTAATCTTGTTGATTAATTATGCAGCTATTCTATCATTTTTCTCTCAGTGGATATTGTTTTGCTAAGAACAAAGATGGAATAAGCATTGTCAAGCAGAGTTACAAGTGTTGTTGTTAGATGCGAAGTCATGTCCTACCCATCGCGACCCCATGGACAACGTTCCTCCAGGCCTTCCTGTCCTCTACCACCTTCTGGAGTCCATTTAAGCTCACACCTACTGCTTTAGTGACTCCATCCAGCCACCTCATTCTCTGACGTCCCCTTCTTCTCTTGCCCTCAACCTTTCCCAGCATTAGGCTGGAAATGCCTAAAGTTACAAGTAAAAGATAACAATTTCTAGCTCAATATAAAATTGTGTGAATGAAGCACATAAAAGCCTCACCTAGGAACACTCAGATTTTTAGAATTTTTTTTCATCCATATGGCAGAAACAGTGGAGATGAAAGTTGCATTCTGCACATTTTACTTTATTGTTCACTATAAGCTGTAGAAGTAGAGTCTGCAAGCAATGGTCATTCTGTTTCTGCTAAGTTTTCCCTTGATATAAGACTTTTATGTTTCCCTCGTATGTCTGCTTTCTACGGGAAGAATAGAGCATTTTCTTCCTTCTTTTTTCTTCCCATTATAAGGACAGAAAGCTTAGACAGAAGAGTTTGTATTGAAGCCTTAATATCCTTAGAAATTACTTGGATTATGGGTTGCATTATCTCTCTATACATACTGCAATTTTTAAGAAGCTAATTCTACTCACAAATGTGTGCTGTAAATAAATACAGATCCCAGTGAAGGAACTGGAAGACTGGAATTCATACAGAAAAGGGGCAGAAATGCTAAAGTGGTTAAAGGTGCTACTGAAGATATATTTAAAGTCTCATTCAAGTTGAGCTTGACCTCTGATTACATCATTGATATGTCCATATAGTTTTATTGGCAACAATACACAGTTGATTTATTATTGTTTGCTTCCAGGAATTTTGTTTCTCTTTCTGTTACTCTAACTTGTTTTTTATTGTTTTCTATATAGATTTTTCCAAGATCATCACCATGACTCCCCACAGTAGTTTGGGTGCTCCTATTTATCTGGGTATCTTTTCTACTTTGTTGTAATTGAGAAATGGAAAGATGAGGAAGATTTCATTGTATTCCCCAATCTTTCTCAGGAAACAAAGATATCTTGTTTTAAATTTACTACAATTCTCACAAAACTTAGAGCAAATAAACTCCTTATGTAGTGGAACACCCTGAAAGAATTACTTAATGGATAAACCTTCAACCATTCTGGTTGAGAACCACTAATTCAAGTCATCTAATAAGGTTTTTTTGTGTTAAATTTAAATTTACCGACAAAGAATTAAAGGGAGACTAGTATAGCTATTTCAAAATAGCTATACTAGTCCCCCTTTAATTCTTTGTCAGTAAATTTAAATTTAACACAGAAACAGTTTGTCACAGAAGCAACTGCCTGTGAAGGCTCCTAGATTGGGACTGAAAGGTGAATATGGAAGCAGTATGCTTCGTCCCATAGTTGGGTAGACCAGGTGGCTCTGATAGACTGGTTTCACCAAAAAAACACTTAGTAAGTTTTTTTTTTAATTTTATGGGAGTGACAGATATGGGAAGAAACAGCAGCAGAATACATGGGGACCATGCCATAAGTACATTGTTCCTATGGTGTGTTCCAATCCCCCAACTCATTGCCTGCCTCTGGATGACAGACTTTCAAGGCCCTAGGTTGTTGCCTGCTGCTGCTGAATGCCAGGTCAATTTGTAACAGGGCATCTGTCATCCATCATTTGATAATGGATGAAAATGTTAACCAGCATGTATTACAGAGACCTGACTGTGAGAAAGGAAAAGTGCCCCTGTCTGAGATATGCCCAGCTGGCTTCCAGGTGTGATATCAGACAAGGTCTCAGGGTGGGAGGCAGGATGGCGGTGGTCATCTAAGACTCATGGGAAGCATTCAGAGGCTCTGTTTCTCAGATTTCAGGTGTGAGACCCTATTTATTAAGTTAGGCTCTAAGAAGACAGTTGCTATTGTACAAGCCTCCCTGATGCATAGCAACATCCCTGTCTGAGCTTGCTGAATCTGTGACTAGGTTAGTTGTGGAGTTCTCCAGGTTTATGGTTTTGGGGGACTTCAATTTTCCATTTCTGGAGCCCAGGGTTGGAGCTAGCTTGGGAGCTCATGGCCACAAAGACAGCCATGGGCCTGTCTCAAGTCATCCAGGCCCCAAAACATAATATTGGTCATACACTGACCTAGGTTTTCTGTTAGAGCAGTGGCAGAGTGTTTGAAAATTGGAGTAGATAATAATTTCTCTCATCATGGTCAGATCACTGCCTGGTGAGCCACCAGATCTCTGGACTACCCTCTTCCGCAGGGAGGCTGGGCGTATTAGATCAGCCCACCCCAGATGATTGAAGGACCCAATTGGGGTCCAGAGGGAGCTTGGGGTTGTTCCGGAAGGTCTGCCACACAGCCTGTCCAAATCCTTGGTAGCTGTCTGGAATGAGAGTAGCTGCTGCTTTAGACTGGATCAAGGCTGAGTGGCTTCCCTGTGGCCATGACTCTCAGTCCTCTCTGTGGTATATGGAAGAACTGAGGGAATTTATAAGGGCTAAGAAATATCTAGAGTGCTGCTGGCAAATAGCAAAGAACGAAGAGCTGGGGTGGCACAGTGGTTGGAATGCAATATTGCAGGCTAACTCTGCAGACTGCCAGCAATTCAATCCTGACCGGTTCAAGGTTGACTCAGCCTTCCATCCTTCTCAGATTGGTAAAATGAGAACTCAGCCTTGTTGGGGGTAATACGCTGACTCTGTAAACCACTTAGAGAAGGCTGTAAAACACTGAAGTGTTATATATGACTAAGTGCTATTGCTATAATTTAATTTAATTTATTATCATTTCTATACCGCCCTTCTCCCGAAGGACTCAGGGCGGTGTACAGGGCAAGAATAAAACACAGAAATTTACAAAAATTAAAAGATAATTAAATGCATGCCCGATTAAAATACAATTGATACATAGTAAAAAACCCCAATAAGAATGATAAAAAACCCCACCAATCCCCCCTCAGGCCAGGCCGGCTTGCTCGAATAATAATAATAATCGAATACAAACTAGAGCTGCAATTAGAGCTTACCTCATGGCTATAAGGATGACGAAACATAATCCAATTCAAGGTGCTGAATATCATTTTTAAAGCTCTTCTTGGCTTAGGGCCAGGTTAACTAAGATAACCATCTTCTTCCAGTCATTTCTATCCATCCAATCCAATCTGACACAATGGACATGCTCCATGTTCCATCAGCAAAGGAATGTCAACTGGACAATACCAGGAGGTATGCCTCTTCTGCCGTAGTGCGTACTTTCTGGAATACTCTCTCTCCTGAGATTAGGATGTCTGTTATGTGCCCAGGTCTGCCCCTGTGTCCACATCTGGAGAACTAGCTTAGAAGTTCCCATTGCCATCACTTATTTTTCAGCCAGTGCCTCATTTGAGCATTCTTTATCCAGATTAATTATGTGACAGAGGTTAGGGCTTTATGCTGTCTATCTAGTGGTTAAGTGGTAAAGATGCAAGGAACTGAAATAACTTCAGTACTGCAATCTGCTAGCCACGTAGTATAGATATGAGTGAACAGATTATTTGGATCTTCTTGCTCTCAGCAGAAATAAAATTAAACTGTGTTTAAAAATAATAAATACAAAATGTAAATCCTTTTTCAGCTTCAAATACTGAAATGCCAACTACTCAATGTTGGTGGAAATAAATGTTAGAATGCTTAGTTGACAATAATATAGATGGAAACTTAAAAAGAAAATTCAAAAAGAAAATATAGCATGTTAGGAAGACCACAAGATGGCACTTTTCTGCTCAAACAGGATGTTTTCTTGTGAGACAGAAAATGTTGCAACTTAACATTATAGACTACAAGGCTATAAAAACAAGTTATCTTCATGACAAATCTGAAGAATGGATAAAAGTTGCAATCACATTGAAATCAATAGCTTGCACAGAGAAATTAAAAAGGGTTATGCAAATTAAACTTAGCATAGTTTCTGAATGAAGATTTTTATCTATTCTTAAAGAGATAAAAGATCTTAAAGAGTTATTCCCCTGCTTGAATTACTTGTTCTAGATTCTTGGAAATGTTCACAGTTGCAAGGAGAAATTTAGCACCCACTTTCCAGTCTCAGCCCAGCAAATTCTGTCTTTAAGTTTCTTTTTGAGTTTCCCTTTGGTTTTTAAAGGTCTCAGATCTGTATCTCAGGTAGAGGGAGACACTGTGGTAATTTGATTCTGAATTAATCAAGCGTCATCTCCCATTTATGGATATGCTTTCTGGCATTTGAACTGGCTGGCTGTGAATGCCAGAGTCTGCAGCCTATGTGTACATGTGTACACTTAAATACACTTATTGGGTAAAGGCTAAACAAATCTGAGATTCCTGCATGTACTGTATGTGTATAGTGATTTTCAGGAATCAGATAAAGAACTCAAATAGAATCGCTATCTTGCACAATCAGATCTAACTTAGGTAGCTTTCTGCCCCAAACTCAGCTTCTGCCAGTATTTTTATTATTAGTTATATAGCCAGAAAGAGGTCAGCATTCTTCCACATTTAGCAGTTGCACAGAATTAATTATGTGGCAAAGCTAGGTAGTGAATTTTAGATTCCAAAACTAACGGTCTTAGGACAGAAGGGGATAAAATCTCCCTCTAGAAAGCCATGTGTTATACAGAACTAAATCTAAGTTTGTTGTAGAAAAGAACATGGTTAAAATAACAATAACAACAACAACAACAACAGAGTAGAAGAGAGAGAATTGAAGAAGATAACAAAATACAAAGAACTGCAAATAGAAATAGAATGACTGTGGCAAAATAAAGCCAAGTTAGTACGGATAGTAAAAAGTGCCTTGGATGCAATCCTAAAAGAAGTGGAGCACCACTTGGACACCACCGGCATTGATAACATCACCATCAGTCAATTGCAAAAGGCAGCTTTACTTGGAACAGGTTTCATCCTGCAGCAATACCTCTGCCTATCCTAGGTCTTTGGGAAGGACTCAATAGGTTGATTATAATGCCAAATCCAGTCTAAATATTTGGTTGACTGTGCAATAACCTTAATCAGTTATGCACATGTCCAACTGATAATCAGACACTGCAGGACTTTATTCTCTGCCTAGTCTATTAGGGTCTGACTAATCGGTTGGGCATCCTGAATTTGTGGCAAAATTTTATAAATTGGTTTCTGCATAATCATGCTCTTTTAATGGGCAATCATGATTATTATTTCTTTTAGTAATTTAGCTACAAGAGCATTTTGGGCTCTACTTGCCCTTCTGGCATACTTGCAGAACTGGATGGTATGGTCTTAGCAGACAACTACGTAGTCTCGACTTACAACCACAATTGAGCCCAAAATTTCTGTTGTTAAGTGAGACATGCTAAGTGAGTTTTCCCTCTTGTACGACCTTTCTTGCTTCAGTTGTTAAGTGAATCGCTGCAGTTGATAAGTTAGTGACACAGTTGTTAAGTGAATCTGACTTCCCCATTGTCTTTGCTTGTCAGAAGGTCGCAAAAAGTGATCACATGACCTTGGGACACTGCAACATCATAAAATATGAACCAGTTGCCAAGCATCTGAATTTTGATCATATGATCACAGGGATACTGCAAAGGTCGAAACTGTGAAAGATAGTTATAAGTCATTTTTTCAGTGCCACTGTAACTCTGAATCATCTCTAAATGAACTGTTGTAAGTCAAGGACTACCTGTAAATCCATTGGGTCATACTTTCAAAGCTATTTCCCTACCATGTTCCTCAATGCCTTCAAAAATGGCAAGAGTTTCTAATTTTTGAAAAGGTCCTTAAAAATTCAGAGAGATATTCAGAGATGTATCTGCCTTAAAAGTAGCCCGTGTTGAATTGTATAGCAGTCAAACCACAGGAATTAACTACAGGAAATTTTTTATGACATCCTCTCAGCAGAAGAGACCTTAATCTGGTGGCAGACACAACAGTTACAGTTAGAGGCCTCTCCTGCTGCAGGGGATGACTAGGACCGTGGTGGCGAACGACAGGTGCCAAAGGTGGCACACAGAGCCCTCTCTGTGGGCACATGCACCGTCACCCCAGTCCTAGGCCTTCAGCTGCATTTTATAAAACCTTTTTGCTTTAGGCCTCCACTGCCGTGTGCAAGAAAAAAAATAAGGTTCAATCAATCAATCAATTTCAACTTCTAGAGGGAAAAAAAGGTCTTGCAAAGTTGGAATTGATTGATTGAACATTTTAGTCCCACCCAGTCTCCCATTACCACTGCAGCCACGCCCACCCAATGGGCCACGCCCAGCCAATGGGCCACGCCCAGCCAATGAGCCACACCCACCCGGCACCTGATGATACATAAGTGGGTTTTGGGTTGCAGTTTGGGCACTCGGTCTCTAAAAGTTTCGCCATCACTGGACTAGGACATCTAAGCATCTTGTTGTGTGCTTAACATTCCCAATGCCTGGTGGGCCTACCTTCTTGATTGCTGCACCATTAATCAGTTTCCCCTGCTCAATTTGCCAGAGCCAGATTCACGTGCTGGGGTAGAGAAATGCCTACCACACTGAGGGTCAATATCTGGTGGCTACTTTTATCTGATTTGACCTGTCTGCTGAAAGTTTATTAGAATGTGTTCACTGCATGTGTGAAAGTTGTGCACACAAGTGGGCTCAAAGGTGAATGAGTAGCCCTAAAAGAGGTAGTATAGGCCTCTCCACCAAAGGTGCTACTTCTCCCTGGACACCCCATGAGTAAGTTCCAGAACATAGGTGTCAAACTCACCACATCACGTGACGTGTCACGACGTATCACAACATTTTTTGCATTGCCTGAGCTTGGGTAGACATGGTCTCTGTATGATGCCACCGGCCCACAGGCCAGCAGTTTCATCCCCCTGTTCTAGAAGAACTAACAGATACGGAGCATAAATTAAAAAGGGGGGCAGAGAAGAGGCAGAGCAATTTGGATGGAATTTTTTAAAAAGTTTGGGAGTAGATGAAAAGGATAAAGATGTATGCAGCAAAGTGAATGAAATTTTAAAAGGTGATGCATGACTTCAGAAGAAATAGAAGTAAGGAGTATACTGGGATATCTTAGAAACCTGTCTAGGAAGGGTAGTAATATACGGTATTCAAACAGAGGAACTGAAATGAATTCTGTAAATATTGTTGGATAACATCACACCTCTGTAGGTTTTCACTGTCCTGCCTCTAGTACCAAAACCAGGGCTTTTTTTCCTCATAGAACGCTTAGAACGGCGTTCCAGCACCTTTTTTTTTCAAAAAAAGCTCCCTCTATTGGCTTTAGGAGTAGGCAATCTTGACTCTTTTTTATGACTCATGGACTTCAACTGCCAGAAATCCTGAGCCAGCCATGCTGAGGGGAAAGAGAGGTTTCCAAGCTGAGCCATGCTGGCTCAGGAATTCTGAGTGTTGAAGTCCTTGAGTCATAAAAGAGCCAGGGTTGCCTACCCTGCATTAGAGGAGGACATTAAAATTATTTACAAGGTTAATAATGATAATAATAATAATAATAATAATAATAATAATAATAATAATAATAATAATAATAATAATAATAAGAAGAAGAAGAAGAAGAAGAAGAAGAAGAAGAAGAAGAAGAAGAAGAAGAAGAAGAAGAAGAAGAAGTTGAAAGGGACCTTGGAGGTCATCTAGTCCAACCCCCTGCTCAGGCAGGAAACCCTATACCAGATACATCTCTGAATATTTAAAGAAGCATGTTTTGCACACACACAAGTCTTATAATCCTTATTTTGTCAATGCTGTAGAGATTCATATCTAGAATTTACAGCGCTGAAAGTTTGCCTCTTTTAGGAAAGTACACATTCAAATGGCAAAGCCAATGTTTTGAACAAACATGTGATTGACTTATCATTGGTCACTGCAGTATTTGCTTTGTCCAATTAATACTTACCGGCTGTCAGGTCCCACAGTATGCTGCTTCACAGAATTTGATTGTAAGCAATATAACAGCCATTGTCCAGAATTTATAAATGGCCATAGAACTGATCTGAAAGTCTTATCTCTCACCACCCGTTCCAATTATATAGTGGCATTTGAAGTGCTCTGAAACAGCTCAATAACAGTTCTTAGAAATTTGGACTGTACAAGCCTAGGAGGTAAAGTCAGCAAAAGGCTGCATGTTTACATTCTTTCTTTTCTTAAAAGGTTTTTTTAATTCTTTTCTTCTTCTACTACTTTGCACTCTTTTCACTGTTTCTTAAAGTTACTAAAACAAAAATATTTTAAAAAGTAACTTCAAATGATATACATTTCTTACTATACAAAGGATAAGGGTTGTTGTTCAAAAAATGGTGTTCTATTTTTAAATGAAAAAAAAAAATCCGGATGAACAAAATTATACAGTGGAGGAAAGATAATTGCAGGGAATGCTATGGAGGGAGGAGAAAGAAAAATGGTAGGATAAGAAAGTATCTTTAGGAATCAGACTAATGGTAGGTATTTCTTTTAGTCCTATCGGAGATTGTATCCTTGAAAGACAGGATATATTTTATTTCTTTGCTTAATAAAAATGTTTTATTTAGTTTTGTAGCCCAAAGCTGTAGCTCAGAAATCTGACATCTGTTTTCCAAATGATTGACTAAAAGAGCTCTTACTGTCTGACTTGCCTATACCATCTAAATCACGGGTGTCAAACTTGCCACGTCATGTGATGTGTCGCATGCAACTCTTTTTGCATTACTGGCAATGGGGTGGGCGCGACTTCGGTATGACACAGTTTGACACCCCTGATCTAAATGTTTGTCTGGTTTTACTTATGTGAATAAATTACCTATGTGATTAATCCTACATGTGATAAAACCTTGTAAGGCGTATCTCTTCCATTCTCAGGATGGATTAAACCAGTTACTCTGCATGCTTGCTTGCAATGTTACCAGTAACATTTAGATATAGGCAGACCTCGAATTACAACCATTCAGTGACTGTTTAAAGTTACAACAGCACTGGGGGGGAAAGTGACCCATGACTGTTTTTCACACTTATAACCATTGCAGCATCTCCATAGTCACATGATCAAAATTTGAAAGCTTTTAAAGTCAGAGTTTTTCCACAGAGACTGCTCTGATTTTATCAAGCTATCTTTAATATTTTTATTAATTGTATTTATTGTTTTACCACTGTATTGCCATTGGTATTGTATTTGCTCTATTTTATACTCTACCTAAGATGGAAAGCAGGGAGGAGATAGAATTATAGGCAATAAATAAATTTCAACTAATGATTACAAAAAAGAAAAAAGAGTAGGAAGATGTTGATGTTTTCAAAATGATCACTTCAGGGCTTTATATCATGGTACCCTAGTATACAAAGAATATTAATTAAATGTAGCTACTTTTTCCCCAATGTGCAAAGATCAATTTTATGAATGAAATGAGCAGAATCCCCAATAAAAGAATTACAGAGATGAAGAGTTTTAAAAAGAAATGAACAAATTGAAGTAATGGCTCCAAAAGAGATTAACTCCAAGAGCTCTCCAACTGAAAGATGAACAAAATATATAACAAAAATATCAGAGGAAGGTGCTCAGTAGAATGTTATCTATTGAGAGAAATGAATTCTAAAATATATGCAAATTGTATTTTGTATGAGTGGTAAAATTAATTCATAAACTAATGCAGAAACAGGACAGTGTTTCTTTAAAATCCTCTAAAGTTGTGGAAAGTGAAATAGGTAACAAAAAGTAAAGCAGACAACTCAAGGCAAACTTAGGTGTAAATGTAGGAACAAATCAGACATTTTGAGTTGGTTGCAGATTTGTTTCTCATGCTGACATCACTGTCCTGTTATTTATTGATGCTTTTGAGAATCTGCTTCAGGTTGGGTAACTGCATGCACCCAAGGGTTTACTTTCACATTCACTCCAATGTAGAAAATGCATTGTCATTGGCTGTACAACAGCTTAATTATGCATCAATGGTTTGAGTTGTGAGCTAAAGGTGATAACTAGTTCTGTTTCTGTGGTCCGACAGACTAATCAATGCCTACTATTGATTACTGTTTTTTAGATGATAATTCGCTGAATGTGTAATGCTGACAATTTGAAAACTCTCTGCATTAAAACTGCTAAGGATGCAGATGCTTTCTTAAGACAAGACTATGAAAAGAACAGAACCCAGCCCTTGTCTATACTTGAGCTGCTTATCTTCATACTTGATGTGGAACTTTTTACCAAGCTCAGAATATTTCTCAGGAATATTTCTCAGTATTTTGGCAGGAATCATGTCACCTGGCTCATCTTGAGGAGTTTCAGTCCACTGAGTGTTCAAATAGTTGCTCTCAGCTGTCACCTGCTTGACTAGGATCGGTAAAACAGATCTTATTTTGTGCCATTTTAAAGAGTCCTCACATTTCACCAGCTTATGTGACCAGCTCGATTCAAATGTAATGGGATCCAGCCTAAGATTTTTTTCAGTATGATACTAACTTTGCTTAGTAAAGCCCAGATAGCCAAAATTACAAGCTATCCAATTTATAATTAAGCCATTAATTTTACAGGTAGTCCTCAACTTATGAGTTCATTTAGTGACCATTCAAAGTTACAACAGCACTGAAAAAAGTGACTTACGACTGTTTTCCACACTTACAACCATTGCAGCATCCCCATGATCGTGTGATCAAAATTCCGATGCTTGGCAATTGGTTCATATTTATGATGGTTGCAGTGTCCCGGGGTCATGTGATCCCCTTTTGTGACTTTCTGACAAGAAAAGTCAATGGGGAAGCCAGATTCACTTAACAACTGTGTCACTAATTTAACAACTGCAGTGATTCACTTAACAACTGTGGCAAGAAAAAGTCGTAAAACGGGGCAAAACTCACTTAACAAATATCTCACTTAAATTTTGGGCTCAATTGTGGTCGCAAGTTGAAGACTACCTTGTATATTCTACTTTTTCTGCTAAAAATGAAAGGGTTCCTCCATTTTTACCACAAGTCGTGGGTAGACTGGAATAAAAAAGAGAGCAAGGCTAGCTCAGCGGCTCCCAGTGAACGTCCACATCTTGCAGCTGGGTCTCCGTCCTTTTCCAGTGCACACTCCGAGCATTCAACGTCCTTCTCTAAACCATCTAAGCGACCGCCATCCCCGTCCCACCAGCGAACAAACAGCATTAAGATCTGGCATTGTTTGAAATCAGATGAAACCGAGCGCTGTGAGTCTACTCTACAGCAATACTGGAAGCCATGAAAGTAGGAAAAGCGGGGAGAGAGGCGGCTAGCGGCGCTAGCCCAAGGATTATTAAACTGCTGGCCCCTTTAAGAAAGGCTTTCCCTTTCTCATTGGTCTAGGCAAGAGCGAGCCGCGACGTAATTTGAGAGGTGTTCAAGTTTTGCTTCAGCAGCCAGGCACGATCAAATCTCCCTCGCAGGCTGAGAGCGCTCGTGACGTAGCAGACCCACCGGGCTGTGCTTATTGTTGCTATTGGCTGGAACGGCGGCGCATGCGTCCGGAGGGAAAAGAAGCCTGCGCCCTTTTCCTTCCTTCGGGAGCGTTTCTTTCTAAGAGCCGTTACGTCACCTCGGGCTGCGCGGCTCCTTCTGTCTTTCCGTGTCGGGTGCGTGTCTGGTTTCCTTTCACCTCTCCTTCCCTTTCCCCTGTTTTCAACATGGCGGCGTCGGCTGGAGACGAGCAGTTCCCGTTCCAAGGGCTTCTGCCCAAGAAGGAAACCGGAGCTACCTCCTTTCTTTCCCGGTACCCGGAATATGATGGACGAGGAGTTCTCTTGGCCATTTTAGACACGGGTGTGGATCCCGGCGCGCCGGGCATGCAGGTGAGATGCCAGTGGAGGCCTCCCTAGCCTTAAACTGTATTTTTTTTTCATCTCTTTGTCTCTCTTCTTCCCGCTATAGGTAGTCCTCAACTTACGACCTCAATTGAGCCCAACATTTATGTTGCTAAGTGAGACATTTGTTCAGTGAGTTTTGCCCCATTTTACGACATTTCTTGACACATTTGTTCAGTGAATCCCTGCCGTTGTTAAATTAATAACACGGCTGTTAAATGAATCCGGCTTTCCCGTTGACTTTGCTTGTCAGAAGGTCGCAAAAAGGTGATCGCATGACCCCGGGACACTGCAACTGTCATAAATGTGAGTCGGTTGTCAAGCCTCCGAATGTAAATCACGTGACCATGATTTATAACGGTCATAAGTGTGAAAAACAGTCATAAGTCACTTTTTTCAGTGCCCTTGTAACTTCAAATGGTCACTAAGTGAACTGTTGGAAGTTGAGGACTACCAGTATTTTATACTTTGGATTGAACACTGTGTAAGAGAGAGAGATTTTTCATAGCATTTCCTCCGATTGTTGCTCTTCAGTTACCAAACCGCCCAGTGCCAGGCTTTGTAGTTCAGCACATGGAAAAGCTAGATAATGGGCATGGAGAAGATACAAGGAAAGCTGAGTGTCTTTCTTGGTGTAAAATGTGTCAGGCGCCCTTGGGGAAAGGGATTAAGGGACTGCTTCCTGTAGGAGAAGTTTTAATTCAAAAGGCAACTGCTTATTGGGATAAGAGACACAACCTAATTCATATCTTCTTTTTTTCACTTCTTGCGATTTTGGGTCAGGCAACTTTAGAATGATGGGATTATTTTTTTATTATTATTATTTATGGCATCTAACTCTAAAAACTTCTTTAAAATTCCCCCATAAGAAATTAAAGCAGCAGAACGCAAGATGGCAAATAAATAAACTTATATTCTCTGTATATGGTAGCTTTGAAGCAGGTAAAGTAAAAATAATCTCAAGGCAGCTTAAAGTCAGATGACTAAATGTATATCCATGCACAGGTAGTTCTCAACTTATAACAGTTCGTTTAGTGACCGTTCAAAGTTAGAATGGTACTGAAAAAAGTGGCTTATGACCGTTTCTCACACTTATGACTGTTGTAGCATCCCCATGGTCACATGATCAAAATTTGGTTCATATTTATCACGGCTGCAGTTTCCTGGGATCATTTGATGATATTTTGTGACCTTCTGACAAGCAAAGTCAATGAGCAAGCCAGATTCAATTAACAACCATGTTATTAACAACTGCAGAAAGGTCATAAAATGGAGCAAAACCCATTTAACAAATGTCTCCCTTAGCAACAAAAATTTGGGGCTCCATTGTGGTTGTAAGTTGAGGACTACCTGTAGTCCCAAGGTGCTTTTCCAAAAGGCAACTGGACTTCCTTGTTTTTTTCCCTTGAAATATTTCACTTTTCATCCAAGAAACTTCAAATCTAACTGAATGGAATTCAGAGTGCTAATGACCAGATGAAATGCAAAGAATATAAATCCTTCCATTCCCCCATCATTCAGTTAGAACTAAAGAAGCTCTCCATCTATAGACATACATCCATGTAATTTTTGACAGCACTGGAAGTAATTTGTTACTGTCTTCTGAGGTTGGTTTTTTCAAACTTCCTACTTTAATGTGTAATTTTAGGATTCCTTAGTAGTCTTCCACCCAACACCAATGACGATATGAAGAATAAGACTTATTTCCTACAAACCTAATAATTTGAAAATATTTTTTAAATTAAATATATAGTAGATTATAAGAATTCAATTACCGTATACTTTAAAAGGTATGTTTTGTAGATCTGTACAAAGCATTTGAAAGGGAAACCCTAATTCCACATGTCTCTTAAATGTTAAAGTAGTTACATTTTTGTAAGGCTTGTATGTATTTCCACATACTCATTTCACTAACAGTCCCAGTGGAAGTTTTCTTTGTACATAAACATCTGTATAACCTTTGGCAAAAACTGAGGCTGCTTCAGTGTTTCAAAGAGGGGCTTTGTTCACATTAACAAATGTTGTGAAGAAACTTTCAGATGCTTTGCTCGGCCTTAATGTTTGTGGTTTGAGTTTCCTAACTTGGTATCCTGTGCAGTGGAATGTTATATGCATTGTATTTAAGTAAAGAGAAAATGGGGTTGTAAATGAAGTATTAAAAATGTTGCACTCATCTTTATAAGTTAGCATGATTGTTATTATAAGTTACAATACTGAACTCTTTTAAAACTCCATTATACATAAAATACTGTGTTATTGAATGAAGTTGCTTCATGTGTACAAAATACAATTAGGAAATATATGTGGTCCTCTTAAAACTGCCTGAAGTTGCAAATGGGATTGTAAAAACTGAAGGATGTCAAATTTCAGGGGAAAAACAACTGAGGCAGATATATTATTAAATGTATTTTATGTACGTGCTGTAATTAATTCCTCCTAGGTGGGAGGAGAAAAAAGCACAAACTAGTTCTGTCGTGCAATATTCTGTAACTATAATTGTGTTTATCCTGTTTGACATATTTAACAGTGATTAATTAATTGGACTTTAATTGTACCCTAGAATATAATTTAAGAAACACTGAATATAAAGATATAATTAAACCTAGTGTAACTGTTATATATTATTAACTTTTATTAGATTATTACAGACTTTGTGCCAGTCACTTTGTCTCAACTCTAGGAAGAAGGCAATGGCAACTCACTTAAAAATATTACCAAGAAAATTAAACAAGGTTGTCCATGTATCAAATCTGAAGGCATACAAAAAAAAATCCTCACCTTCATTGTTGCCATCTTAAAAATTAAAACTTTAAATCTAGTCCATTACTAGGTTAGCTCTGCTTTTGCCTTAGTCTGCCTCTTGTTGTATATGATTAGAGTCCAGTGGTAGTCAGCATACAGATTGTTGTAATAAACAAAAATTAAATAATTGGTTGTATTAAGTTTTGACATGAAAGCAATTATATTATTTAATTTTGAGTTAAGTCAGTTGCTATTTTGCTTTGATGTTAAAGCTGCTTTTAAAATGAATTTTGCATCATTGTTTTATTCTGGCCAATAAAGATCTGCCTCTGCTTTGTTGTATCCTTCCAGTAGATTTTCCATACTCTCTTCTTTGTGACAGTATCCAGTTTACTTGCTTCCTTTTATGTAATTTGAATTCCTATTCCTTCCACACTCTTTATAGGATGCTTATTTATCTTTTATTATGTTTACATTTCAAACTGTCTAATATGCATGTATTATGGCCAACATAAGTACAATTTCTTTTAAATAGCTAACATTGCCATGATTCGAGAGGATTGCCTTAATAGTTGTATCAAAATTTTGGGATTTTCTGTTGTGAGAGTCTCATAATTCCACAACAGTTTGTGAATTAATAAAGACCTTTTTCAGAAAGGTTTGGATGGGAATAAATGCAGGTAGTCCTCAGGTGATTATGGCAATTGGGACCGAAATTGCTATTGCTAAGTCAGGGCTTTTCAACCTTTTCAACCATTGCACCACTTTTAGGAAATGGCAACATCTGAGTACCACCAGTCGCCTAGCAAGGTGTCAAAAACTTGATGACCAAAAAAAAAAAGGAAAAAAGTGATGAAGTACAGGTAGTCCTCGACTTACAACAGTTTGCTTAGTGACTGTTCGAAGTTACAATGGCACTGAAAAAAGTGCCCCCCAAGCCACAGCCGAGCAAGACACCTGCCTGCCTGCCCGGCAGTGCTCTTCCTCCTATCTGAGGTTTTCATTGTTGTGAGCATTTCTGTTCAGGATTGGCAGTGGGGGTGGGGTGGGGGGGGTGTTTGGTTTTTATTTCCCCCCCCCCATCTGTTGGGTGGTTGCAGCAGGTTTTGGTCACTTCACATGACCCTGGGACACTGTGACCGTCATAAATATGAATCAGTTGCCAAGCATCTGAATGTAAATCACAAGACCCTGGAGATGCTGCAACATTCCAGCTGATCGGCACTTCTTCTGGGCTCAGCAGAAGCGCCAGGATCAGCGCCAAGCTCCAGCTAGAGCCTGGCGCTGATCCTGGTGCTTCCACTGAGCCCTGACAGCCCCAAAGAAGCACTGATCCTGGTGCTTTCCCTGAGTCCTGACAGCCCTGCAGCGCCAGCCATCTTTCGCTCATGCTTGTGTGGTGCTGCCACCAGTTCAGCTCATTCCCCTCCCCCATTACCACTTTTCTAGGATGGTCGCATACCACCTGCCAGGTGGCAATGTACCACAGGTGGTACCTGTACCACTGGTTGAAAAGCCCTGTGCTAAGTGACATTGTTGTAAAGTGCAATGTCACATGACAGCATCGCTTAGCAGCAGCAATTCAGGCCATCCTGATTGCTGTCATTAAGCAAGAACCTCATGTGACTACAACTAGTATGATCTGAATATCCCTGTTTGTTACTTAGTCTCTCTTTTTTAAAAATCTTCAAACTCTCATGAATTAGCACAGGTTGTGCAGCCCTAGATCCGAGGGGCAGAGGCCTTTTCCAAGCGGCGGCAGCGTGATCCATGGGGGCGGAAACAGTAGCAGTGGCAGGACCATCCATATGGGGGGGAACGGCGGTCTGACAGCCGTTCTCCAGAGGGAGGCGAGTGGCCACTACGCGCCTGAAACCGGCCCTCTTCCATGACGTGCCAGGCAGCTGCTCGCCTCCCTCCGGAGGAGAACGGCTGCCTGGCCCATCGCAGAAGAGGGCCGGTTTCGGGCGCACAGCAACTGCTTGCCTCCCTCCAAATCTGCCGTGGGGGTGAGTGAAATCGCTCTGCAGCCCTAGATCTGGGCAGCAGAAGCGTTTTTGAAGCCTCTGGAACTCGCATCCATGGCCGTGGGGAGATTTTACAATGCTCCAGCGGCCCGATCCGGGTGTCAGAGGCCTGCAAAATTCTTCTGCCCAGATCTAGGGCTGCAGAGCGATTTCTCTCCCCCCCCCCCCACACACACAGCCGCTTTGGGCAGCAGAAGCATTTTGCAGGCCTCCGACGCCCGGATCGGGCCACTGGAGCATCGTAAAATCTCCCCACGGCCATGGATGCAAGTTTCAGAGGCTTCAAAAACGCTTCTGCTGCCGAGATCAGCTGTGGGGGGTGGGGGAGTAAAATTGCTCTGCAGCCCTAGATCTGGGCGGCAGAAATGGCAGAGAGAAAGAGAGATTGAGCCAGCAGGGAAGCAGAAGTGTGTGGGGAAAGGAAAGCATTGCAAAGTAAGCAAACTTACAAAAAGGGGGATCTCTCTCTCTCTCTCTCTCTCTCTCTCTCACACACACACACACACACACACAAAAACACACACACACACACTTCCCCACTCCCTTTAATGTCTTCCCCCACTTTTAATATCATGTCTTCCTCCACCCCCTTTAATATGTCTTTCCCACCCCCTTTAATATCATGTCTTTCCCCCACCCTCTTTAATATTAGTGAGGCTCCTCCAGTGGACCATGACCCGGCGCTCGCTCCAGTCCCATCCCCCCTCTACCAGAGACCCTCAGATCCGCTCCAGTCCTGTCCAGCTCCGAACAAGTGCCCCAGACACAAGTGACGTTGAGCTGGCCATGCCCACCCAGTAGGCCATGCCCATGCCAGTCATGCCCACCCAGCACCCGACGATAAATAAGTGGGGTTTGGGTTGAAGTTTGGGTAAAGGTAAAGGTTACCCCGCACATGCGTTCTAGTCGTTTCCGACTCTAGGGGCCGGTGCTCATCTCCGTTTCAAAGCTGAAGAGCCAGCGCTTGTCCGAGGACGTCTCTGTGGTCATGTGGCCGGCATGACTAGACGCCAAAGGCGCACGGAACGCTGTTTGGGTACTCGGTCTCAAAAAGGTTCGCCACCACTGGTTTGTGTTGTGAATCAGCTTGCCTTTAGAAAAGGCCAAACTACATGTAATCAAATACATTTAGGTTGTGTCTGCTATAACAGATAGCATGATTCCAACTCATGTAGCAGTTTTATTTATTTAATTTAATTTAATTTATTAATATTTCTATACCGGCCTTCTCCCGAAGGACTCAGGGCGGTGTACAGGGCAAGAATAAAACACAGAAATTTACAAAAAATAAAAGATAATTAAATACATGCCCGATTAAAAATACAGTTAATACATGGTAAAAAACCCCCGATAAAAATAGTAAAAAACCCCACCAATCCCCCCTCAGGCCAGGCCGGCTTGCTCGAACAAGTATGTTTTCAGATCGCGGCGAAAGGAGCGAAGATCGGGCGCCGTCCCGATGTTTATGTTATAAAATAGAATATTCATGGATTATATGTGCTTTTATTATTTTTAGATTACAACTGATGGAAAACCCAAGATAGTTGACATAATTGATACAACTGGCAGTGGGGATGTAAATACTTCAACTGTTACAGAACCAAAAGATGGAGAAATTACTAGTCTTTCAGGAAGAATTTTAAAGGTAACATTATTTGGCATTAAATTGTGATGTCCTCTTTTGAAACAAAACTTAAGTTATTGTTCAACTGTATATGCATTAAGATGACTTGTTATCTTGACCCTATAGTTGCATTCATATTTATCTTTACTTGTCATCATGTCTAAGGGCAAAGGAATTTTTAAAAAATGTTCCACAAATATTTGCATATTAAATGTATGTTTGATACTAATATATTTACAGTCATCTGATGTTTTACTGTATAGCCTTATGTTTATTTGTAATAGGCTGTGCAATGGTTTGGATCTGGGGACAAAAAAAGTGCTTTTGAACCTGTGAGGGTGCATTCATAGCACCTCTCTGCAAAACCTTTAAGAAAATATATATCTTAGCTTAAAGAGTTGCAGACAGTTGCATCCTCATGTTTTCCAAAGGGCCTGTTATTACCTTTCAGAGAAAAGCATTTCATAGTACCTATTTGTAATTTATATCAGGGACGCGGTGGCTCAGTGGGTTAGGACGCTGAGCTTGTCGATCAGAAGGTCGGCAGTTTGGCGGGTCGAATCCTGAGTGCCGCGTAGCAGAGTGAGCACCTGTTACTCGTCCCAGCTTCTGCCAACCTAGCAGTTCGAAAGCACGTAAAAATGCAAGTAGAAAAATAGGGACCACTACGGTGGGAAGGTAACAGCGTTCCGTGCGCCTTTGGCGTCTAGTCATGCCGGCCACATGACCACGGAGACGTCCTCAGACAAGCGCTGGCTCTTCGGCTTTGAAACGGAGATGAGCACCGGCCCCTAGAGTCGGAAACGACTAGCACGCATGTGCGGGGGAACCTTTACCTTTACCTTACTATTTGTAATTTAATTGAAAGTTTTTCTCAATATAGTACACCAAGGCTGTTATCTGCAGCTTCAGCCATATATAGTGCATACAGTCCTCTATTTACAGACTTTGTAGTTACAAACTCTAGCCAATAGTGTCTAACCTGTGTGCAACTCCAACCTAAAAGATCCCTGAAGGTGGGAAAAGATGGGGAACGGGATTCTTTTACAGTGTACTATGACCCTCCTGTCAAGAACGATGGTTACATTTTTTTTCTTTTTCATCCAGTCAACCATAGATTTGATATTGTAAAGCTTTTATGTGAAGAGCTTACATAATAGTGCAGTTGTTTACAAGCAGAACATACCAGAAAGAGGAAAACAACTCAAATATCACTTTGTATGTAGACTGAAAACTTAGTACTACGGATTTCTGCAATTTATGCATGCCTTCTAAGGGTGAGCAAACATTGAATGTAGTGATGTTAACTTGTGAGTATATATGCATAGAAATCAACTGTAGCTAAGGTTAATAGTTCTATTATAAATAATATCAGTGATTGCTTGTACAAAGCAAATGCAATTTATGTTTCTCTTTTCTTTCCTTTTTTTAGATACCAGCTAACTGGATAAATCCTTCAGGAAAATATCACATTGGCTTAAAAAATGGTTATGATTTCTATCCTAAAGCACTTAAAGAGAGAATACAGGTATTATTTTATTCCCTTTATCCTAACCTAAATTGTATTTGAAGTAATTTTGAATCACAAAAAAGTAAGAAACACATTTAGGTTATTGTGAGTTTCTAATTCTATAAGTCTAAGTGCTATTGCTATTCTAATTCTGCTATACTTCATTATTCTTTACCCTCTGGCAAACTGTTTTTTCCCATCCCCAAGATTTCTCATACAAACCATAGTTTCTTATTTAAGCAATAACTAAACATTACAGTTATTTTCAACACAGAAATAATTTGTAAACAAATAGAAGGGAGCATGTAAGCAAGGCTATGAAATACCATTTTACCTTTTTTTTCTTAAATGAGATTTTGTGATTTTCAACTTCTGTTACAGAACCTGGAAAAAAGGCTGTGACTTCCCCTCAAATTTTTGCTAAAGTTGGAATACATTGAAAACCTGGGTTCTTCAGAAGTATTTCACTTCTTTTGGAGAATCATAGTTCAGCTGGTCTTTTCAAAAGGAATAAAAAAAGAATAAAATAATTCTAATTTACATTTCCCTCCCATCAGCATCTTTTCACGTGTGCACATTGATCAGCTGATTATGCAATATTGCATAGCTACTGCAAGGAGAATTTTAAACATAATATTGTGACTCCTTACATCAGGGGTGTCAAACTCAATTTCATTGAGGGTCGCATCAGCATTGCGGTTGCCCTCAGGGGGCCGGGTGGGTATGGCCTGGGTGGGCGTGGCCTACTGGGTGGGCGTGGCTAAAGTGCGTATGGCCTACTGGGTGGGCATGGCCAGCTCTACATCGTTCGCATCAAGGGTGCCTATAGGGGCCTGGGCAGGAATGGGACAGATCTGAGGGTCTCTGGCAGAAGGAGGTCTCTAGGCCAGGGCCAAGGCAGTGGGGGCTGTTCCCTCACTGTTTCCAGGATGGCTTTGCGGGCCGCATGAAACCACTTCGCGGGCCGGATCTGGCCCCCGGGCCTTGTGTTTGACATGTCTGCCTTACATTATCAGCAAGAGCATGTGAGAAGTGTTCTGAAGTAAAGTTACTATAAAGGTAGTTGATGATCTTTTTTCCTTTCATTATCCAAAGAAGCCCTCGACTCACAGCCACAATTGAGACCAGAATTTTCAGTCATTGAATGAAGCAGTCATTAAGGAAGATACCATGTGACTGTTTCATCCAATGAGCACAATCCCACTGTTCTCGGTGTGGTTATTAAGTGATCATCCAGTTTGCTAAAGAGATGGAGCGAAACAGCCGCCCGCTGAAGGGACTCTGCCCATCTGGGGCTGAAATGCTCAGCTGGGCAGCCCTTTCACTCTCAAAGCGCTGCCCGCCAGAAGGACTCTGCCCTGCGTGGGACCAGAACTCTCCACAGGCTGGCTGAAAAAGGTCTGTCCTGAAAGCCAAGCAGAATTTGAGCCTGGTGGAGCAGTGGGCTAATGCCTCCTTAAGTAACACCAGCTGCCTGCAATTAGTGCAGGTTCGCATCCCACCAGGCTCAAGGTTGACTCAGCCTTCCATCCTTCCCAGGTAGGTAAAATGAGGACCCAGATTGTTGGGGGCAATTAAGCTGACTTTGTAATAATACCGCTTGGGGTGTGTGTGAAAGCCCTAATAAGCAGGCATATACATAGAATGAAGGCTATTGCTAAGCACATTGGTTTGTGCTTAAATTGTAAGCCGCCCTGAGTCTTTGGAGAAGGGCGGGATATAAATGGGATTAAAATAAAAATAAAATAAAATTTGGGTATGGAGTGCTTTTGCAGCATGAGGCCTTTGCAGCCAGACCCCAGAGACAAGAAGGGGACTCGTTTCTGATGCTGCAAACACTCCATGCCAAAATCCTGCTTGGATTTCAGGACAGGCCTTTTTCAGCAAGGCCCCAGAGATGGGAAGGAATCTTCTTGGCAGACAAAAATACTTGACATCTTCCCATTCACTTTCTGGGGAAGGTGCTTAGGAAAATTTCAAATGATAATCACATGATCATGGGGCACTTGGCAACCAATCGTAAGGGCGAATGGGTTTCCAAGTATCCAGATCGCAATCACATGACCGTGAGGGCACTGCAACAACCATAACTTTGGACACAGATGTTCAGCCCAGATGTTCAGAATTTTGAATGGTTTCTGAACCGAATGTTCACTAAGCCAGGAGTACTTATACTAATATCTGTTGTTTGATGTGTTTGAGTTTACTTTCAATTAAGAGAAAGCACTGAAACTTCTTTTTAGCACTATCCTTGCACCAGCATTTTAAGCATTCTGTGAGTTTATTTCTACTTGTCTGTATTGATAAAGTGTTATAGTATTGAAAAATGCGTATAAAAAGCAAGATTAAGATTAAGATTTCAAAGTTTACAGTTGAGATAAGATATTGAATTCATTGTGGTAAAAAATAGTACAGAGTGTTGATATTTTTTTAAAAAATCTGTTATTTTTTGTTTATTTCAGAAAGAACGCAAGGAAAAACTTTGGGATCCTGTCCACAGATTAGCACTAGCAGAAGCCTGTAGGAAACAAGAAGAATTTGAAGCTGCTCAAACTTCTCCATCACAGGTTTGTATATTAGTATCTATTTTAGAAGAAAAGGCTTAAATGGTTATAATAGTTGCAAAGTACTAGTAAGACCCACATATGGAAGATTACTTCTGCGTAACATAATCACAAATGGCAATTTGTCTAAAACAATCTGAAGGCTGGTTTCTCGTTATGAATGCTTTCCTTAAATTACTTACACTTTAAAATTATTTATTACAATGAGCTGACAATATTTTTGTTTGAAGGGATATTCAGGTTAAATTTCTCAATGAAATTGAACATTTGGAATTGTCTTGAATTGCCTTGCCTTTTATTGTATAATGAGCACCCAGATGACTCTGCTTTGGAGTTTTAATAGCTTAAGATTGTAGGCACATGAAATATAAGTTTGTTTTCTCTAGAGTTATAATTACAGAACTTATTCTGTTAAAGCCCAGGCTGTAACTAGGCTCAAATTCAAAGGGCTTTCAATACCTGTAGGGCAAGGGTGTCAAACTCGCAACATCACATGACGTGTCGCAATGTATCGCAACTTTTTTGCCATTGCCGGCAATGGGGTGGGCGCGGTTTCACTATGATGCATTTGGCCCATGGGCCGGCAGGTTGACACCCCTGCTGTAGGGTAATACTTTTTAAAAAATTATTCAAAGCATTTATATCTTTTTCCACAATTGAAAAAAAAGCTTCTAGGATTACTTACAGAGTAATAAAAAAGGCAGTCCCTTCCCCCAGGGTTGTAATTAAAAGTGACATCGCCCCAAATAAAATATATAGGTGAGAAGAAGAGACAAAATCACATATCACTGCTTAATTTGCCTCCTCCCTTCTGGCCTTTAGAAAGTCTGAAAAATTAGTTATTTCATCAAGCCTTGGGGCCAAGGCTGCTGGGATTATCTTTCCAGATGACAAGTCAGTTTTGTTTTAGTCTGGAAAGTTAATACCCGTTTTTATATGAATGTTTTACAAGTTAACAATTATTTTTAATCTTAATCTGTTTTTAATCCAGATAATGGATTTAGGGAGTTTTATACAGTACCACTCAGGTTTGATTGATTAGAGCAGCTGTCAGAATCCATTTATATCATATTCATAAATGGAATGTTTCAAACATATCCCATGGATTCTGCCATCCCCCGAAGAGAAGAGGATAGATGTGTATTGAACCGGCAATAGGCATTTCAAAGGAAAGGAGAAGCCTTTTGAACTGGGGAAACAAAAGGGGGGGCTAGCATCTGGCTTTTGTCACGGCAGACAGCAATAAACAAAAGGGTCCTAACTTCCTTTTTCCCACGAGATGGATGATACGAGAGGAAGGATGGGGGGGACTGACCAAATGGGGATTAAGGGGGGGTTAAACCGGGAACTCTTTATAAGGATTTACATCGTGGAACCATTAAGCCCTGTCTCATTTCCTACAACCAAGCATGTCATAGTAAAGATTCCTTTTGGACTAAAAAATTTGACTCCAAGAGTTTTTGTCTTCCTAAGACGTGGTTTGGGGTGGGTCCTGACATTAGACAGGGCTTGCAATGAAAGTCAACCCGGGAAGAAGAACCTTACCGGGGGACTTTGCAAATAAATATGATGTCTGACGATGAAGCAAGAAGGGAAGAAAGCCCCACGGCCTTCCTCCCAGCCGAACTCCCAGAAACATTGGGAAGCTGAAGCATCATATTCCTCCTGGGAGGAAACGGCGGAGCAGCACGAACAAAAACCCCGGTGGTCGATGGGCGTTGGAAGGAAAAGTGAGTGGGAAAAGGCTTCGAGAGAAGTGACCCTGAGACGGAGCGACCACCAACCGGAATGGAAACAAGAGATGGAGAACTCCCTGCACGCCAGTGAGGAAGAGCGGATTCTGGAAAAAGCTATTGACTTGATGAAAACAACCCTAAGCTCACTAAGGGAGGAGAGAGCTGGGAACCACAACACCTGGGGTCGCAACTGGAGGGGTAACGGAAGGGATCCAACACCTGAAACCCCAGGGCTGTCCAATGGAACAGGAGCCGCTGACTCAGCGGTACCCCCCCCCAGACCCACAGATGGGGATCGAGATGAGGAGCGATACACTCTGCGGCGCAGACAACGATCCAGCCAAAGATTCCCACCCCTGGAAGCAAAATTCAAGGGGGAGCCATCACGACTGGGATTTTTCCTAACCCAAGTCCTCAGCTACATGGAAGAGTACGGACGGGACATCCCCAGTGACAAAACACACATCCGAATTGTGCAATCTGCCCTGGACGGGACGGCTGCAGACTGGGTGGTGAACCTGCATGACTCCAACGCCCCAGAACTCAACGACTTCAACCGATTCATGTCATCCTTGAGGCGACGATTCGAGGACCCTTTGGCTGACTGGAAGGCCCGGGAGAGAATCAAGACGGTGAGGCAGGGCAGGAGAACAGTGGCCGAATATACCCAAGAATTCCGAGCCATCGCCAGCAAGCAGAACTGGCCAGAAGACATCCTCCTCAGCCATTTCAAAGACGGTCTAAACTACGACCTGTATGACGCTTGCCTGCCTCGGGGAGACCCCTACCATCTCAATGACTGGTATGTCCTGGCAGAGGAAGTGGAAATAGACCTATTGAAAAGACAATGCAGAGGAAAACCATGGGGCCGCCCGCCACTCGAGCAAACACGTGAGGGGGAAAACCCACCGGCCACGGCTAAAAAATCAAAGGGATGTTTCAATTGCGAGAGAGAGGGCCACCGTGCTGCAGAATGTCGTTCGAAAGCCCCTCCACGCAAAACAGAGGCACCATCTTCCAAAAAGCTGGGGAAGTCTCAAGGCAACCCAAAAGAATCTTCCATGAAGGGGACAGAGGCTGTAGAGTCCACAATTCCTGCCAAAACCTGGGATTGGACTCCGGCCTACACTGCAGGGGCGGTGGACACCTCGGAAGACAGCTCAGAGGGAGAACCTTTGGTAAGTGGACCTCTTCCACCCATACTTAAGACAGTGACTATATTAGCTTCCTCTGCACCAAAAGCCAATGAAATAAAAGCTCTGATAGACTCTGGCTGCATCCGCTGCCTCATCAGCCCAACGCTGGTGGAGGAACTGAGCATCCCAGTGAGGAGACTAAAACAACCAATCTCCTTCAGTCAATTAGACGGGTCTATAGCAGGGGGGGGACCAGCTACCCTAGCCACTCTACCACTCCACATGTCCCTGGGGTCCCATAAGGAAGACATAACATTTATAGTGGCCCCAGGCATGGAATGCCCAATGATTTTAGGACTGGAATGGCTGAAGAAATAGAACCCCGGGATAAACTGGAGGACTGCAGAACTCAACTTCCCAAAAGGGGAACAGGAAAACGTAAAACCCCCAAACACCCCCCCAACCCAGAGGGAGGAAAAAGCAGCAGTGGGGGAAGAGAAGGGACTAACAGAGATACCGGAGGAATACAGGGACCTGGCTGAGGTTTTCAGTGAGGAAAGTGCAGATGAGCTCCCCCCCCACCGCCCCACAGACTGCACCATAGAATTCAAACCTGGGGCAAAACTCCCAAAACCCAGGATGTATGCCATGAGCCCAAGGGAAATGGCAGAAATGGAAAGATTCATAAAGAAAAACTTAGAAAGAGGATTTATTGAGCCCGCCAAACCCAAAGTAGCCGCCCCGGTTCTGTTCAGGGAGAAGAAGGATGGGTCTTTTCGTTTGGTTGTGGATTACCGAAACCTAAATACAATTAGTGAATGTAATCTGTACCCCCTTCCCCTAATGAAGGATATGCTATCCCACCTATCGAAAGGAAAGATTTTTACCAAACTAGACCTGAGGGAAGCATACTACCGTATTAGGATTAAGGAAGGAGACGAATGGAAAACTGCATTCAACTGCCCAATGGGGTGCTATCAATTCAAAGTATTGCCATTTGGACTGCAAGGGGCCCCCGCAGTCTTTATGCAATTAATTAATGACGTACTGAGAGAGCACCTATATAAGGGGGTCCTGGTTTACCTCGATGACATCCTTATCTTCACAGAAACCAAAGAGGAACATATCAAACTAGTCAGAGCAGTCCTGAAGAAATTGCGAGCTGCCCATTTATATGCTAAATTATCGAAGTGTGAATTCCATCAGGAAAAAATCGACTACCTGGGATATCGCATATCCCCAGAGGGCATCGAAATGGACCCAGAGAAGGTCAGGGCAGTACTAGAGTGGGCACCCCCCCGCACACGGAAGCAATTGCAAAGTTTCCTGGGGTTTGCAAATTTCTACCGCCAATTCATCCCTGCATTTGGCCAAATAGCCATGCCCCTCACAAATTTGTTGAAAACGAAGGGGGGGTCACCCGTGAAACCCAGCCAGCCTCTAAAATGGTCAATGGAATGTCAAGCAGCATTTGAGAGGCTAAAGAGACTCTTTTCTGCGGAACCTGTACTTAAACACCCAGATCCCAACAAACCTTTTGTAATACAGGCAGATGCGAGCAACGTAGCAGTCGGAGCCGTATTACTACAGGAAAATGATGAGGGGGCGTTGCAACCTTGCGCATATACATCCAGGAAACTTACAGAAACTGAACAACGATGGCCAATATGGGAGAAGGAAGCATTCTCATTAAGGTGGTCATTATTAACTTGGCGTCAATTTTTGGAAGGAAATAAAATACCTTTCCAAGTCTGGACTGACCACAAAAATTTAGAAGCACTAAAAACGCCCAGGAAGCTCACTCCTAAGCAAGCCCGCTGGTCCCAACACTTTCACCAATTCAATTTCACTCTCAAACACTTACCGGGGGGAAAGAACTTCCTGGCAGATGCATTATCCCGCATGCCCCAATATAACAGCACAAGAGTTACTGACTTTAAACCACTTGTACCGGAACAACAACTGGCAGCACCAGTCACCACCAGGGCACAAGAAAAAATGAAGCCGAAGGTAGATAGCCAAACTGGAATAGAATTCAGGAAATCTTTGGAAAGTGATGAATGGTTCCAGAAAAATAAACATGTGTGCACAATTAAAGATGGACTGCCATGGGTGGGGGAGAAGCTATATATACCGGCCACACAGAGAATCAATTTCATGCAACTGTGCCATGATACAAAATCAGCAGGACACTTTGGCTTTGTAAAAACCTTACACTTAACTAAAAGGCAATTTTGGTGGCCATCTATGAAAAAGGACATAGAAAGCTATGTGGGTAGTTGTCAAATTTGCGCAATGGCCAAGAGGTTACAAGGGAAATCGCCAGGACTGTTACAACCAGTGGCGAATCCCTCAGCCCCATGGAAAGAAATAGCCATGGATTTTATTGTGGAACTACCAGAAAGCAACGGGAACACCGTTATCTGGACTGTTACTGATCTGTTCTCTAAGCAAGTCCATTTCATACCTTGCCCAAAAATTCCAACTGCAAAAGCATTAGCAAAACTTTTTGTACAACATATTTACAGATTGCATGGGGCACCACAACACATCATATCTGACAGGGGGGTGCAATTTACCTCAGCATTCTGGAAGGAATTTTTATCTCTGTTAGGAACTACCCAAGGACTGACATCTAGTCATCACCCTCAGGGTAATGGGCAAGCAGAAAAGGCTAACTCTGTACTTGAGCAATATTTAAGATGTTATGTACATTTTCAGCAGAACAATTGGACAGACCTGCTGCCTTTCGCAGAAGTGGCATATAACAACGCAATTCACTCCAGCACAGGTTACACTCCTTTTCAAGTAGCCACAGGCCAGAGCTTCAACCCCATACCTGATCTAACT
Organism: Vipera berus; assembly: GCF_964194415.1. Classification (NCBI taxonomy): domain Eukaryota; kingdom Metazoa; phylum Chordata; class Lepidosauria; order Squamata; family Viperidae; genus Vipera; species Vipera berus. The sequence continues at coordinate 99,413,066 of NC_138206.1, forward strand.
CCAAAAGAACCGGTAATTCCAGAACTAAAGGAATGGATTGCTCAGTTACAATACACCTGGCCTATTGTCAGAAAAGCATTAACAGAGGCTAGATTAGCACACAAGACACAGGCAGACAAGAAAAGATCTGATCCCACACCGTTCAAGGTGGGAGAGATGGTATATCTGTCTACAAAATACCTTAAGTCTCTCCAACCCTGTAAAAAACTAGGACCAAAATACATTGGACCTTTTCCAATTAAAAGAATCATAAACCCAGTAACAGTTGAATTAGAACTACCTAAAAATCTTAGACGAATACACCCAATCTTTCACTGCAGTCTAATAAAGAGAGAACAACAATCTCCCCTACGAACAAAAATTCCACCACCACCACCTCCCATCATGGTGGAAGGAGAACAACATTTCGAGGTGAAGGAAATTCTGGATTCTAGGAGACATCATGGAACAACTCAATATCTAGTGGCTTGGAAACACCTTCCCTCCTCAGAAAATGAATGGGAAAGAAAGAAATATGAAATATGAATGTAACAATTGCAGTGCAGCTGCAAGTAACATACAGTAAAATATTGAAAGAAAATACTTCAAATATGAGTTGCTTGTATCTGAGTAAATAAAAATCTGATTCAATAACCATAAAAAAGAAAAGTTTAGACAAAGGCATAAAGCACATAGTGTATGTGGCATAGCAATAAATATCTTAACTGGGTCCAATAGCTATAAAACAGCAAGCTATAAACTTGCTGTTAATGAGTGGATGGTTTCAGGCAACAGGGATGAAGATTCAAATGAGCATTCCAATTGATGCAGATATGTAATGGATGAACTGCTACTGGGTGCAGTATAACGCTACACTGTAATTTTTATTGCAGTGGGAGAGGAGCATATCATCTTTTTTCTCTGTAGGGGTGTGTGTCTATTTTAGCATACTTTTTCATGGGACACTTTATTTTCCAGGAAAACAAATTAATGAAGGAAGAGCTTCAGAGTCAAGTGGAATTGCTAAACTCTTTTGAGAAAAAATATAATGATCCTGGCCCTGTTTATGACTGCTTGGTGTGGCACGATGGTGAAACTTGGAGGTATTTTTTTCCTTTATATTAAAATACCAATTCATTTTTAATTAGACTTTAACTGTGAAAAAAACAGTTAAAGGAAAAGTAAGTGTGGTGTAACTTTCCCTTTACTGTTGGACTAGGAAGACTGCCAAAGTCTCTTCCAATTCTGTTGTGTAATAATAATAATAGTGCCTTTGGATAGTTACCACAGGACACAGAAATGGTTGCTGCACCCTCCATATAGTATTATCAGTTGTTCAATTTCGCAAGTGTGTTTGTTTGTGTTCATTTTTTCTGGTTAAAATTTGCCAAATTACTTGTTTTAATTTTTAGAAAAAAGTAAAACTATGGTTTTAAACGTTTGTTTTTCCTGTATTCAGGGCAGTGATTTCAAAAACTCAATTAATTTTTTTTTTAGAAAAGTAAGCAAAGCATGCTTTTACATAAAAAAGGCTTTTTTCTGCACTTATGGCCCTGTTTTTTAGATTTCCACAAAAAATTTAAAACATTATTAAGCCCTTTTTATTTTGTAATGTACAAATAGGGTTTACTTATAAAGTACAATGAAGCCTAAGGTTCTGTTAATTATTCACTGTACTTGATTCTTATCTGAATCCATACAGAATTAGGGCTAGGGTTAGGATTAATTTAATCATTCACTACAGAGTGGACTAGTAGTTTTTTTTCTTTTGGATTGGGTTAAGTATGTCATATTTAATAGGTATCATAAACTGGTAACATAGGCATCATTTAGATTTTGTTTACTCTGAGGATCTCACTAAATTATACATTCTCATTACAATTAGTATATATTACTGCTGTAGGTTGTCAGTAAATTATATCTTAGTCTAGATAACGTTCTAATGACCTGTTACATAGTAATAATGATAGTAATAATAAAGATGCACAATGAAATTATTCTATCTTGAAAGCAATTGAGGAAAAATAAAATCTAAAATTTGATTTAGTATATTTGCTAATTCAAATCTGAGTGTAATTGTATGAGGATTGTTACAGATTGGGAGTATACTTGTGTTTTAAAGTAGCAGTTTTAATTTGCACAGCTAAAATCAATTTTGAATTTAGTTTGTGCAGCTGATCATGAGGCTTAAAATCGTGAGCAGGATCACATTAGTAAACAAATATGAAAAATGCTATTGTGTCCGAATGGGATACAGCATTTGAGAGAAACATACAATTTCATAAGAGGGAAGAACTGAGAATCAATCTGTCTTTATGCACCTTTTCCACAGAGCTTGCTTAGATTCGAATGAAACTGGTGACCTTTCTAATTGTACTGTTCTACGGAACTACAGAGAAGGTCAAGAATATGGATCTTTTGGAACATCAGAAATGTTAAATTACTCTGTCAATATTTATGATGAAGGCAATTTGCTTTCGATTGTGACAAGTGGAGGTAAGACTACAAAGTTCTAAAATATATGTACTAAATATATAGTTTGTCTTAATCTGAAAGAAAACTCTACTGTCTTAAATTTTAAAAGCAAATACATATTTGATAATAGCAAAACACAGTTATCAACTTACAGTACAGTAATGTTTTAATCATAGGCTAAGTAAGATTGAAAACAGTTTAATTACAGATTGCTTGGGTTGCATAAAGTCTTGCATTAGAAAATGTAATATATATGTAATATAATGCTTTATATATTACGTGATTATGAGCATTATGTAATTGTATTTATAAAGAAAACATTTTTAAAAAGAAACTGATAATTAAAGAGAAATACAAACATAAGAAAAAAAAGCTAAAAAGAGAAAAAAGTACAAAAATGTATTATCCTACTTAGAATAAATGATCCGTTTTTAAAAAGTCAACATTAAACCTTGATTGATCAGTCTTTTCATTGATAGATAGAGTTCAAACATAAAGAGTGAAACCATGTTGGTTCAAGATTGGAAAGACTTTGTAACCCAGATTTACAGATTAGTAGATGAATGTTCACTAAATTACTGTATAATGTTTAAATTAACAGAATTATAAAGTTGGAAGGGACCTTGGAGGTTTTCTAATCCAACCCCCTGCTCAAGCAGGAGACCCTATACCATTCCAGACAAGTGACTGTCCAGTCTCTTTTTAAAAGCCTCCAGTGATGGAGAACCCACAACCTCTGAAGGCAAGCCATTCCACTGGTTTATTGTTCTCACTGTCAGGAAGTTTCTCCTTAGTTTTCGATTGTTTCTATCCTTGGTTGATTTCCAACCATTCCTTCTTGTCTTGCCATCTGGTGCTTTGGAAAATAGGTTGACCCCTTTTTCTTTGTAGCAGCCTCTCAAATATTGGAACACTGCTATCATGTTGTCTCTAGTCCTTCTTTTCACTAGACTAGACGTCCTCAATTACTGCAACTGTTGATATGTTTTAGCCCCCTTCCCCCTAATGTCTGCTGTGTGCTCCTTCCTCCAAAAATAAGTTTTCCAATTAGGTTTATCCCAAAACGATAAAGGTTTCTTTGAGACGCCCAAAGTCTTGCCTTGCTCATTATGTCATCTTAATTTGTCCGCCTCTCCTGAGGAGAATAACATTGATGTTGCATTGCCTCCCATTTGTACAGACTCTGCCTGACAGTGAACTGGTGGATCCCTAACTCTTTGCCAAAAGTTGTGTAAGCTTTTATATCCTGGTGAGCCTAAACAATTGTCTTCCAGAGACCCTTAGTAATGTCCTTTGTTTGAGCCATGACACATACCTGTATTGTGAAGATGAGATAGTGAATATTCAGAATTTAAATAAGATAGAACTTCCCACACTTCCACCTCATTATCATCCTATTGATTGAAATACCTGACTATAATTTCACTTTCAAATGAATTGATAATCCTAGTTCACACACTTTTACCATACACTTATTTATTTAGCATATGGCATAGTATATACATGGACTAGCAATATAAATTAATGTTTCAACTAAATTAGTAGAACCCAATAAGATATAAATGTCAAAAAGATCTATGTTCAAATATTAATGTCTAGGCTAGGCCATGTAATCATTGAAATGCAGCATTGTTTAAATTAAAAAAAAATATTGGACCAGTACGGTATATTCCCTCAGCTTATAGATGATCACGATGTGATCTACAGTTTGACATGGGACCCCACAGTCACACTGAGGGGAGGATGCTATGCCCCATTTATACAGAGTCCAGGTAGGAATCCTGTGAGGTGTAAATCCTATTCAGGATTGTCCATTGCTAAGGTGGTAATTCAGAGCATGGCACCTTTTTGGTAAAATCATTTACATGTCTTCCTATAACTGGGCATTCAGCAACCCATTTGGCTTTCATTATGTAGCTTTGAATAATTTCCTCAGTAAATCAACAGATATACTGTTTTGACTCTTTGGTTTAATACAGGACTTTTTCTCTAGGTCTAGGCCTTCTGTGGAGATAACGTTTTAGGTCATATTTATGTAGAAATTCAAAAGGCTTAACTAATTTTTAAATACACCTGTAGGTGAAAATCTCCTTGGAATTGGATGGCCTTTGAATTGCTGCAATTCAGAACTTCTAAATTCTAATAGGCACCAGGATGACACTTTGGCAACAACTTTCTGGCCTTAGGTTCAGATGTAAAATTGAGTCTTATCTGCATTGTGATGATACTTGATCTATATTGGTTGAGGTATTAAATATGGGAGAGAATGGAGAGCCTTAAGGCATCCCACAACACTCAAAGTTCCAACCTCTCTAGCCCAACCTTTGGAGGCAATGGAAAAGGATATCTTCAGAAATCAAATAATATTAGGAGGGTCACATTCACTTGTTCTGGTCTCTTCAGAGGTTGTCCATAAGAATAATCAATGTATCCTCAGGGAATGGGAGGATTGGAGAGTAATCAATGATTAGCCAGAATTTCTGGGTTTAGTGATGATTTCCTGAGGAAGGGTGTATGACCACCTTTAATGCACACTTACTACCATCCTGGAGACCTCCCATCAGCAAAAAAAGAGCAATGATCCTGAGTATAAAATGGCAGATTATAGAATACTCATTTTACTTTAATCTTTCTCCAAATTCGTGTTAAAATGTATTGCACAACAGTCACCATTGGTGCAAACTGTGCAGACCAGTATGAAATGTGGCAAATTATGGATCTCTTTTCATAACAATACACTTAATTGTGAATTCAACTTTTTCCAGGTGCACACGGAACACATGTTGCTAGTATAGCTGCTGGGCATTTTCCTGAACAGCCAGATAGAAATGGTATAGCCCCTGGTGCACAAATACTTGCTATTAAGATTGGTGATACAAGATTAAGCACTATGGAAACCGGGACTGGTCTTATCAGAGCAGTAAGTATTGGCAAAATCATTCCACAGAAAATCTAATCATAAAGCATGCCTTTATATTTCCTGATTAGTACTCTAAAATGTTCTTGGGCTTCCTTTATGTCTCTTTTGAGATATGAATAAAATGCCTTTCTTAGAATGCTTTCCAAGTTGGCATTAAATGTACACAGCAGTGAACTGAAACAAGCTTTCCATAATAGCTATGTTAGTAAAGAATGAATGATTGTGAAGCATAGGAGAGCCAAATAGTTCATCCTGGCATGCCAGATTTTCTCAGGTCAAAATGATCAGGGTAAATTTGTCATTTAAACATGCTTAATCATATGAAACTTCTGCATATTCCTCAAAAGACGAGGCATAACAATACCATTTTGACAGTTAGGAAGGATTTGCCCTTCTGACTGAAGCTTCCAGGATCTTGCCTCTGAGATAAGAGAGTTGGATACATATTTGGTAGGAAATTCTGTGGGTATAGCTGTCTTTTGTCTTCCTTTTTCTAGTTAGACTGCAATCATGCAATCATATTTTTATTTAATAAAAATGAAGAATACTGTAACAGAATAGAAGAAAAAAGTTGAAAGGGTGCTTGGAGGTCTTCTAATCCACCCCCTTGCTCAGGCAAGAAACCCTATAATATTTCAAACAAAATAGTTATCCAATCTCTTTTTAAAAACCTCCAGTATTGGAGCACCCACAGCTTCTGGATGCAAGTCATTTCCACTGATTAATTGTTTTAACTATCAGGAAATTTCTCCTTAGTTTTAGCTTGGTTCTCTCCTTGATTAGTTTCCCTCCATTTCTTCTTGTCCTGCCTTCAGGTGCTTTGGAGAATATGTTGACACCCTCTTCTTTGTGGTAGCCTCTCAAATATTGGAACACTGCTATCAGATCACCCCTAATCCTTCTTTTCATTAAACTAGACATACCTAGTTCTTCATATGCTTTAGCCTTCAGTCCCCTAATCATCTTTGTTGCTCTTCTCTGCACTCTTTCTAGAGTCTCAACATCTTTTTTTATATTGTGGCAAACAAAACTGGATGCAATATTCCAAATGTGGTCTTAGCAAGTCATTATAAAGTGGTGCTAACACTTCACATGACCTTGATTGTATTCCTTTGTTAATGCAACTTAGGACTGCATTGGCTTTTTTGGCAGCTGCAACACACTGCTGGCTCATATTTAAGTGATTGTCCACTAGGACTTTAAGATCCCTCTCTCAGTTACCACTATTGAGCCAGGTACCACCTCTTCTGTACCGTTGCATTCGGTTTTTCTTGCCTAAACATAGAACCTTACTTTTCTCACTATTGAATAAGATAAGGTAAAATAAAATAATACTTTAATAATTTTGATAAAATAAAAGAATGATATAGGAAAGGCTAGTATCACAGTTTAGTTTAATCTAAAATGGCAGTGTTAGATAGGGAGTGCTTCTTGAAGAGTTGCCAATTATTTGCAAAGCTCCCATGGTATATTTTCATAATGCTAGGATGAAATGTCAATAGTGCAGCTGCAATAACACAATTTAAAAAACAGCTAATGTGAAAAACTAAGTTGAAAGAGTTGCTGTTGGAATGAAATTTATAGAAACTAGACTAAAGAATGACCATCAGTCTGCAAGATTAAATGTTTTATAAGTGAATTTTGAAGCAACTGGGTTTTATTTTTTCAAATCCACTTTGTTTAATATCAGTTGGCCTTTATGATGGGTAGAGTTTTAAAGTGTGTTTTTGTAAACATAATACAAAATGCAGGAGGTCTGTTTCTAAAAATTTCATTTTTTACTTCTGATTAACAATTAGCTACAAATAAATGGTATTGTTTATGCAGTGCTGAGTTTAAACTTTTTTTTTACTTTGACAGATGATAGAAACAATAAAGTATAAATGTGACCTTGTCAACTACAGTTATGGGGAGGCAACTCACTGGCCAAATGCTGGGTAAGGAGATTATATATTTATGAGTATTACTTTGCTCTCTGCCAGCAGTGGGAAACTCATTTAATTTAAAATAATGAATTAACCAAGAATAGAACTGTTGTGTCACGAATTACTGAAGCATTCTATGTTCACATCCTAGAAATCATATACATTTGGAGTGACTGTGGAGAGCCAACACCACAGTAGGGAATTTCAACAGAACAAATTTCTGATGGGGAATAGCAGGAGAGTGTTGTTGTGGTAGATCAAATGAGCAAATTCTATTCTCCTTTCCCCTTTTTCATGGGAAGCTTTATTCGTTTTGTACAGTGTTCCAATGCCACACTGCTAATTATGATGCTTTGTGTGAAATACATTGCAGTCCACAAACGTGATAGCATGAGTAGATGCTATGAGTAGATGTAAGAATCTATACAATAAAGGTTATCTCTGTCATAAATGAAGAAAGAATAAAAATTAAGTGAAAAAGCCCTTTCTCAGTTTGTGATGTCTTGTATCTCTTATAGGAGAATGTGTGAAGTTATTAATGAAGCAGTGTGGAAACACAATGTAATTTATGTTTCAAGTGCTGGGAACAATGGTCCTTGTTTGTCTACTGTTGGATGCCCAGGGGGGACCACATCTAGTGTGATTGGCAAGTATTTACAATTATAGCACTAGTAATACCATTTCGACTTATATACCACTCCATTTACAGCCCTCTCTCAGCGGTTTACAGAGTCAGCACATTGCCCCCAACAATCAGGGTCCTTCTTTTATAGACCTTGGAAGGATGGGAGACTCAGTCAACCTTGAGCCCATCAGAATTGAACTCCATACTGTGGGCAGAGTTAGCCTGCAATACTCCATTCTAACTGCTGTGCCACCAATTACACTAATTATCATATTCGTTTCTTAAGAATTAAAAGGAGCTTTGAAATGTTTATTAAGGCTGAAAGTAGACTAAAATGATCAATGTGAACTTACTATTTTTTATTTGTCTCCAGAATGTTTTACAGTTTTAACATCAATTCCTCTTTGTTTAGCTGAGCTTTGTGATCTCAGAAACATAACATAGATATCCCATGTCTATTTTCTAATCTAATCTTTTTTAAAGAATTAGTTATTCTACAGGGCAGAATATTGATACACAGACTATATACAAAGCCAGACTATTTATTACCCATCTACTGGAGGCGTGCTTTAAAGCTACAGTTGGAACTGAGTAGAATTCTGTATAACAAAATCATAAAGGTTGTTTTCTTAGTCTCTCTACATACCGTATTTTCCGGCGTATAAGACGACCCCCTACTTTTAAGAAGTTTTTCAAGGTTTTTTGTCTTATACGCCGGAAAATACTTACATGCCCTGCCCTCCCTGTCCGTTGCAGAGGAGGCTAAGGCCCGACTGGCCCCGCTGGCCCTCCCACTGCTCCCGCGCTTCTGCTGGCCCCCGAGACGCAGCGTTTCCCCGCCACGGCCGGCGCCCCTCCTGCTTTCCCCCCCCAGGCCTTGAACTTCTCCCATTCGGCGCAGGGTGGGGCAGCTCCGCCCGCAGCCTCTTTTTCATATGCCGCTTCCCTCTCACCGTCGGCTGAGGCGCGCTCGGCCCGGGCTCCCGGTCCCTCTTCCCGGCCGGCTTCCCGCCCTGCCCCTCATGGAGCTGGACTGGGCGTGCAGCCTCTCGGTGTGGCTGCTTTTCCTGGGCAGCCTGGCGGTGCGGCTCCTGCGCTCGGACCTGTTGCTGAGCCGGCGGCTGCTGCTGCGCATGGAGCTGCTGCCCCTCAGCGCCGCACTCACGGCGGCTGCCTGCTGGCTCGTCACGGCCAGCACCGCCCGGCGGAAGCGCAGCATCGGACGGGAGCAGGACTTCCCTGCCGGCTCCCGTCCGACGCTCTTCCCTCTTGAGGCAGCAGAGCGAGCCGGCAGGGAAGTCCTGCAAACGCATGCGCACGCAGGACTTCCCTGCCGGCTCCACGCTCTTCCCTCTTGAGGCAGCTGCTGCCTCAAGAGGGAAGAGCGAGCCGGCTCTTCCCTCCTGAGGCAGCAGCTGCCTCAAGAGGGAAGAGCAAGCCGGCAGGGAAGTCCTGCAAATGCACGCGCACGCAGGACTTCCCTGCCGGCTCCACGCTCTTCCCTCTTGAGGCAGCTGCTGCCTCAAGAGGGAAGAGCGAGCCGGCTCTTCCCTCCTGAGGCAGCTGCTGCCTCAAGAGGGAAGAGCGAGCCGGCTCTTCCCTCCTGAGGCAGCAGCTGCCTCAAGAGGGAAGACGGGAGTCGGCAGGGCAGTCCTGCACACGCGCGCACTCCCCAGCTGCTAAGGAGCAGCCGGGGAGTGCGCGCGTGCGCAGGACTGCCCTGCCGGCTCCCGCCAGACGCCACCCACTGATTTTCCGGCGTATAAGGCGATTGGGCGTATAAGACGACCCCCCAACTTTTGAGGTGATTTTCATGGGTTAAAAAGTCGTCTTATACGCCGGAAAATACGGTATATAGCTCTGCCTTGTCTGATTTTTCTTGAAACAGATCTAAATCTGATTTGTGAAAATCTCATATCAGAAAAAGCATTTGCTAATTAGAAATCAATACATAATAAATGCCAAAGATAAATGACATGGGGAAACTAAAAGTAGCTTAACTGCAATAGCAAATTTTGCCTTCTGTTCTCCAGTTTCTGTATTTTGGAGTTTATTCATTCTGATCTGGAAATTAACACGTAGATGTTGGTTAATGACTAATCGTTGCCTTATCCATCATGATTTTATCTAATCATTTTTAAGTTCCCCAAGTCTACAATTACACGTTGATGAAGCATTTTTAACTTGCATGAATTTAATCGTTTAGCTTTATTGGATATTATTGAATGATTGGGGCTGTATTTAAAGCATTAGATCATGTAGGGGTTGACTTCCATCTTGAACCGTTTTTCAAAAATGTCACTATTTTTCATCCCATATAATATCATGGGATTATTGTTGAGAATAACTGGAAGAAGGGTAATATGTGGGCCAGCCTCTTTTACTTCCTGGAGGAAAAATATAAATAGAAATCTTAAGAAATCAATCATATCTTAAGTATACAAAAATGGATGTATTGTATTTATGCATCTTATCCAACTATTATGTGCATGCATAGGTTCTGAATAATTTGTAAAGCAAGTGTTGCCTACATTTTGATATAGTGAATGATTGGGCTGTTGGTTTGATCTCCGCAATTTGGCTGCAAACATTTCGTCTCCATTTGGGGGAAACATCTTCAGTGCGCTTTGATTTGTGGTCATCTGTCAGAGCACTGGCCTTTAAATTGGTGTGGGTGTTATTTGTCCCAATGTTTCTGAGCCGTGGTCTGGTTTCGCGCTGTTTGATTGGCTGGTTGTTGTCGCTGAGCCATGGTCCTTGGTGTTTAAGTATTGTCTGTGTGATGCAAATGGTGTTTGTTCGTTTGGTTGCCTCTGAGTCATGGTCTGATTTCGGGTTTGTTTGGTTGTCTGTTGTCTGGATGTGGTCTGATTTCTTGTGGGGATTGTGATTTTTGCTGTGTGCTGAGGTCCCTGTTCATTTTAAATGCTGCCTTCAGAATTGTGGTTGAAGTAGTTCCTTCATTCTCAGCGCTTGGTAGACAAGCTCAATGTCAGTGTGTCTGTTTATTGACTTATTGGTGGTGAACCAGGCTTTGAGGAATTCTCTTTTCCCCCTTGATTTTGCTTGGTTTACAACTGTGGTCCTGGTTAGATCAAACTTGTGTCCTTCTGAGTCTTTGTGGATGGACATGAAGGATAGTGGGTCGTGTCTTTTGATAGCCAGGAAGTGTTCATGCAGTATGGTAGATAGTTTTCTTCCTGTTTGGCCCATATAGTTCTTTACACAGTTGCTGCACTGGATTTGGTATATGACGTCGGATCTTTGGTTTGTTTCTGTCTGCTCCTTAGGTTTTGACAGGGTCCGTCTGAGAGTTGAGACTGGCTTGTGGGCTACTGTGAGGTCATCTTGGTGTAGTAGTGTTGCTGTCATCTCTGAAACATTCTATACATAGGGAATTGTGATTCCTCTGATCATTGTTCCTGTTGTAATTTGTTGTGTTGCTTTGGATGTTTGTATTGTTTGTGTGTAGAGATCTCCGGATGAAGTTTCATGGGTATCCATTTCTCTCAACTATGTATAAATGATTTTGGTCTGCTGATCTGGCTTCCTTGGTGTTGCAATGGGATTCCGCTCTCCCAAACAGTGTTCTGACTCAGTTTTGTTTGTGACATTTGGGGTGGTTTCTGTGGAACTTGAGGATTTGATCTGTATGTGTTCCAGTACACAGATGTTAGAAGTTGGCCATTGGTGGTTCTGGTTACAAGGACGTCCAGGAATGGCAGTTTGTTATTCTCGGTTTCCGTTGTAAATCAGATGTGTACGAAGACGTTGCTTCTTTGGTAGGTTTGGTTGACCTGGTTGTGTTTGATTATCACGAAGGTGTCATCCACGTAACATACCCACACCAATTTAAAGGCCAGTGCTCTGACAGACACACACAAATCAAAGCACACTGAAGATGTCCCCCTGAATGGAGAAGAAACGTTTGCAGTCAAATCGTCAGGCTCAGAGATCAAACCAACAGCCCAACTACCAACCCAAGCTACTAATATTCAAACACATCTCAATAGTGAATGATTCATTTGAGTGTAGACTGATATAATATCAAACAGAATCGGAAAAACCTCTAGTTTCTAGTATAAATATGCTGCATTGGAAGATTTTTTTTAAAAAAAAATACCATTATCAACTTAACAATGATTAGAATGTAATATAAACATAATTTAAATCAGTAAAGAGAACTAATGGTAGACTTGAACTTATGTTAAACTAATTCTAAAGGTGTTGGTGCTTATGTATCACCTGATATGATGGTTGCTGAGTACTCATTACGAGAGAAATTACCTGCAAATCAGTATACATGGTCATCTCGAGGACCAAGGTAAGTAATAAACTAATTCATGAGTTAAATCCTGGTGTTTCTATAATCCATTTAGAAATTACATTTTAATATATCAAAAGATAACTTGAAAGTGCAGCTTAGGTTTCCAGCATAAAGACTCTGAAAACTTCTGAAAAATGGAGCTGATTTTCAAGAATTTGAGATACATTTTATAATTATTTCAAGGTAAACATGAGTAGGAAGAGAAAGGTTTTAAGGTTGGTTTGCTTGTTTTTTTAAAAAAAATGTAAATCTGCCTTAATTTCTCTCACCTTGCAGCTCCCTCAATGTTTCAAAGTGGGATACTTACATTCTGTGATATGACAGCTGTATATATTAAAAAAAGAAGTGGCTATAAATGTATGTTACTGAAAATAGTAAAACAAAATCCTAGTATAGAAAAAGATTGCAAAAACACTTAACGTGAAGCATGTCTGCTCACTAAATTAGGAATGGTTTTCAGGTATCAGAATGCTGATGATACTCCACTTTATATCTCCACTCCTCATGATCCAAATGATGCTGTTGCTGCTCTCTCGTGGGAGGGGGGGTCTGTGACATTTCGCTGCAACCAACTCACTGTAGCCAACTCGCTGCTGGGCAACTCGCCACGGCCAAATCACTCCAGGACAACTCATGCAGGACAAGAGTTACATTAACATCAAAGAAGTGGAATAGAATCATTAAAGAAAGGACACAAAAGGAGGGACGGAATGAAATGTGAATGGCAGAAAATAAAATATTTTTTTTTATTTATTTTAAATTATTAAATAGAATTGTTAAATTGTCCCACAGCAAGTTGGCCATGGTGTGCTGTCCTGTGGCAAGTTGGCCATAGCAAGTTGGCTGTGGCAAGTTGTCCCATTCCCATCTTGCGTTGCCTGTAGGCTCTCAGGGCCTGCATGGGGAACCACAAGCTTCGAATGAGCCCTGGCAAGACCGAATGGCTTTGGATGCATGGAACTTTAAGGTCTAGGACATTAAGGAGCTTAGTTGCACTATCCCAGACAGACCCAATCTGCAGGTTGGAGGTTCTCCTGGACTTGCAACTTCTACTTTGCACAACTTCAGGTGGTGCATCACTTGTGGCTTTTCCTGGATTGGCAATCGTGCTCAATCATTCAAACCCTGGTAATCTCATATCTAAACTATTGCAATGCACTCTGCATGAGGCTACCCTTGAAAAGCATTTAAAAGCTTAAACTGGTGTAGAATGCAGTAGCAAGGGCAGTTCTTGGGGTCCCTAGGGTGACACATGATACACCTCTTCTCTGCGAGCTTCACTGGCTACCGTCTGCTTCAGCCCTGCATGGCATGGGTCTAAGTTATCTGAGGAACCATCTCACCCCACTGGGACTGGCCCACCCCACTCTTGTTGGCAGAGGAAGCACGCTGCGGGGCCCATTAGTCAAGGAATTCCAGCTGGCAGGGTCCAGGGGAAGGGCCTTCTCTGCTGTGGCCCCGGCCCTTTGGAACATCTTACTCCCCAAGGTGAAGTTGGCTCCCAACCTTCTCAGCTTCTGCAGGAGCCTGAAAAATTGGCTCTGCCAGATGGCTTGGGGTCCCAAAGGGGGAGCATCATACTGCAGGTAATTGATGAATTAAGAGGCAATCCCACCTCCCTCCCTTCCCTCCCCATCTTTAAACTATAATTTCATTTTGATTGTGATTTCCTCTTTTATTGTTTTATAAATATTTGACTTTTAGGATTTTAATGTTTTAATGCTGTAAGCCACTCACAGTTCTTTCAATACGAGATGGGGGCAAATTTAATAAATAAAAACAAATTTCAAATTGATAGCAAAACCTTTCACAAGCTTAAAAGAAGCAGGTTAATAAACTGAGAAAAGAGAAGTAAACTTTCATCTGATGGAGTCATGAGTGAATTAAATATTAAATAATAATAGCATGTTAACCTTTCATAATTTAACCCACAACTACAGAGTTGGACTGTCTCGATGCCTCCACCCCATTTCAAATAATTTATTAAGAGGTCCGTGAATACAATAATAAGATTAACTGATTTTTTCAAGGAAATGCTTGAGCAAAAATAATTCCAGAGAATAGAGAGCAATGTAGTTATATTTAGATGTCTTCCAGTAATAAGCACATGTGTCTACCTGTAAGTGTTGAGCAGTACTGTGTTAAATATATGCATTTGATCAATAATCTGAAGAAACTCATGATAATTGTTCATATAATTTTATAGGATATTTATAGATGACTAACTCCTGAAATCATTATATGTACATCTATATTAGTTCCTAATTGGTAGATATGAATTATAAATAAATTTGTTAGGCATAACTGAACTAAGGAATAAATTAAATTTAATGCATTTAAGACCCAGCCGTCTATTAAAAAAAACTGTGTTAGTACAGAAAAAGAAGAATATTTTATGATACTGTCTAAAAGAAGACTATTTGATAGCCTAGAAAAAAATGTGATTTTTGCTATTCTGGTATTTCTGTATTAATTTCAGTACTGATGGAGCACTGGGAGTGAGTATCAGCGCACCTGGTGGTGCTATTGCCTCTGTCCCTAACTGGACATTACGTGGTACACAACTCATGAATGGCACCTCCATGTCTTCACCTAATGCTTGTGGTGGCATTGCTTTAATACTCTCAGGTACAATGGAACGCTGCTCTCCTTTTAAAACAAATTGCATTTTGTTGACTGTGAGAAGTACATTAATGACACAGTTTTATCTACTTTACTCTTCCTTTGATTACAGGACTCAAAGCTAATGATATACATTATACTGTTCACTCAGTCAAAAGAGCATTAGAAAATACAGCAGTGAAGGTGGAAAATACACATCTGTTTGCTCAAGGTCATGGTATTATTCAGGTAATTATTCTGGTGTTGAAAGAACAAATCATATATATATGTATGGTATTTATAAAGTATTGATGGAAAAAATAATATTTTAATGGCTATTCCTAATGTTGCATTCAAGGATTTATTATTCTCTACTTCTCCTCCCCCCGCCCCCTACATAATATTTAGTTCTTTGGGGATGTTTCCTGTTTTGTTTTCACATAGTTGTAATGATATCCTAATAGCTAGCTTATTAGCACTGGTTTGTTTTTTTTTAAAAAAAATCCTATGTTATTAGAATAGATAATTCCGTATAAACTTGGTCATATTACTTTTTTCTTGTGTTTTTATTCTGTTTAAGAAATGTATTTGAATTGTGAACACTTTAATGACCATTCATTGTACTAACTCAATGGGACCTATTTCTGATTAACACGATTATGTAATGTAATGATATTTTGTTTTTTGGTGACTGCACTGCCTCTTTAAAATTCTCTTCTCCCTAAAGTTAAAAAAAATCCCCTCTTTTTTTAACTTGCATTCTAGAAACAGGTGAAGATCTTTGCTTGCTGAGTTGTTGGAGGATAGGTGGACAGAAACATTAGCTGTATTGTCCTTGATGGTTATGGTTTTATGTTTAGAGTTGAGAATCTTGTTTAATTATTTCATTGTCTAATATTGTATCAATTATGCTTTGCTATTATGAGCATGTTGTATGTGGGTAGCACACAAAAATTGGAAAATAGATGAATAAATAATTCAATTACCCTGCTAACTTGACTGCACAGAGGGCATCTGTAATGGAAATTTAGATTTTAATTTCTAAAATACAAATAATAAAGACTAAAAAGAGTTAAATGAGTATTTACAAAGAAGTTACTGTGATGAAGATTTTATTTGCTGGTTAAGTCCCTTATGGAAATGGTTCCTGCAATGATTTTTAATTTAAGAAATGTAAACATTTACTTTGTAATATCATTATTAGATAGCTTTTTTCCTTCGGGGCAAAAAATGACATTTTTAAATAACTTCCAAAGGTAATGACCGAAAGAGAGATTTACTTCAAATTTTTAGTCCTAAACGAAATTTGTTTTTTAGCAGTACATCAGCTGAAGTAGGAGAGTTAGAGTTATTTTTTAAGAATTTATTTGGACCATCTGCCCAAGCTGGAGGAAACCTTGTTTCATGGAACTACTGTCAGTCATTATTATTTCTAGGCAGATGTAAACATGAATTTCATACTGAAGAAAATCTTGGTTAATTTTGATTTAAGCTTATTTTTTAATTCATTTTTCTCTAGGTTGATAAAGCCTATGACTACCTCATTCAGAATAAATCATTTGTTAGCAACATAGGCTTTACTATTACTGTTGGTTATAATCGTGGAATCTACCTCAGAGAGCCTGTTCAAGTAGCTGCACCTTCAGACCATGGTGTTGGAATAGAACCTTTCTTTCCTGAGAATACAGGTAGAAATAAGCTATTTGCATTAAATATTTTCAAAGGTAGAGATATTGGGAAGATTTGAGAGTTACTACTATGAGATGGGCCACTGTATAAATTGTTTAAATTAATAAATAAGATAAAAATACATACAGATAAATGATACTATGAAGTAAGAATAAGCTTGGGTTATTGTAACAGCCTGTTGGTTGGGTTACCAGTTCCGTCTGGGTCTAGGCGTAGAGCAAATTAGGGGAAATTGGATTCCAACTTCCAGCAAGATAGTACAGTGTTGGCTTTGTGGGACTATATCCATTACTTTACTATTTATGGGGACTGGCTGCAAGTTTGGGCTTTCTGTGATGAAGCACAAATCTGGATTGGTTTTGCAGTTCCATGTCACTGATTCAAACATGTCCTTGTCTTTAGCATTGAAAATCAGTTCGACTTTGTTTGCTGCGGCCCAGTTAGACAATAGTTCACCATTGTCATCAGTGGAATAGTATTTCCAATTAACATGATAGCTACTGAAATTGCCTGCATATATTGTTGAGTATTGTTTGATGTTCAGAATATACCGTGGCCATGCTGTCAGAGGTGGTTTACAGATATTAGGTAGCCTAGTTTGGAAACTATTTTGTTTATAGAGGCTGACAGCAAGAAGACATTCTCTATATTCCTTCTAACATATTTGGCCATGCCATAGCTGCGGTGGTAGGTAGCTCCCAAAAGATTGTATTTTGCCTCTTCTGAGTTGCTGTTCTTTGTTTTTTATGTACATTTCTTGGAGGATGGCCATATCACTGTTACTGTCCAATAAAAGTTTGGAAACATATTGGCTCTTGGATCTGTGGAGTCCGTCGACATTGATTTGGCAGATTTGAATAATATTCCTGATCTCTCTTGTCATTTGGGCCTGAAAAGGTCCTTTTTTGTTTTCATTTTTGTTGCCATGTATTTTGAGAGCCAGGAAAATCTACAGAATAGTCTGGCTAGTTGCTAGTTTGTTTAGTTAACACTGTCATGCTATCTATGATGCACCACAAGGAGGTGAACTAGCTTCACACTCCAATCTATTGATATGTAGGTGTTGGTGCTATATATAAAGGGTTTTACTATTATTACTTTCTTTTCTTATGTTCACAACTGATGATTCAAACCAGGCCTCCAGCCCGCCATACAGCTTTGTGTGGCCTGCCATTTTTTTTAAAAAGTAGTAAATTTAGAGCCACTGTCACTAGCTGTGGAACTGCTGATTTGCATTTCCAGTAGTACTTTATACCCCATAAAGGTTTTTAGTTTAGCATTGTAGCCCTTTCTTTTCAATGAGTTGTGCAATGATGATTTAAACTGATGACTTAAAATTCTAAAGGGATTAAAATTTCTTGTTTCAGAAAATAATGAGAGGATATCGCTGCAGCTTCATTTAGCTCTAACATCAAACGCTTCCTGGGTTCAGTGTCCTACTCACTTGGAGCTCATGAACCAGTGTAGACATATTAATGTTCGTGTGGATCCACGTGGCCTACGAGAAGGAGTTCATTATACAGAGGTATTGGTTTTGCTTCTCTTAGGCCTTATCTTTGACAGTTCCACTAAAGAACTTTAGACAGGATTTTGTTTTTATCAGAAGTATCCTGCTCATGCTACCTCTTATAGATAAAAAGATGTACTAGGAATTACTGTCTCAGATTCCCACTTGAATCAGTTTGTGATAGCATTGTGGGGGAGAGATGGGGCTGGAAAAAAAGTCTTTTTCATTGTTTTACACTGTTGAAGTAGAAGGAGAAAATGGAAAATGAGCATTAAGGAAACAGCCAGGCGCTTATTAGCTGGCCATCAGAACCCTCATCAACAAATAAAAAAACACACACAACCAGGCATCACATATGCATAGAATAGCCCAAAGCACATATTCTGGTAGAGAGAAATTCCCTGAAAATGAGGATGACTCCAATATGAGTTTGAAAGCTTGGAAAACTACATTTCTGGTCCCGGTAACCAACCCAAGTTGGATCCTACAACATTATCCTGGGACACATATATTTGTCTTCATTTGTGAGAGATATGGGCAGCTAGTGATTCAAACAGTTCAGTTTTGGAAATCTTTCACAACACACGAGGTGTCCACTTACAAACAAGTACGTTTCCTTCCACCATTCGGGAAGGGGGGATTTCATGAAGCCTACGATACCGATCACCAGTCAACTTGGAGATGGACAGACATATGACAAAAGTATTCAGAAAACATACGTTAGAGGTCTTAAGCAATGACTGCCATCTAAGACTGGGCAAGTATAAAGCTACTGTCAATATCCATAAGAGGCATTAATAATAATAATAAAGTTGGAAGGGACCTTGGAGGTCATCTAGTCCAACGCCCTGCTCAGGCAGGAAACCCTATATCAGGTTGACTCCCTCCTCTTTGTGGCAGCCCCTGAGATATTGGAATACTGCTATCATGTCCCCCCTGGTCCTTCTCTTCATTAAACTAGACATACCCAATTCCAGCAACCGTTCCTTATATGTTTTAGCCTCAGGTCCTCTAATCATCTTTGTTGCTCTTCTCTGTAGTCTTTCTAGAGTCTCAACATCTTTTTTACATTGTGATGACCAAAACTGGATGCAGTATTCCAAGTGTGACCTTACCAAGGCATTGTGAAGTGGTATTAATACTTCACGTGATCTTGATTCTATCCCTCTGTTAATGCAGCCTAGCACTGTGTTGACTTTTTTGGCAGCTGCAGCACACTGCTGGCTCGTGATTGTCCACTAGGACTCCAAGGTCCCTCTCACAGTTACTACTATCATTACTTGAAGAAGAACTAGTCAATCACCTAGCAAATGCTATTAGGACCTTGTAAAAGCAAGACAGGTGAGAAAAAAGAAACAATTTGAAGAAAAAATTCAAAAGTTAAAGCCATACTCCAAAACCTGTGTGAATTTGGTCCACAATTTATTGAACAAACAGTTAAGCCAACAGGAATTATGAATACTTGAACATGATGAGGAGTTTAATAATGCAAGATGCCACACCAAGAGAATTCAGAGCAGCGTTAGAATCCATGTTCAGCAGAGTACAGATAGAAGAGCCAGAAAATCATTCTATCAGACAAAAAAATCAGTAATGCTGGTTGCACAAAAACCAAACAATGCACTCAACCCAATGAAGCAATGCACCTTGAAAGACCGGCCACTCAATGTTGCTGATGAACCATACAAATTATGAAATGAAGACATTCGCCCTGCTCAATGATTCCTCAGCATATAGATCACCAAAGACATCAGAGATAATGATGGTCACACAATTGAATACTTATCCCAGCCAACTCAAACAAAACAACTATATAATGGAAAAAGAATATTGGAAAATGAGAGGAACAGACTCTTTCCCAGCGCGATTTTACGGATTCCTCAAGATACACAAAATAGAAGGGCCCCCCTCAGACCTATTGTAACAATACGAGATACCCCTACTTACAGCCTGTACAAATAGCACAGTCACATCATCCATACAAAACTACAAGGCTTAAATGTGGTTCCTGACAAGATTATGGTCTGCTTTGACGAAGTGTCCCTATTTACATCCATCCCTCCTCACTTAGCATACAAAGTAATAGAAAATTAGAAAACTACAACACAGATCAGAACAACATAACCAGGACAGAAATCATGAAGCTACTCCAGTACTGTCAACATATCTTCTTCACGTTCAAAAGGGAAATATATGAGGAAATAAAAGGGACACCCATGGGATCCCCAATATCAGGAGTCATTGCAGAAACTGTCCTACATGAACTACAACACCGTGCATTCCAAAACTACACACCTAAATTTTGGCGCTGCTGCCTGGATGACGCATTTGTCATCATCAAAAGAAATGCACTGAAAGACTTTCATAACTTAACTGAACTTTTTTATTATTTTTTTTATTTTAATTCCATTTATATCCCGCCCTTCTCCGAAGACTCAGGGCGGCTTACAAGCTTAGCAGTAGCCTTCATTCTATGTATATGCCTACTTATTAGGGCTTTCACACACACCCCAAGCGGCATTATTACAAAGTCAGCTTAATTGCCCCCAACAATCTGGGTCCTCATTTTACCTACCTCGGAAGGATGGAAGGCTGAGTCAACCTTGAGCCTGGTGGGATGCGAACCTGCACTAATTGCAGGCAGCTGGTGTTACTTAAGGAGGCATTAGCCCACTGCTCCACCAAGGCTCCATCTTCCCAGACATACAATTCACAATGGGGGAAGAAACGGCTAGACAATTACCATTTTTAGATGTGTTTGTCAATAGGCAAGAAGATGGAAGCCTAGAAACAACGGTTTATCGCAAGACCACCAACACTCCTTGCATTCTTAGTTTCAACAGTAACCATCTATTGTCACACAAAAAGAGTTGTGTCAGAACATTGTATGGCAGGGTGAGAACTCACTGTAGTACCCAGCAAACTAACCAACTGGAGAGCAGGTACCTACGTGAACAATACAGACAGAATAGGTACAAATATTTATTGTAAGATGCCTACTCAACATGCAAGAGAGAGAAAGGAAGAAAGAAGGTACAAGGCTAACTATATGGCACACTGACATACATTTCGGAAGTAGTAGAACGCAACTTCTGAGATCTGCACACCGCCCATACGAGGACAAATCATGCATTGCAAAGATCTGCTTGGAGGTGGGAGATAATTCCAGTGTAATCTACTGGATCCCTTTCATGGACTCCCCCTGTGACTATGCAGGACAGACAGGGAGGAAAGCTAACCACCTGATTGCAAGAACACAAGTGAGCGGTCAGACGAGGAGACCCATTGGCAGCCTGACATTGCAATGAACAAGGCATACATTCAGTTTCACAGGTACTAAGATTATTGGCCAAACAGTACAAAGATAGCCAGGGAAATGATTGAAGCCTGAGAAATGGGCCGCTTGTCAGTCAACAGGAGTGCTAATTTACCACCAGCTTTTCAGGTACTTAGGAGCTGAGGACTTGGCAGCACAAGGAAACAACTGCCAATAACTTAATAACAGGTCATTAGCGTCTCAATCAACAAATAAAAAGCCACACACAACTGGGCACCATATAAATACTATGTATAGAATAGCCCAAAGCACACATTCTGGTAGAGTGAAGTTCCCTGAGGATGGGCTCCATCACAAGTCCGAAAACTTAGCAGACTAAACCTCTAATCCCGGTGACCAACCCAGATTGGATCCTGCACTAAGGAAACATTCTAATTAAATTGAAATTAATTCCTAGGACAGTGTGTCAGGTAAAGATACTAGCTCACTGTGAAGATTAAAATGAATTGAATTTTTTTCCTCAGAATATTTAAACTGAATTATAATGCCTAATTTATATAGTTTCAAGAAATTTACTTTGTAAGCCATTAATATTAAAGACTTATAAGTGCCTTTTAAAGATTGAAATATTAAACATATGACAATTTGTGTTCCTTTCACTGCTTTAGGTGTGTGGTTATGAAATAACAATGCCCAATGCAGGACCTTTGTTCAGAGTTCCGATAACTGTTATTATACCAACAAGGTACATGGATTTTTACTCTTGTCAGGAAATTTGTAGCAATATTTATGGAGGAGGTTTGCTTTCTATTTCTGTTGTTTGATGTACATTCCAAACAATAATAGTAAATAGAAATAAAAATCCATTTATATACAGTATATGGGTGGCTCAGTGGTTAAGATGCTGGGCTTGTTGGCTAGAAAGCCAGCATCCCAGTTTCAAGACCCGAATGCCACTTGCCTGGACATGTTCTACAATTTTGTTGGCAAGATTTCAGAAGTGGTTTGCCAGGAACTCTTAGCTTCCTAGGGCTGAGAGAGGGACTGGCCCAAAGTCACCCAGCTGGCTTTGTGCCTCAGGTAAGATTAGAACCCACAGTCCCCTAATTTCTAGCCTGGTACCTTTATCACTATACCAAGATGGCTCTTGGTGTTCAGAAGTGTAACTAAAAACATTAATAACTATTCTCAATTAGATACTATGGTCAAAGCCAGCTAATTTTTAAAATATTTTTATATAGTTAAGAATGACATGAATTCTTGTTTTTGGACCTTAATAAAATAATATTCCAGTCTGTAATGATAGTTTAAATTGAGCTTTCTACAATTACATTTTTTTAAATCACAGGACAGATGAAGCCTCACACTTTGATCTCAAATTTACTAATGTTCATTTTAAACCTGGACAAATTCAGAGACACTTCATTGAAGTTCCATCTGGAGCCACCTGGGCTGGTAAGGTGAATCTATTGGATTCCTCGTGATATCCATGAAGATTTTAATATACCGTATTTTTCGGACCATAAGACGCACCCAGTTTTTAGAGCAGGAAAACAAGAAAAAAAATATTCTGAACCAAATAGTACCAGTATACTAAAACAGGGCTTTTCAACCTTTTCATCCATTGTACCACTTTTAGGACAAGGCAATGTCACCCAGCAACGTGTCAAAAACTTGATTCCCCCCCCCCAAAAAAAGGAAAAAAATGATAAAGTACAGGTAGTCCTCGACTTACAATGATTCACTTAGTGACCGTTCAAAGTTACGACACTGAAAAAAGTGACTTATGACCATTTTTCACACTTATGACCATTGCAGCATCCCCATGGTCATGTGATTTACATTCGGATGCTTGGCAATCGATTCATATTTATGATGGTCACATTGTTCCAGGGTCATGTGATTGCCTTTTGCAACCTTCTGACAAGCAAAGTTAGTGGGGAAACCAGATTCACTTAACAATCATGTTACTAATTTAATTTCTCTCTCTCCTACTCTTTCTCTCCCTCTCTCCCCCTCCCTCTTTCTTTCTCCTCTCCTTCTTTCTCTCTCTCCCTTTCCTTCTTTCCCTATTTTTCTCTTTCCCTCTATTTCTCCCTCTTTCTCTCTCTCCCTGTTTCCCTCCCTTTCTTTCTCCTTCTCCCTCTCTATTTTTCTCTTTCCCTCTATTTCTCCCTCTTCCTCTATTTCCCTCCCTCTTTCTTTCTCCTTCTCTCTCTCTCCCTTTCTCTCTCTCTATTTTTCTCTTTCTCCCTCTCCCTCCCTCCCTCTCCCATTGTCCCTTCTTTCCTTCTTTCTTCCTTCCCTCTCCGCGTTAGAGCAGTACCTACGGAGGCAGCCCTGCGGCCCGGCTTTCTCTTGCAGAAGGCAGGCTGAAACGGAGCAAGGAATGCAAATCGCCCGATCTCGCGCTTCTGCGATCTCCTCTGCTCGGTTTCAGTTTCTCTTTGCTACAAGACAAAGCAGGC
Source organism: Vipera berus (assembly GCF_964194415.1). NCBI lineage: Eukaryota > Metazoa > Chordata > Lepidosauria > Squamata > Viperidae > Vipera > Vipera berus. The sequence continues at coordinate 99,436,859 of NC_138206.1, forward strand.
TGAAACGGAGCGAGGGAATCTCCCTTGCTTTGTTTCAGCCTGCTTTCTCTTGTAGCAAAGAGAAGCTGAAACCGAGCAGAGATCGCAGGAGCGCGAGATCGGGCGATTCGCATTCCTTGCTCCGTTTCAGCCTGCCTTCTGCAAGAGAAAGCCGGGCCGCAGGGAGATTGCAGGAGCCAATTGCAATCTCCCTTGCTTTCACTTGCGGAGGTTGGGGCTGGCCATACGGATCACCTTTGGACCATAAGACGCACCCTTGTTTTCCCCCCCACTTTGGGGAAAAAAAGTGCGTCTTATGGTCCGAAAAATACGGTAGGTATTGGAGGATATTTTATTATATATCTGAAATCTATCTATAGTATTATATGTTCAAAATAAAAATGTTTTTCATCAGTTTAACGGTTGTTAGTATTTTTTATTGTTTTAATAATAATGAACATATTTATTAGGGATGCTGTGAAACAAAATTGATCAATATTTTTCTGATACATATTTGCCTCATAGAAAGGAGCCAGAAGTCTATATAATAGTATTAAAGTCATGCCTTTTCTTATTTAGAAGTCACAGTCTGTTCATCATCATCTGATGTAACTGCCAAGTTTATTCTCCATGCAATTCAGTTAGTAAAGCAAAAGGCATACCGAAACCATGAGTTCTACAAGTTCTCTTCAATACCAGAAAAAGGATCAGTCACCGAAGCATTTCCAGTATTAGTAAGTCCCTTAAATTAAGAATAGAGTTAATAGCTGTTGTTTATATGCTACACTGATATGTGATAAATGTCAATCATAATGTGCTGAGCTTGAGAGTGACTTATCTGAGTTGTGTAGAATAGTCTTTCAACTAAGATTCTTATTTGAATATTGTAAATACTGGTAGCCTGCTACACAGTTTTCATTGTAAAAATCCTACATGTCAGCTACAGAATGTAAGTCAATATTAATGTATTTAGTATTAAAAACTAACGTAATGTGCCTTAATAGTGAAACTAATGTAAAGACACTTTTTACATTTTTAACAATGATTCTCCGTGTTGTAGATTTTTAAAACATGGGATATTCTAATGAGTTTTTTAACATTTGCCTGCATTATACTACTTCTGTAGGAGTTACATTGATTGCCAGTTTGCTTTTGGGGAACATTCTAGGTGATGTCACCATTAAAGCCCTGTGTGTTCAATGCCTGGGTATTTCCATGACCATCTTCTCTGAGTTGAATCTGCCCATCCATTTGATCTGGGAGATGGCTTATTGAAGGATCCGCTACTGTTCTCTTCAACAACTTGCCTACAGATATCTGATCCATCTTTTCCTTATTACCCTTTCATAGAGCTATAAACACATGGCTTTTCAGTAAAGTATTTGGGAACAAATAAGATGCTATCCAAAACAGTAGCACATCAGACTGATTGGGTATAACTGTTGTTTGTTTCTGATGTCTATGGAGATTGTCAGTCATCCAGGTCATGGTTGTCCCAAAGGTGCTTTTTCACGAGGCAACTGGACTTTCTTGTTTTTCTTTGAAGATGTTTCGCTTCTCATCCAAGAAACTTCTTCAGGTCTGATATTAAACACTTGCTGCTTTGAAACCTGTAATCCAAATAGATGAATATTGACTCTGTATGCTGTGGGATCAGATGCCATCTTTTCTGCAAACAATGTAACAGAGCAGTTTTCTGAAACCTGGTTCTACTCTGGCTAGGCTGGCTAGGAATAATGGAAACTATTCTTTCAGCAACACAGCTGTTGAGCATCAATGTTTATAATGTTATGCACTAAATAAATTCATTAAAACAAATGGAACATTCTTGAGCTTAATAAAAAAAACAGAGAACATATCTCCAGAGTTCATAGCATAGATAGATGGATAGAATAAGTTCTAAGATGTATCAAAAAGAAAGCCATATTAACTTGATGCAAACAAAGTCATCACTAAAAGCCAACATGGGTTTGTCAAAAACAGATCATGCCAGACAAATCTCATTGCATTCTTTGACCAAGTGACAAAATTAGTGGACCAGAGGAATGCTGTAGATATAATTTACCTGGACTTCAGTAAGGCATTTGACAAAGTAGATCACAACCTACTACTTGATAAGATAGAAAAATGTGGGTTAGACAGCATCACCACCAGATGGATTCGTAGCTGGCTGACAGACTGTACTCAGCATGTGGTCCTCAATGGAACTGCATCTAAATGGAAGGAAGTGTGTAGTGGGGTGCCCCAGGGCTCTGTTCTGGGCCCAGTGCTCTTCTTCATCAACGATTTGGATGAAGAGATAGATGGGGAACTCATCAAATTTGCAGACGACACCAAGCGGGCAGTAATAGCCAATACTCCAGAAGATAGGCTTAAGATACAGGAGGATCTGGACAGACTTGAACACTGGGCGCTATCTAACAAAATGAAATTCAATGGTGAAAAAGTAAGGTTCTACATTTAGGCAGGAAAAATCAAATGCACAGGTATAGTATAGGTGGTACCTTGCTCAATAGTAGTAACTGTGAGAGGGATCTCAGAGTCCTAGTGGACAATCACTTAAATATGAGCTAGCAGTGTGCTGCAGCTGCCAAAAAAGCCAAAACAGTGCTAGGCTGCATTAACAGAGGGATAGAATCAAGATCATGTGAAGTACCACTAATATCACAATGCCTTGGTAAGGCCACACCTGGAATACTGCATCCAGGTTTGGTCACCACGATGTAAAAAAGATGTTGAGACTCTGGAAAGAGTACAGAGAAGAGCAACAAAGATGATTAGGGGAGTGGAGGCTAAAATATATAAGGAACGGTTGCTGGAATTGGGTATGTGTAGTTTAACGAAGAGAAGGACGAGGGGGGACATGATAGCAGTGTTCCAATATCTCAGGGGCTGCCACAAAGAGGAGGGAGTCAAGCTACTCTCCAAAGCACCTGAAAGCAGGACAAGAAGCAATGGATGAAAACTAGTCAAGGAGAGAAGCAACCTAGAACTCAGGAGAAACTTCTTGACAGTTAGAACAATTAACCAGTGGAATACCCTGCCTCCAGAAGTGGTGAATGCTCCAACACTGGAAGTTTTTAAGAAGAGACTGGACAGCCATTTGTCTTTAATGGTATAGGTTTTCCTGCCTGAGCAGGGGGTTGGACTAATGACCTCCAAGGTCCCTTCCTCCTCCTCCTCCTCCTCCTCCTCCTCCTCCTCCTCATTATTATTATTATTATTATTATTATTATTATTATTATTATTATTATTATTATTATTATTATTATTATTTCTTCCTTCAAATTTGGGTGGTATTTTTTTCTTCCATTTAATTGTGTCCAATTCTTGGAAACTGCTTTGATCAGTCCCTGCAGTTTTCTTGGCAAGGTTTTTCAGAAATGGCCTTCTTCCTAGAGCTGATAAAAAGTGACTAGCCCAAGGTTACTCAGCTGGCTTTGTGATTAAAGTAGGACTAGAACTCAGTCTCCCAGTTTCTAACCTAATGCCTTAATCACTACACCAAACTGGCTTTCTATTGTTTTATTAGACCCACCCAAAATATCAAGACTTTTTGAATATTCTAAAATTCTTCATCAAGCTACAGAGGGGAGTGGAGAAAAAATAAGTTCAACAACTAGGCAAACTTGAATGGTTTGGTTTAGTCATCCCTAAGAATTGCAAGTTATAGTTCAGCATCCACATTCTCCTTGGTTTATGGCTATTTTTGGTAACTGCTGGGATGCAAAATGTTCAGACCTCGGGATGAGGAGATAAGGCTTTCAAGTGAAGAAGGCTTGAAATACATTTCTTTTTTCTTTTCCTCCCAACAGGGGGGAAGAACAATTGAATTATGTATTGCCCGATGGTGGGCAAGCCTCAGTGATGTCAGTATTGATTATTCCATTTCTTTCCATGGCATAGTTTGTACTACATCTCAATTGAACATTGTAAGTATCACATTTTTCTTTTTTTCTTTTGAAATTCTGTCTGTTTTTAAAATGTAGCATTGTTAAAATCATAAGTCAGTAGTACTACTAAATGCCTAGCCAAATTGCATGGAGGCGTAGATGAATTTTTTTCTATATTAAAAATGACAAATCACACAATTTCAGCAATCTTATCCAGTGAGATTATTAAATAGAGTTAAATAATATTGCATAGAATTGACCAGTTTTATTAGGATAATCATTTTAGTTTTGAATTTGTAAATGGACTAAGGGGTCCTTGAAGTTTTATGGCATTTCTTTATGGTGTCAAACCTGCCCCAGCTAGATCCCTAGGAAAGAAAGACCCTTGACTCTTGATAGGTTCTTTTACTGAGGGTTAGTGATTGCAGCAAAAGCAAAGCTAGATCTGAATATTCCCACACAAACATACAAATTATTCTCCTTAATGTGGCCCTCTCCCATGACCAGAGTGTCAGTGTCCAACAGCATGCCAGCCTGATATTTTAGAGGATCCACTTTGATTGTAGGCATGTCTCAGAGAAGCTTCACATACTTTCCCAGGTCTGGTGTCCTTGAGGCGGTGGAATCTGGCCACTTGGCACCTCTGATTCCTGTCAATGTCCTCCTTCTTCCCTCATACCCCATTTCACACCATCTGCATAACCTCCCTAACTTTCTTCCCCCCCCCCTTTGTTTATGGCAGGATGCCAGCAAGGTTAGTGATACATAGCGAAGTTTGGCAGAGCTGACATATATTGTGTTGCCAGCTCTTAAGTGGAAGCACCTTGGAAAAACATGACTTTTAAATATATATTGTTGGCATGACATTAATCTGAAATGTGTTTCAAATAAACTTTTTCACTCTGATTATAGCATGCTTCAGAAGGCATAGTGCGTTTTGATGTTCAAGCAACACTGAAATACGAAGATATTTCACCTTCCATAAATCTCAAATGCTGGGTTCAAACACTAAGGTACTATAAGACATTTAGATTGAAATAAGTGATCATTGTGATTCATAGTGAAATCAATAACGTACTGAAGTTAGTAAGATTAAACAACTTTCCCTCATGCTGAATATAAATATAATAAAGTAAGTTTAATAGTTGAGAAAGATATTCCCTATTTATGTTAAGTACATAATCATTGGAAGTCTGTTGAATATTTAGAGGCCTTTTAATTAGAAAACTAAAAATAGAATTATGGCTTGCAGTCAAGACAGATAATTTATATCTGAGGCAGATTGTTTTGTTCTTAACATTTTTGAAATAATCAAGAGAACCTGGTTCATGTTCAAGGTGAGAAGTTCTGTCCCTGAGACAGTATGATTTGAAATATTTTGCCCTGTGAGTCTGGGTTTTGTGTTGTCATCTGAACTTCCCAGAGTTGCCTCAAACTGCAAGATGGATGACATATAAATTTAAGCAAAAATAAAAAAGTTAGATTGTTAAATTGTGTTTAACATAATTAAACATGTACATAAATTAAGTTAGTAAACATACCTGTGTATATGTACAAGTTTTAAAAATGTACAAGAAGCAACGGATGGAAACTAATCAAAGAGAGAACCAATCTAGAACTAAGGAGAAATTTCCTGACAGAACAATTAAATCAGTGAAAGGACTTGCCTCAAGAAGTTGTATGTGCTTTAACACTGAAGGTTTTTAAGAAGAGATTGGACACCCATTTGACTGAAATGGCATAGGGTTTCCTCCTTGAGCAGGGGGTGGGACTAGAAGACCTCCAAGTTCCCCTTCCTACTCTGTTATTCTTTAAAACCTTACCTTCATTTTTCTCCTAATATGTATTGTTGTATTGCTGGATTGCAGACCACTGAGTGCTAAAATAAAGCCTTTAGGATCCCGAGACGTATTGCCAAATAATCGACAATTGTATGAGATGGTTTTGACATACAATTTTCATCAAGTAAGTTTGAGTTATTTAACTGGATCTAACCGTAACTCAATAAAATGATTTCTTTATGGAATGTTGTAAGCCACCCAGAGTCACTTGGCGGCCATATAAATTTGTTTAATAAAAAAATAATAATAAATTATGAGCCACGCAGTGTCATTTAGAATCAGATGGCAAGCAAGTTTAATAAATTATCACCATCAGTATCAATAATATTATCATTTAATTTTGTTTTTAAATGCCTTTATCATTTTATTTTTGTTCAGCCCAAAAGTGGAGAAGTAACTCCAAGTTGTCCCTTGCTTTGTGAACTCTTATATGAATCAGAATTTGACAGTCAATTATGGATTGTCTTTGACCAGAATAAAAAACTAATGGGATCAGGTGATGCTTATCCTAACCAGGTACGCCAATATGTTTGAAGTAATTTTTTAATGTAATTCCATAGTCTTTTTAGGTTTAGGATGCAGTGCTTGTCATTTTTATGCAAATAAATATAAGAAGAATTAGGCTTTTTTTTCATTTTCAAGTTGAATTTTCATTAATTTATACACTATTCTTCATTTCTTATGCAAATATTCCTACTTGTGAATACTATGAAGAGTAACTTCATATTGTTCTGATAAATCTGCTTCTTGAACAAGTTGTTTGATTTTATAAACTAAATAGTTAAATATTTTACAAATTTATTATAAATTTGACTAATTTAGAGCTTGCCATTAGGAAATGTTTGCAGCTTTTATCTATTGAACTGGGACTAGGTAGGTAGGTAAGTAGGTAGGTAGGTAGGTAGGACAGATAGAGAGACAGACCTTCCTCAATTCCATACATGCCATTGTATGAGTTTTGTAGGGTAGTAATAGGCTTTTAAAGATCCTTAAAACTTAGATAATCATTTAATGCATAGTGTAGAAATCATGTGCAAACAATGAAAAGGATTGAAGCATCCTTGAAAAATTAAAAATCTGCTTGAAATATATACAGCCTTCTGTGCTTGTTTGGGCCTAAATGCCTATCTATCTTTTGCCTGTTTTTCCTCTTCTGCTAATGCATGGGCAGTGATAACATCCTGAAGAATGGTGTAAGGATAGAACAAGTCACAGCTTATGTTATAAGAAGTGATAGAAACATAATTTCTGTGAAACCACATTCCCATATTAGGCAGTTCTGCAAATAGATAGGTTAGCATTCCATCCAGTAATAAAGTTAAGCTGTTCTGCAATTCTAAAAGGTTGCTGATCCATATAAATGAACAAAATTATTTATTAGCAAGACTCTTAAATAATTTGACTACAAGGTATGAAACTTCAAGATTTTATGTATTAACCTTGCTTACCCGGTATGAACCATTTTCTCCTAAAGCAGATGAAATAAGAATTTCTTGGCCCAGCATTTGCCATTAAATTGAATCACTCACAGAAGCCTTCTGATGAATTTGGGCATGGAGAACGGTTCTAGATCATTTGTAGTGTAACTTCAGATATTAATAGTACTGAGGGAACTTCTAGAATTGCAGGACAAGAAGGGCAAGGATCTGCAAAAATCAAATCTCCAGCTGGAACTCCTAATAGATTTTAGTCCATTTTACAGATAGAAAGAACCCTCTGTGTTTATGTAAGAAATGTTCAGGATCCAGTTAAGTCAAATTTAAATAGGTTATACAGCACACAAATTTACCTGTTTTAAACGATATGCAACAGAAAATATGTATCATAAAATTTGATACTATAATTCAAGTACATAACTTAACACTCAAACCGAAACATATATTTACTTCATGCTGGTAAATCTGTAACTTAATTTGATGAAGGCTTTGAAAAGACCTCCCCGGTAATGTTAGAATAAGATTTTAAAATTTAAGACTGGAAATACCATTTACTTTGTGATTGGAAGGGATTTGAGTAACTTTTCTTGTTAGATTTTTCCCCCCAAAGAATTTAATAACAGATCCCTCTCTATCACTCAAACATGTAATAAATGTCCAGGTTTAAATTTTGCATACTTAGCAGTGACATGTTTTGTGAAAATATTCTACTTCAGTTAGAAAGCAATACTGTAAGTTGAACTGGAGAAATTTTTACTGTGTGTTAATCTTCTTCATCAAATATGTATGAGTCCAAGTACTAAAGAACTCTTTTTTCCCTAGTATTCCCTGAAACTGGAGAAAGGAGATTATACCGTGAGGCTACAGATCCGTCATGAGCAGAGCAGTGAGCTGGACCGCATCAAAGACCTTCCATTTATTGTCTCTCACAGACTGTCTAGTGCACTGAGTTTAGATATCTATGATACCCACAGTCAGGCTCTCTTAGGGAAGAAGAAAGCAAACAGTATCTCTCTGCCACCAAACTACACTCTGCCGTTCTTTGTTGCATCTTTGCCAGATGACAAGTAAGTTATGTCCCTTTGGTGGCACATAGCATGCAACACTTTGATTAGTAACTATTCTGAACTTTCAAACTTGGGAATAAAAAAAAATAGTTCTGCCTATTTATTTCTATCCTGCACCTGTATAGGCACTACCATCTACTGAAATCTGGCTACCTTTCCTCTCCAGTGCCCATGTTTCCATATATTTTCTTAAATCTGTTTTTTCTTAGTGTATTAAATATAAAACAGTCAATTTTTGCCAGTAGTTAGAATTTTTGTTGCCTTAGGGCACGGGTCGGCAACCCGCGGCTCCGGAGCCGCCCGGTGCGCGCGCACCTCTTTGAACGGGCAGTGGTGCGCGCGCACCTCTCCAAATGGAGAGTGGCACCGCCCGTTTGGAGAGGTGCGCACGCACCTCCCCGAACGGGCGGAGGTGCGCGCGCACCTCCGGTCGTTCGGAGAGGTGCGCGCGCACCTCTCAGAATGGGCAGGGGCGCTGCTCTTTGAGGAAGCTGTAGCGGCCCGTCTCCGAAGCTGCCGCTTTCGGCAGCTTTGCAGACGGGCCGCTACAGCTTCCTCAAAGAGCAGCGCCCCTGCCCGTTTGCGCGGAGGTACGCGCGCACCTCTCCAAAGGTTTGGGGAGGTGCGCGCGCACCTCCGGTCGTTCGGAGAGGTGCGCGCGCACCTCTCAGAATGGGCAGGGGCGCTGCTCTTTGAGGAAGCTCCCGTGGCCCGTCTGCAAAGCTGCTGAAAGCGGCAGCTTTGCAGACGGGCCGTCGCCGTCGGGCAACCGGGAACCGGTTCCATCTCACTTTTTAAAAAAATGGCAACCGCGTGCGTCCGCGCATGCGCAAAAAACCGTTTTGCGCATGCGCAAAACTTTTTTTGCGCATGCGCGTGCATGGACACACGCACGTGGCTCCCACTTTTTTTAATTTGTGATGGAACCGGTTCCCAGTGGCTCTTTTCCTTTTTTAGGTTGCCGACCCCTGCCTTAGGGAATAGTGGCCAAGGCAAGAAATTACACTAATTACACTAATATCAAAGAAATGGTGGAACAGAATCGTTAAAGAAAGGTTGCAAAAGGAGAGAATGAAATGTGAGTGGCAAAATTAAAATGATTTTTATTTATTTTAAATAATGAAATAGAATTGTTAAATTCTCCCGCAGTGAGGTGGCCATGGCGAGTTGGCCGTGGCAAGTTGGCTGTGGCAAGTTGTCCCATTATGTTCCACTGAGGTTACTGGAATGAGCAGAGCTGGATTTTTTTAAAAATTTCTTGGGTGGGATCAAGGATCCAAATAGGTAGCTTTATCAGCCTTAACCCCCATCATCCCTATGTATTGGGCTTGACATTGTATTGCTGAAATTAAGTCAAATTTGCAGTTGAATTAAACCCTTTTTTTCAATGGGGCGGTACAAAAATGGGAATGTGATCATGAATTTAAAGCATGTTTCATTTGTTTGTTTGTTAGAGTACCTAAAGGAACAAGTCCTGGATGCTATCTTGCAGGATCATTGACACTTTCAAAGACCGAACTTGGAAAGAAAGCGGTGAGTAAAATAAAACCCTAAAGTCAATTTTATTTAAAGGTAATTGAAATGACAAACTTGTATGAAAATGTTTTTGAATACAGTAATCCAGATTTTTGGAAGTTTTTTTTCCTGGAGTCTCTTAAAAAGATTCAAATACCAAATGCCAGTTTTCTTCATTGTTGCAATATTACTGCCTCTCAGTTTCTTTTTTGCTGTTTTACAGTAATTTCCAGCATCTTGTTACAGATTGTATGCTACATTGCTTTTAATAATTTCTGTAATATTATTTTATCCTACATAGCTTGGAGTTTCACTTCAATCTAAAAAGGTATAATTAGTGTTAGTTATTCGGGTTCTGTTAAAATAGTTGCTGTCAAGCATCCATTTGCTGAATAGGAAGTACTTTCTTATTTTAGGCCATCCTTTTGTTGATGATATGCTTTGTAAGGTTTCATTTTGTATAATAAAAATGAATTGTATAAAGCTATAGACATATTGTACTAAATTAAAGATGCAAGTATTTGTTATCAAGTAAATTTTGTTCACCAATAGTGCATCCTCAAAATAATTCCTTTGTTATCCAGTTACATTTTAAAAAATATGGAATAAGTATATATATTTCATATTAAAATGTCATAAAGTTACGTTAAATATATTTTCCAGACTAGGAGTATAGGGAATGTGTCTGATCAGTGAGTTTCCAAAACAATTTGGTTTAATATAATTGATAAGGTTTAGGAATTGATTTTACCACCTTTAGTAATTCATCCTAAAACATGTCCACCATTCATACATTGGTTATTTTCCAATTGAAAATGTTTTTCAGTCTAGATTTGTTTGGAACAGATACAGGTAAATTTACTAATTGTATTTGAAATTGTAGCTTTTGTCAATTAGACCATGAGCCCATTCAATTTGGCAAAACAAGTGGTAACTGTATAGATATTGGAGAAAGTTTTTAACAGTGGTTAAAATAATGATGGTTTTTCCCTGCTGTTATGCTTTAGAACACTACATTATACCGCATTCTTGGTGTTTCTTTTGCCTGCTTATTATGGAAGAGGTTATTATTATTAATTTAGCTAGAGAATTTTTCCATGCCTCTTATTTCGTCTGGCTTTAAATATTTCACAAACCATAGACGACTTTGGTGCAGTGCAGCTAAGATGAAAACATGTCAGAGTCTAGTATACTGTTTTAAAGATAGAAGACCATCTCCAGCCTGCTTCTGTTCAAAAATTAATCCCTGACCATTTAAAACGTAGTTTCCAGATTATACTCAGTCCAATATATTTTATTTGATTAATATTATTTGTTAAAACCAAGTGATACTTCTGTACTTTTTTTGCTTTTCATGTGAAAGAAATGAGGTAATTTCACTAATGTAACAACAGTGTTGTGTATAGTAAAGGTGTGATCTAGAACATCGGCCCCCAACCTTTTGGGCACCAGGGACCCGTTCCATGGACAGAGGTTTTTCCGTGGACCAGAGAGACTGTGGTTTTGTGTGCTGCCTGCATTATTTGCACGGCCCAATTTCTGGCATGCTGTGGCCCTGTGCCAGTCCACAGACTGGGGGTTGGGGACCCCTGATCTAGAAAATTAATTGTAGTATTGTACTATAAACAAGTCAAGGTATATATAGGAAAAAAACCTAAAATTGGCTTGAATTATTGATAGTTCTTCAAAGTCATATTGTAGGATTTTTAATGCTTTCCATGATCCTACCCCAATGTTGTATTACCGCTAGAGAGCAGAATATTCAATGGAAATGGAAATGGAAAGTTTAAGAAAGCCATTTCAGTTCATTGAATTTTAAATGGGAATGTGTGCAAGGAGTAAAAGTTAGTTACAAACTCTGTTGTTGGGCTTCAGAATATTGGGATTGATTTAAATCAGGAAGATTTAAATCAGATCCTTAAAAAGCAAAACATTTGTGTTTTATATTTTTAAAGCTAAAATATTGGGCTTTAGAAGTATGTTTTAAGGGGAACAAGACATTTAGTGTTCTTCAGTAGTAAATAAAAACTTGATAGGTAGTGTCTCCATTCTGTAGAGTTTTATGGATATTTTCTTACAGTATGTTGTTCTAACTCCCAGGGGCAGCCTTCAGCAAAGCGACAAGGAAAGGTTAAAAAGGTACTGAATGCCAGTTTTTGAAAGATGTATTTTTGCCTATCATTTAAAGCAATATAGTTATTTCTGTCTTTGGTTACCTTTTATGAAGCTTAATTATTCATACCTTTGAACAGTAAAATTGGATCAGAATAGCAGATTAGTTTAGCCCAATAGTAATGATATTCTGTGATGGGAGCATTTAATATTATTACATCAGTATCTTACCCTGTAAAATGGTTTTTGTTTTTTTAAAAAAACCACACATAGCTCTTACTATTGCCATATGAAAACCACAGATAGTAAGGTTGGACAGGATAAGGAATATTAGTCCAGTACTATAGTTAAGTTGCTTGCAGTGGTTTCCTCCTCCAGTGACTACACCCTCATTAGAAACAATGAGGGGCATTGAAACTGTATTTGTATCAAGGGCTCTTGCAGCAAAGAGGGGAGTTTTGTTTATTTTGTAATTTTTAATAGTATAGCGTTAGAGGATGTGATGGTTAAAAGTTTGAAAAATCATAGGCAGCTATATTAGATTATACTATTCTAGCCAAATGATGACTGCTCTAATCAGTGAACCTGTATGTGGTTTAAGGACAGCATTTATTGGAGATTGATTTAAAAAACTTTGAAATTAGTCAGTAGCTTAAATAATAGAAACGTAGCCCAAACTCATCTCATAAATTGTTGAAATCTATAAGTGATTGCTATTGGATAATATCTGAGAAATGGTGCTGTATTTCTCAAATACTACCTGCATTTCCCCCTTCACATTCCCACCCTTTTTGACTTAGGAATGGGGTAGGATGTGTAATCAACAGTATTCAGGCACCATCTTGGCAGAATGGTTTGCCATTTTTTTGACATACAATTTTATGTGTTTATTTCCTATAATAATTGACAATCACCTGCTGAACAAAATAAAAATTGCTGGTCTAAGCCAGATGCTTGTAAAAGAGGAATCTAGAGCCATCATGATAGCTGGTATTTATGAATATTCCTGCCATAAAATGTGCTTTTATATTTATGTAGTTTATTTGATTTATCTACATGTTTTATGGATGGAATTATGGAAATTGAAGGATTCCAGCAGAAAAACAATATTTTTTACATGTTTCACTCAAGTGAGACAGCTCCATGCTAAAATAAAGTTAACTGTGGGTTGTTGTTGTTGTTTTCCTGTAATTGTTAATAAAACATTATTTGTTTACTTAGCATTTTTTGCTAAAATGTTTGCTTCTATGGCAGGCATATAAAGGAATTGTGATATAATGACTTGTATTTTAGACATTTTTCTTTGACTGATATGTAGTTCAGTCCATCAGGGAATGGGAAAGAAGGAATTCACAGAAATGCTTTACAGCCCATAAAGCATTTAATAATGCATCCCTATTCAGCCTTTTCATGTTTTAGAAGCTGACCCAATTTTGCTACTAACAGCTTTGATGCACCTGTTATTGAAAGTATTATTAACAATTGTATCTTTGAAAACCACTATTAGACTTTTTTTTACATTATGTCAAACTGATTAAGTGGCTTAAAAAGTGAACTGTGGAAGTCTTTTGGGAAATTTTGACTACTATTCCAGCTAGGATTGGGTCAGATAGCCAGCTGCACAATATAATGATGAATTGTAATTTATCTTTAATTAATACTTTATTGGGATATGTCAGTTGTATAGATCCGGGATCCCCAAGCTTCAGCTCATTGACCCTCTGAAGAAGCTTCATATTGTTATCAATTCCCAAACATTTATTAAATAATTTCTCAAAAAACACTAATAGTAGTAAATAGTAGCAACAACATCAACCCTTTGAATAGTTCCATGAACCCATGGGTCAGTATTGATCACTTTGGAGAATCCTGCTATAGATATAGATTTGATATAGATTAGGGGAAAATTTGAGATCAGCTTCATGGGCACAACTTGTGTGCATTTTGATTTTCTTCCAGAGTTGAGTTTATAAGGTCATCTATGAACAACCTATAAATAAGGGTATTTTTGTATTTTATAGATTTGTTTAAAGCATGTTTACATATTATACATTTTTGTTATTGTAAAGCACATTAAATTCAATTATCAGCTGGGACAAATCAGGATTCAAACAACTGAAGCTATGATATACTATCCTGGCTTTTTCTGAAGATAGTGACATTTTTCTTGTTGAATAAAATGAGATGGGAGGAGGCTAAGAGAGTAGATATACAGGCAGATGTCTTAGATATATTTTGACTTATTAAGTGGATATACTGGCCAAAAGCCGCCACTAACTCTTTCATAACATTGTTAGCTTTTTATTCGGTGTGGGTATTATTTAATTGGATCACCTCCTCCTTATATTAGATACCAGTGACTGCGTGACATAGTTTTTCAAGATTCCTGGAAATTCCTCCAAATGCTCCTCTTCTGGATTTCATTTTTTAGGTTTTCCTCTCACTTTTTTCTCAAGTAATGTTACTTTTATTTCAAATACTTTTTAAAAGTTTGGTCTTTTTTCCTTCTCTCTCCCTCCCCCTTTCTGTTTTCTCTTTTTAATATCACCATCTTTTAAAAAAAATCTTCCAAGAAGAAAGCACAGAAAGATAGATTGTAGGACAAAAGGCTGCAAGTACCCTTTCGCTTAGCCTGCCAAATCACCTGCTTTCCTGAGTTTTCCCATGCAGGCTTTTCCTGCAGTCCTCCCAATTATTTAATCGCAAGAAATTTCCCCTGGGAAAAACGTTCAGTTCCTGTGTTTTACCCATAATCTTGCATATTAATATTATCTCAGTCCGTTGTTATAGATTTGTACATTTTCATTTTCATATGCCACCATGATGTTGACAGATTTACTGCGATATGTGTAACGTTGCAAGAACCTTGATTGCAAGAACCTGTGAACTGAAGACTTAATCTAGTGGATTCGAGGCTGATTCTCGAGTGAAGGTTGAAACAATATTAGGGGGTAGATTTTAGTGTGAGGGATTGCTGCAAGCGTTAATACACTATGTACTTGTGAGGGTTTGTTTTTGTTTTTTTAACTGACTGGCTTATCCACATTTTGGAGGAGAAATGTAGTTCACAGGCAGAGATTGAGCTTAAACTCTTGTTTAATAGGATATGTGTGCAAATATTTAACTGAGGAAGGGGCAATATGTTTTTAGGAGACGCTAGTTTATATCTGACACTTATACTCAAGGCTTTATGAAGGTCTAACACAAGCTCTTACCTGATTTCTGAAAAGTATTGATTCAGTAAAATTCAGGATAAGTTTGAGTCTTTGTGAACAGTTTCATATGGAATAGCACATAGGGCAACAAAGAAATATTTGCAGCATTTTTTAAAAGGTTTTGTCAAATACTTAGATTTCTGAGACCTTAAAAATATGATTCTGTGCTTCTAAAAACCTGATACTAGACAAAAATTTCCATAAGTATTTGTTGGTTGGTTGGTTTTAAATGAGATGTACTTCACAATTATTATAATTTAACTTGCAAAAAATAAATACAGAATTTTTATACTGTTGCTTATCTTTTTTTAAAAAATAAAAGAATAGCTTAGCATTATGATAACTATTAGTTGAATATTTAAGTATATTTTTACCATATTGTGATTTCATCCTAATCTCTTTTGAATAATGGAATACATGAATTGAAATTCTGCATTAAACATTGAACAAGAATGCATAAGTTCATCAGAAATGACAGTAATATTTTATTAGCCATGAGGCCATATCCTAATATAAAATACAAGAAAATAAGACTAAATGTGTAAGAATGCTAGCAATATATTTTAGATTGTTTAGGCATTACAACATGTACTCTTATCATCTGAGGAAAAAGCCTCATGGTTAATGATACCAGTTTGTTTAATTTCTTTTTCAATAGTTGTGTCTGCTGCATTTTTCCACAAAGGAATATATAGGTTATGTGAAATTAAACTTACAGAGGCAAATCAGTTGGCTGAGGTGCAGTTCTTGTGAAATATTTCTGGAATGATTGTTAATCAAAATTTGAAATTTGTGGAAGATACTTCTTTGAACTAAATCTGTTCTAGTCCTCTGAGGCTTCAAAAGGTTCTGAATGATTGTATACATTCTCCTTAGTTTTTATAGTGTATGTTTTGTGAGAAAGAAAATATTAATACCTACCTTGACCAAGTTGCTATGCTTTTTACTCTAGGATGTAATTTCAGTTCATTATCATTTGATCCCATCTCCAATAAAAAGCAAGAATGGAAGCAAGGATAAAGAGAAGGATGCAGAAAAAGATCTAAAGGATGAATTTGCGGAAGCTTTAAGAGATTTAAAGATACAGTGGATGACAAAGTACGTTTAACATTTTGATTTCCATATCATATCCTTGGAGAACTGATGCATTGATGCAAATTGTGTTTCTTTTCCACCATGCCTTCATTATAGATCACTTGAGTCAGCATTTTCATTAATACATTTATTTTTAGGTTTGATACCAGTGAGATATACAATGAACTGAAAGAGACCTTCCCTAACCATCTTCCCTTATATGTTGCAAGACTTCATCAACTGGATTCTGAACAGGTGCAGCCCTTTCTCTTTTTTTAAAAGAACTTTCATTTTAAATCCACTCAGCGCTCTCCAGGCCCCGAACTGACAAATGGTTCCTAATTCAGTGTTCTAAATCAACCGAAGTTATTAACTGAACACCTTGTAAACTGTTCCAGAATTTATCCTATTTATTATATCAGTGAGTATCTTGTTGAGATTAGTGATAATTTTTCTTCCCATAGAATCATTTCAGCAGAACGGGGGTTTTTTTTGTGTGCTGAACTTCAAGCCTAAAAACAAAACCAGCCACAAACTTACTTATTAAATCTACAATTTATATAACACATAATCATAACTTGAAAAAACAATATTAACTTGATTTGATTGTGAATAAATGAGTTAGACATGCTATGCTGTTTTCCAGTATATTTATTTGGTATCATTTTATAATTCCAAAAAACCCTTTCATGCTTAAATTATTTTTATTTCAGTTCAATTTGGATTTTTTAAAAAAAATCCCATTTATATCCCGCCCTTCTCCGAAGACTCAGGGCGGCTTACAATCTAAGCACAAATCAATGTGCTTAGCAATAGCCTTCATTCTATGTATATGCCTGCTTATTAGGGCTTTCGCCCCCCCCCCCCAAGCGGCATTATTACAAAGTCAGCTTAATTGCCCCCAACAATCTGGGTCCTCATTTTACCTACCTCGGAAGGATGGAAGGCTGAGTCAACCTTGAGCCTGGTGGGATGCGAACCTGCACTAATTGCAGGCAGCTGGTGTTACTTAAGGAGGCATTAGCCCATTGCTCCACCAAGGCTCTTTTCTCAAGAAGTCAATAATTCATTTTTGTACAGAAATGTATACTTTTTCAATTGTTTCTCCCAATTTATCTTTTTTTTCTATAAATTCAACCTAGAATTCCATGCATTAAAAAAAAAGATAAAATGCAGATTTGAAAACCACCATATTCAGTGTTACTTGACTATAATAAGCAAACAGTTGCTACCTGGAAACATGTTCCAATAATAGAATAGAATTCTCATTTATAGAATTATTACATTGCTGCTGAAACTATAATAATCATTAGCATAACATTAATTCTAGTGAATTACAGAGGACCATTCAAGTTACTGTTTTTATGCTTATCTTTCTGCATAGATATAAAGCTACATGATGAGTAGACAATTACAATAAATGCACCACTTTATTTTCAAAATATGTTTTCTGCTTTGGATCCAAATAACTTTATTATTTTCTTTCCTATCAACTGAATATTCATAATATATTAATTCATACATATTTATTTGCCACCTATCTTGCCATGAGGCTACTCTAGGCAGCTTACAACAATAAAAATAAAGGAAGAAATGAAAAGAGAATAATTGAATAAGAGAATATTATTTATTTTCTTCCAGGAGCGAATGAAAAGTTTAAATGAAATAATTGAAGCTTCTAATACAGTGATCTCTCATATCGATCAAACCGCCCTTGCTATTTATCTTGCTATGAAGACAGATCCCAGGCCCGATGCTGCTACTATAAAAAAGTACCTAGCCAGTAAATACTTTTTTTCCTTGCATTTTATTTCAGCAAAGTTATCTCCTCTTCTCAGCTTAAAAATTAGAATGTTTTCATATTCATGAGAAAAGAAAACAGTCATAAACTGTGCACACTTAATTGCATTTTATAATTTAAAACACTATTTTTAATGTTGGTGTGATATTGCCAAGGAGGAAATGCTGAAGACTAAAATATCACAGCAATAGATTTCAAAGAATATCCGCCAGCCAACGATTTCATTCTGCTTTCTCCCTGCATGTGCCCAAATTCTTCTATGTTATTACCCATTTGTATTAGATTATGGCAAGCATAAAATAAAAATATACTTTAGAAATCTTTAAAGCTAAAATAAATGGTAAACTGTAAAACCATAAAGCAGGTATTTTTAAAACAAATTGGAAAACCCTTCCTTCTGAAGATTGAAAATAAGATTGAGAGCTTTTTCTTAATTCTTTTATCTGGTTTTGCCTTCAGAAATCACTGTAGGCTTTTACTCCTTGTTAATATTATTTCTTGTTTCTCTATGTTTCTAGCCACCCAAAATTGAATTTGTGAGATGAGTGGCCATGTAAATCAAATAAGAAAATGAATGAATAAATGTTAGTGCTCTTCCTTTGAAGGTGGTAGAACTATTGTTTGTTTGATGAAGATCCCTAGTTAAAAATATGTATTTTGGAACCTAGTCTCTTTACTCCAGTTTAGAAATGTTACCTTCTCTTAAATGTTATCTACTTAGAAGGGATGCTGGCATATTTTGTGTGGTGGTAATATTCAGAAGTTAATGAAAAATGTATATATAGGTATGATGAAAGAGACCTGTTCACATAAATAAAATAAAATTGTTCCCACATAGTGAGATGGAAAAGCAGAAATCTACCTTAGTAGATGCTCTTTGTCGGAAAGGATGTGCATTATCCGATCAACTTCTGCAGTTACAGGCCCAGGAAGGGGCTGCATCAAATGACACTGAATGTAAAGAGGATAGCCAAGAAGCCATCTTGAATACTCTGACAGAGACTTTCTGGGAAACTTCAAAATGGACTGACCTGTCTGATAGCAAGGTATATTGAGAGGAATAGAACTATTTGTTCCTACAGTTGAAGAAAGGAACCTTTAGGTTATGGTACCTATTAGTTGAAGACAGAGTTTTATATTTAAATTGTATAAAAATATTTCCATGAAAGAACTGCTGTCAAAATAGTAATTCAGTCCTTTGTAGCATACTGTATTAGCCCAGATAATAAATAGGACATAATGGCAGTGGCTTTCCACCATTTTTCTTTGGCATGTTGGCCTTGTACATCTTACATGTTCTCATGAGATGGGCAATTTTATAAATTTGATTAAATCAATAAATAACCTTTGGCTGTAGTCTAGTGTAAACTAACTCAGCTGCAGCTAAATCTAAGCATATTTAACTGGAAAGCTGTTAGAATGTCTTGCTTTATATGGTGTTGCGCATGCTGATAACATCATGTAAATGAATGCCTCTTTCTTTCAAATATATTTAAATGAGTCCTAAAATAACCTTAATATAAAGTGTTTAGAATTATACAGCTGGGAATGACTCAAACAACATTAAAGTGTAGCCAACTTAGCTTGAGAGATTCCCCTTTCATTAAATACAAGTAGTCCTTGACATGCAACAGTTCATTTAGTGACAGTTCAAAGTTATAATGGTATTGAAAAAAGTGACTTATGACTGTTTTTCACACTTACAGCCATTGCAGCATCCCCCTGGTCACATGATCAAAATTCAGATGCTTGGCAACTGACTCGTATTTATGAAAGTTGCAGTGTTCCAGAGTCATGTGATCAACTTTTGTGACCTGACAAGTAAAGTCAGTGGGGAAGCCATATTCACCTAACAACCGTGTTATTAACTTAATAACTGCGGTGATTCACTTAACAAATGTGGCAGCAAGGTTGTAAAAAGGGACAAAACTCACTTAACAAATATCTCACTTAGCAACAGAAATTGTAGGCTCAGTGTGGTCGTAAGTTGAGTACTGCCTGTACCTGGAGATGATTTTTATTCTAGTTCTGACTTGTCTATTGTCAACTACAAAAGTGAATTAGAATGATTAATCTTTGCAGAACTTATATTCTGCTTACAAATCTCTGCCTCCATTTTATAATACTCTTCTGTAGGTTTTGCTCTTTGCTTACAAGCATGCACTGGTAAACAAAATGTACGGCAGAGGTCTCAAATTTGCAAATAAACTTGCAGAGGAGAAACCCACGAAAGACAACTTGAAAAATTGTATACAGGTAAGTTGTTATTGCATATTCATTTCAGTTAAATCAGTATACAAGTTTTAGTAACATTCTAGAATTATAAAATCAAATTAGGACAGATTTTCTAGGCCTAATGGCTGAAAACATTAAAAAATTAATTTTGATGTTCCATATGCTGACAGCAGAATGGTCTCTGCACAAAAATGGAACTTTAATTCCCACAAAGGATAACTGGCTGCAAAGGCAATGGAGTTAGCAAAGATGGCTAAATTGACTGCTTTAATTAAAGAAAAGAATACAAAAAACATTTTTACTTGGAAACTGCTCCTGGACTTTGTCCTTGAGATGGAAAAAAAAATAAAACATTGATTTTGGGTTTTGCTGATTAAATAGGTTTGTTGTTATAGAAATGGCTAGTATATATGACTCTGTAAAAGTAAAAAGTTGAGATTGTATGTTATTCTACTGCACTAAACCATGTCAGAAGTCACTTTTTCCTCTTTACTTTTCCCCCTACTTTCCCATTATTTTCATTTTTCTTTATACTTTAATTTTGATAAACTAATAAAATTTGTAAACACGACAATTTTTCTAGAAATGTCATTGATTAAATGAAAATCTAATGTTATATATTATATTCTTATTTTAGTTGATAAATACATTAAATTTCATTTTCATGATTTCTTTTGCTCTTAACCTTTTAGCTAATGAGGCTACTTGGATGGACTCACTGTGCGTCTTTTAGTGAAAACTGGCTTCCTGTGATGTTCCCACCCGATTATTGTGTTTTTTAAAATACTGCAGTTGTGAATTCGAGATGTTCTTATATTGACTGAATATAAAATCTGTGAACTTACTGGATTGCATGTTTTCATCTATTACTGAATGCTTCACTTGTATGTATTAATCAGAGGATAAGGGGCTGCAATATATATGTGTAGTTTGGATCCAGACATGAAGAAGTCTATTTAAACTGAATTCTTAGTTCCTTGAGTAGTTCATTTGCTTCAGAAGTGAAAATTTAAACACAAAACCTACTGCATACATCACATTGCTGGCAATGGATGTTTGAGAACAGCCAGCACCAAAGTTTAGAAAATGGAAATGGAATAGCTTCTTGCATGTGTATGTGGATCTTAACTGTAATTTTAATCATAAGGCTATACAAGCTGTTATTTTTACAATGAGCAGGATTTTAACATGTTTAAACATAAATTTTCAATTGTATGAAGGCCTTAAATGAAGCTACAACAAAAGTAGCTAAAAACTTATTTATTAGATTTAATAACAACGGAACTTAATTACCAGTATCATTTGCAAGAGTTTACATTTTATTATTTTTTTTAAAGAATAACTTCCACACTCACTAACAATGTGTTCTGAATTACTGTTGCAAAGGTGCTCTGGATATCTTCAATTTGGAGATACTCACAAATATCCACATGATACAGAGTATCGGTAAAAAAAACCGATACATGTATAAAGTGTCAGTTAACACTTAATCAGGTATTGTAAAACTTATACATATATGTTAATAATGTTTGAAAAACAAAACTGCGGAATAAATGTGCAGATTTAAATATCAAAGGTTTGAGTACTCATGGTTTAATTTTTTTAAAATAAAACATTGAACAAATTTGAAAACTGTTTTAATTTTTCAGCAATGTGGCTCTGTAAAAGGACTATACACTCACATTTCCTTATATTCTAATCAAAAAGTGTACACTCTTAGCTTTCATGGTTCATGAGTGACAATTTAACTTAGCAATTTTGATTTATGAGGACATATTGTAGGATAAACGTGGACTTCCTCTCCTTCCTGTTTCTAATCTAACAATGTGATTAGATCCATAAAGTTTCAAGTCTTCATTTATGAATATCTATTAAACCAGGGGTCTCCAACTTCTGGGGCATGGACCGGTACCGGTGTGTGCTTTGTTAGGAACTGGGCCACATAGCTGAAGGTGAGTGGCAAGAGAGCAAGCAAAACTGAAACACACAAACCCGGGCCGTGGAAAAACTGTCTTCCATGAAACCAACCCCTGATGCCAAAAGGTTGGGGATTGCTGAATTAAACATCAATTAAGGAATTCCAGAATGTGTCAGAAGCTGGACATGGGTATATATATTAGGGGAAAGTATGACCAAGAAGTCCAAGCTTCCTAGTATCTATTATTTTGTAGAAACAACTTGTCTTTGAAAAAAGTGCTGAATAAGTACCAAATTGAAAGGGTTAAGTCTTGAAAGTTAAGAATCAGACTCTTAGTAGTCTGTTAAGGTCTCAGCTTTTGCACTTTAATCTGGATTCTGCTTCCTCATTTTAATTCTCTTTTATGGTCCCTTTGAACAACTTGATACTTGACTCTGGAAATTCTGCTAGCTGGGTAATATTGAGTATGTTGCTTACCGAGTCCAAAAATTCATAATCTGTGCTGAATCTAAATTTATTTGCCCAAAGCAACATTGTCCCAGGCTGGCATAAGTAGTAAAGTGTATCCAGCAGAGAATCTAGTGCTGTGTGATGATAGACAACATCAGTAGCCACAATGATATCATAATGGTGGGTTGCTTTAGGAAAGTCTTCAGAGAGATTCTTGCCCCAAATGAGCTTCCTCACTTCAGGCTTGTGAATGTCTAGATTCCGTGTATTCCTAGTAATATTGAACTCCAGGTTTTCAAGTACCTCAGGCAAGTCAGTAGCAGTAACAAAAGCTCCTGAAAGATTAAAAATAACATTGTTCAGTCTGTAATCTGCCTTGATAAAATGTCAGTTGGGGGAAGGGAGGTAGGTCCTAATATTAGTTCAGTATTTAATGTACTTAAGTTGTCTGCCCACTTGTACCAGCAAATCATAAAATGGAGTGGAATTGCATCGTGCTAAATCATGGTTTACATAACTATAATATGTTAAATAAGCTAGAGTTGCTCAGTTTGCACCCTATACTGAGCAAAACCCAACCAAATCATACATGTTTAGAAGATGTGAATCTACTTATAGTTATTCTTTAAACACTAGTTTATGAGTAAAATACTATAGAATGCCATTAAGAGCCATTCTTAGCTATTATTGCTTTGCTGAGCATAATAAATCAGCATTAATGTGTGTAATTGATACAGTACCACTGTTCTGTCCCAGTCTACATGAGTCCTTGTTATGCTCACAAGGAGAAACCCCTCTTCCATCAAGCAGGTAGGAAACGGCAGGAAAAAACCAATCCCCTTTTTTTATTCACAGACCTGAATCAATGTCCAAGGCAAACAAACACAGTTCACAGAAACTCAATCCGGCAACCAGCACCTCCCACACCTTCCCTTATTCAGCCAAGGCATAGCTTCCTAATGGCTACTCCTTTGCCTCTGGAGCCGCCCCATTGCATTCCTCTGGCCTATTCTCTTTTGTTGCCGGTGTTTTTGTGCATCCTGGATATCTCCCAACTCTTCTTCATCACTGTCCAACTCATGCTCCCAGCACAGCTGTGTCAGCCTGAGTGCGAGTAGAGGGGCCAGGCTCCTCATCAGACTGTAAGTCTTGAAGCTCCTCAGAGCCTTCCTCTGACTCTGATGTCACTCCAGGCCTCTCCTCCTCTGATTCCTCAGACTCAGCTGCCAAGTCCACTGGCTGGCAAGGAATCAACAACCACGCATGATACATGTACACAGAATGATGAAAAGTTAATGGAGAGGGGAAGCAATATCTGAAAATTGGACTGGTGTCAGAACCTGATCAGATGTTGAATGAACATTTAGGAGAGAGACAGTGGTGAAAGTCTGTCCGTGTTTGAAGTGCATGACTGAAGAAGAAGCGGATCCCTATGTTATCTTACAGTCCGAAAAATCAGTGTACAAGTTACCTAATATACTTGCCACAATAGACACTAGACCTGTCCCAGCTCCAATTTCAAGGACTTTCTTTTCTTTGAAGTTAATTTCCTCTTGATTTGATTCCAGGTACTGACATAAAGCAAGGGCCTAAAAGAGCAAAAATCACTTTTGATCATTCCAAAGTTATTTGTGTATATATAAATACATTTTTTTTATTTTGCCTTTGGAAATAGGTCAGAATACAAATGAAGGACCAAGGCAGATTGATCTGGCAAATGAAGGTCAGATCATGCTGACCTTGGAAGACCCTTAAGTTGCCATAGGCTGGCATCCTTCTGAGACACAAGCTAAGCCAGACATTTTATTAGTTTATAGAAGCTTTTTCAACTGGAATAGGTAGAGAGGGGGATTGAATCTAATCAGATTGCAAAAGAAATATTGAACTGTCAGGAAATGTACAGCTAATGTGTTAGCAGAATTGATCTGGCTATATTTTTTCTTATTTATGCCTCTTTCACTGCTAATTTTAATAACAGAAATCTACATTAATGATTTTAACCATGTTAGTGCTACATTTGGAGTGAGTCTTCAAATAATTTTGATGGACAATGACAGGGAAGACTTCCAGTCTTTTGGACAAGAAGGCTGATTCAGGAAAAGGCAGATGCATTCAGCAAAGAGTGACTAGTTCAAGATAATTCCATGTCAGAAACATGAAGCATGATAGGACTCAATTCCTGTTTTAGTTCTCAAGTAAACGGTGCCTATTGAATATTTTTCCTTTTCTTTTTTTATTTTAAAAATCTTGATGAGTAAATCAAGATTAAATAGTTAGTTGGGGGATAAGAAGCTGTGTGTTAAATTATTCATATTCACGCTCACCCACATACAGGAAATGCCATACTTGCTTATAACATTGGGCATGTCCAAAACATGTTAAACCATCTTAATAGCAACACATAGCCACTCTGGGTCATGTTTAACTACCGTAGCAGCATTTCTTTGATTTAGTGATAATGTATAGCAACTGATATTTCCAGTGAACACTAAGGAAAGCTGGCCCAAAGGTGCTTTTTCAAGAGGCAACTGGACTTTCTTGTTTTTCTTTGAAGATGTTTTGCGTCTCATACAAGAAGTTTCTTCAGCTGAAGAAGCTTCTTGTATGAGAAGCAAAACGTCTTCAAAGAAAAACAAGAAAGTCCAGTTGCCTCTTGAAAAAGCATCTTTGGGATATCCATGACCTGGATGATTGAGAATCTCCATGGACAATTAATTAATTAAAGCTATTATATAACCAATTTAGTGGCATCTGCTCTTCATGAATAGAACTGGAAGGGACTTTGGAGGTCGTCTAGTCCAACAATTGCTCAAAGCAGGAGATCCTATATCATTTCAGACAAAGGTTGTCCAGTCCCTTTTTAGAAGCCTCCAGTGACGAAACATTCACAACTTCTGAATACAAGCCATTCCACTGACTGATTGTTCTTACTGTCAGGATGTTTTTTTCTTAGTTCCAGGTTGCTTCTCTCCTTCATTAGTTTCCATCCATTGTTTCTTGTCTTGCCTTTTTGTGCTTTGTAAAATAAGTTGACTCCCTCTTTTTTGTGGCAGCCGCTCAAATACCGGCATACTGCTATTATGTCACTCCAGTCCTCCTTTTCTCTAGATTAGCTATATCCGGTTCCTGCAACTGTTCTTCATATGTTTTTGTCTCCAGGCCTTTAACTATCTTAGTTCTTCTTTGTACTTTTTCCAAAGTCTCAACATCTTTTTTGTAATGTGGTGACCAAAACTGGATGCAAAATTCCAGATGGGGTTTTATAAAGCAGTACTAATACTTCACATGGTTTTGATTCTATGCCTCCTCAACATAAGACAAGGGTATGTGACATGGGACAATCAACATGGGACAAGGGTGCAGCATCATGCAGTCCATGTTAATCAGTTTAGTAATCACGATATTAGTCTTATGTTAAGTCATTATGAATGTTGTCACTGCTCCCTCCACCATTAATATTGCTGGAGATGGCAATACTGATCAAAATAAAAGGCATAAGCAAGAGTAAATATTTCCTCTTAAGAGATGTCTTAAGGTGTTTATTAGTCAAAAGTGTGTTGTTGTTTTTCTGTACAAAACTTACAGCAGGCCATACTACAGCTCCAAAACATTCTATGGATTCTTGAATGATGATCTGATGGCCAGCATAACAATAATGTTCTTTGTCAAAATAGTAGGAGGCCTTTGGAACCCATTTTGGCAATATTTCAAATACAGGTGGACCTGTGAAGGAAAAGTGAACAGCAGTCATTTGTTTACATTTTTTTGTGAGATGTAGTATAGAATTAAGCAAAACTATGTCTTCAGAAAGTTTGTTCTAAAATCCTCATAATACAGGTTAGTCCACAACTTGCAGCAATTCATTTTGTGACCGTTCAAAATTACAACGGGATTGAAAAAAGTGACTTATCCATTTACAACTGTTGCAGTATCCCCATAGTAATGTGATCAAAATTTGGTTCTTTGGCAACTAACTCATCTTTATGATGGTCACAGTGACCTGGGATCACGTGATCACCTTTTGTGACCTTCTTACAAGCAAAGTCAATGTCACTTAACAACAACATGTTACTAACTTAACAGCTGCAATGATTCACTTAACAATTGTGGCACAAAAGGTTGTAAAATGGGGTAAAATTCATTTAACAAATGTTTTACTTAGTAACAAAAAAATTGGGCTCAATTATGGTTATAATTGAAGACTACCTGTAATTACCACTATAAAAAGAGGTACATACACACATACTAAAGAAATTCAGGCCCAAGTTAGCATACTGGTATGTTTGAAAATAAAAGCTTGTTCTGTTAAAAACAGGACAGAAATCAGGCCCAAACTAATTTTATAGATGTCCTTCTGCTTTCAGTGGAAGGGCTGAATTTTCTAATTCAAATTAAAATAGTTTGGGAGTTGGCCATATTTCCTCAATATTTAAAAAGCACAAGGCACAATTTTAGTCACAATTGAAATAAGCATACAACAGCTGCAGGAATGTCTGAGCACATAAAAAGTCAAGATTGTGCCCATGACTGCACAATTGAAGGAATTCCTCCCCCATTTTTATATGTGGTGCATGCTTCAATCATATGGCCAGGGCTGCCATAATTTGGGGACACTTTCCCTGGAATGGGACAATTAACCATGGGCACATGTCTGTGCCCATTTCACCGTGGGGCCCCATTATAATTTTGAAATAAAAGGTGTTTATCCCAAAATTATTAAGACACTGAATATATCACTGCCCTGATGTGATTGGGGATTGGGGAGAGAAAGGATAGGCTTGATATTGCTTTGGGAATATTATTATAGAAAAAAAGCAATTTTATAACATAGTTAGAAATTAATCTCATATGAGGAACTGCTCGTCCTTGTTTTTTAAAAAAAGAGATGACTTTGTTTGAGGAGGAGGGAAATGTGGGAGGGGAAAAGAGAAAAGAGAAGGCAGAAGATGCCTGATATTGAAGTGAGCCAGAAACATCATCCTAGTAAGATCAAAGAAAACATATTGACTAGGAAAATAATTGTATGACAGATCAGGATTAGCGGCTTGTGCTTCTATTACAAGAAAACATCTTTCTTTTAAACAGGCTTCCCTTTGTGGGATTGCAACCTTTGTTGCAAACATCTTTCTGGATGTTTTCATATGCATGATGTCGTTTCATCCAATTCTATCTGGGGGGGTGAGTATTTCCCCCTCCGCTCTCTCCCTCTTTTTTTCTCTTCTCCGAGAGAATGACATTCTGTAATGTTTTCTTTTTATTTTTGCTGACTACAATTACAGAGACTGAGCTCGGGGTGCAGTTGTTGGTTCCTTTCCCGAGAGGGGTCCTTCACATTTATCATGTTTCTTCCTCTTGGGGTCTTTGTTATACAAACTTTTTTGACGTGTTCTTCAGAACGCAGGAAACCTGATTCTGAAACTGAAAGCAAGTTCCTAATTTCTAGATATGCTTCTTCTTGTTGTTGTTGTTAGTTGCAAAGTCATGTCCAACCCATCGCGACCCCATGGACAAGGTTCCTCCAGGCCTTCCTGTCCTCTACCATCTTCTGGAGTCCATTTAAGCTCACGCCTACTGCTTCAGTGACTCCATCCAGCCACCTCATTCTCTGTCATCCCGTTCTTCTCTTGCCCTCAATCTTTCCCAGCATTAGGCTCTTCTCCAGTGAGTCCTTCCTTCTCATTAGGTGGCCAAAGTATTTGAGTTTTAGCTTCAGGATCTGACCTTCTAAAGAGCAGTCAGGGCTGATTCCTCTAGGACTGATCTGTTTGATCGCCTTGCAGTCCATGGGACCTGCAGGAATCTTCTCCAGCACCATAGTTCAAAGGCCTCAATTCTTTGGCATTCAGCCTTTTTTGTGGTCCAACTTTCACAGCCATACTTTGCAACTGGGAAGACCATAGCCTTGACTATATGCACTTTTATTGGCATTTTAGTATGCTGTCTAGATTTGCCATGGCTTTCCTCCCCAGGAGCAAGCATCTTTTAATTTCTTGGCTACAGTCCCCATCTGCGGTGATCTTGGAGCCCAGGAAGATAAAATCTGTCACTACCTCCATTTCTTCCCCATCTATTTGCCAGGAATTGAGAGGGCCGGATGCCATGATCTTGGTTTTCTTAATGTTAAGTTTCAAAGATATGCTTGGAAGTACTCTATTATTAGCCAGTCTCTCCCTTTAAGAAGCATCACGAATCTTCCCCTGCTCACCCCCTGCCTTGCCATGAATCTGCAGCGTTCAAGCCAAGAGACACCCTGCAGCAGCGTGGAACATCTAGAAGGAAGCAGTTTCTCCATCCCAGCCCGCTGCATGCACACAAAGTGCAGCGGGTATGCCTCTGCTCAATCTTTCCAGTTTCCACATCAGGAAGCCGAGCTAAAAAGGGACCACATCTGATGAGAAGGCAAAGTAGGGATGCGCAGTTACTTGTCCTGCACTCTGGATTGCCCAAAGACAAGTATCCTTCGGCAAATTGGCCAGGAGGAAGGTGCGTTGGAGCAGACCATTGGCAGGCGAAAAATGCTAGCAGAGAGCCAGCAAACAATAAATGCCCACAATGGGTCAGCTGCTGTTGGGGCCCTGTGCTGGAACGGGCGCAGACATGTCCCTGTGGTTAATTGTCCCAGACTCCACTTTCCCCAATCCCCATGACCATCTCTGAATAGCTGAGATTGTGAATACAGGTTTTCCTCGACTTACAACAGTGACCATTTAAAGTTAAAACGGCACTGGAAAAAAGTGACCTATGACCATGTTTCACACTTATGACCATTGCAGCATCCCCATGATCACGTCATTTACATTTGGATGCTTGACAACTGACATTTATGATGGTTGCAATGTCCCGGAGTCATGTGATCCCCTTTAGTGACCTTCTGACAAGCAAAGTCAATGGGGAAACCACATTCATTTAACAACCGTGTTACTAATTTAAGTGATTCACTTAACAAACGTGGTGAGAAAAGTCATAAAATGAGGCCAAACTCACTTAACAAATTTCTCACTTAGCAACATCAATTTTGGGCCCAATTGAGGTCATAAGCTGAGGACTACCTGTACTGCCTTTACAAATCATTGCGATAAAAAATGAGGATAAATACAATTCTCAAAATGAACTACTCGTGTTTTTATCTGGTGAACAATCATAAAGCAGCTTTATAGCTATTACTTAAATGTGGCCCATCTATTACTTAGCTTAGAAGGAAGCAATGTGTTCATTTTAAAGTGCAACCTGAGTCAGGTAATACAGAAGAATTGTCACTGTAGTCAAGTTTGGATTCTTTTTCCTCCTCTTCTGTTAATTTCTGAGCCATTTTAGGGAGCATCTGGTGCTTTGTAGAGATCATAACAGGAATCCTGTTCAAGGAACAATCAAACCAGGGACTGTAAGTGCAAATAATTGTATTTCTAATTGATCTATCTGGCATCTTACTGTATAAAAAAAGCACCATGCTAAAGCATGATATATTTCTTTTGATCCAGTGCTGGGTTGCTTTTCTACCCAAAAACTCAAAAGTGTTTCCCACGGTTTGTTATCTTAACAGTGGCAAATTAGAAGCCAAAAGGCAATTTAAGCAATGCTGATACCCAGTTCATATTCTGGGAAATCAGCGACTATTTTCCTCAAGATTCAAGCACTTTAACTGGATTGAGGGAGAAACTACCGTATTTTCCAGCGTATAAGATGACTGGGCGTATAAGACGACTCCCTACATTTCCTGTTAAATTATAGGGTTTGGGCTATACTCACCATATAAGACTACCCCTCTTCCAAAGCACACCAAATAAAAATTAAAAAACATCAGATTTGATTTTAATATGGTAATTTTAATTCAAATGCTTATGACATGCAGGTACTTAGTAGGAAAACTGTCACTTATAAACATAAGGCTGTTTGTCATCAAACATGTAAACATAAAACAGTGCAAGTGGATTAAACTTTTCCTAATTCACTCTAAAGCTTTCCCTGCTCAGAGCCTTAAGTAACACCAGCTGCCTGCAATTAGTGCAGGTTCGCATCCCACCAGGCTCAAGGTTGACTCAGCCTTCCATCCTTCCGAAGTAGGTAAAATGAGGACCCAGATTGTTGGGGGCAATAAGCTGACTTTGTAATAATGCTGCTTGGGGGGGGCGAAAGCCCTAATAAGCAGGCATATACATAGAATGAAGGCTATTGCTAAGCACATTGATTTGTGCTTAGATTGTAAGCCGCCCTGAGTCTTCAGAGAAGGGCAGGATATAAATGGATTTTTTTAAAAAAAAGACCAAATTGGAGATCCGCTCCAGGTTTTCCAGCCAGCCAGCCCAGTTCCTGAGTCAAATGTGTCCTTAGAGCTAAGCAGCTGCTCTGACTGCTGCATTCCCCACCTGCCTTTTAAGTTGGGATAGACTGCACCTGCTCTTCAACTTTAGAAGGAAAGACGCCCAGACCCGAGCCTGTAAAAAATCACAGACTGCAGCTTCTTCTCCAATTGGTCCCGCTTTCCCTGCACAGACAAAATGGGAGATCCGCTCCAGGTTTTCCAGCCAGCCCTGTTCCTAAAGTTTCAGCACCCGACATATAAGACGACCCCTGACTTTTGAGAAGATTTTCATGGGTTAAAAAGTCGTCTTATACGCTGGAAAATACGGTAGCCTTCATCACTTCAAATTAGGTGGGTAAACCTTTGGTGGCCAAAAGTTTAACCAAGGTCCATGAGTGCATGGCACCATATCATTCCTGTGGCAGGATTGAGAGTATGGAAGAGGAGTTTGGGGATTTTCTTTTAAAAAAAGGAAATATGCCTCTTTCAATGGGAATGGACCCAGCAGAGTGGCTTGAACACCATACCTCTCCCTCTAGGGATTACCACGTGGTCTCCAATCTAAGGGTCAAAAAAGGCCAACCCTGCTAAGTTTCCTGAGATCAGTCAAGGTGCTTTTAAAATAATATTTTTTTTAAAAAAACAGATGAAAAGATTAAAGTCATCTGGGCTGACATACTGCTCTAGAGTCACTCACCTTGTCCAAGATGCTCTTATTTCCTTTTTTTTCTTTTTTCCCCAGTTTGTACCTCCCTCCTTGTGCCTAATCAGTTGGGCCCCCAATGGGTACTTGTGAGGCTGCTTTTTTGTTTGGGTTACAAATAATCCCAAAGACCACCAGACAGCAGCCCAGAGATTACAGTCATTCCAAATTGACGTCGACAAAAATCCCTAGAATCAACAATCCCTCACACCAAAAAAACCCAACATAGGACATAGTCATCAGACACACACCCATGGAAGCAGGATATGACCTTTGGGACATAATAGGATTAACCCACCACTATCAGAATACCAGAAAGGCACACTCAGACTCAGGTCAAAGTTCATGCCACAGGAACAACTCCAAACCAAAGCCCAAGAAGGTATAAAAACCCACCACTCCTTACTACATGTGGTCAGCTTTCTCAGAGCCGTCTTTCTGTCTGGCTCTGCTCTTCAATAAACAACAAGCTTCTTTCTAAAGCAGTCTGCATTTTGTTTATTCCCAACTTGGACTGGACCCTGATGAAGATTTTTCTTTCAACACCCCCATTAAAGGAGGAATGATAAGGAACCCCTTCCCTTCCACCTACCTCTGCAATTTACCCATTTCATTTTCATTGGCTCTGCTCCTACTGAGGTTACCAACTGACCAACCCGGTTAAAGAGAGAAAGACTCAACAGGCCGTATTTGAAGAACAAGTCATTAACACAAATAAGTTTACAAGGATTGTGTTCTTTCCCTCCTCCCCTTTGTAACACTTCCTGCATGTTAAATCCTCAATGCAAAGGAATATACAATTATATAGAAAGAACAAACAGGGGAAGAAAATATTATAAATAATAGAACACGCATTGTACATTCATTGTTCTTGGAATACGAGGAGAGAATCTCTGTTCACAAACACACACTCACATGCAATATAAACAGCGTATCACCCTAGAGATAAAGGGGAATCTCCAGGGTCTAAACAGCCTATCAAAATTTGCCGATTGCCAAATCATCCTGTTTAAATGATTCTCAGGTGAAGAGGGCTGAACTTTAACCAATACTTGTTTTAAAACTTCAAACATCAATCAAACAATTGTTTAAATGTCCTGTAGAGCTTCCCAGAAGCCAGATTGTTGGGATCGTGGACCAAATAAGATGTGAGACGCTGGGTAGGTTTGCTCATTGAAGTAAGTTGTACAAAAGGCAAGGCTGCGGTTGTGAGAACTTAATCACCCATCTTAACATGGAGTGTGAATTAAGCCATCAGCATGTGGTGGGTTTGAGCTTTGCAAATTATGGTAATGAGCCAGAAGTGAGCTGCAGCTGCCAAACACAGGTCTAGGCTGCATCAACAGAGGGATAGAATCAAGATCACATGAAGTGTTAATACTACATTATAAAGCCTTGGTAAGGCCACACTTGGAATATTGCATCCAGTTTTGTTTGCCACAATATAAGAACGATTTTGAGACTGTGGAAAGAGTGCAGAGAAGAGCAATAAAGTTGATTAGGGAACTGGAGGATAAAACATACGATGACACAATTGCAGGAATTGGGCATGTCTGATTTAATGAAAAGAAGGACGAGGAGTGACATGACAGCAGTGTTTCAATATTTGAGTGGCTGCCGCAAAGAAGATGGGGACAAGCTATTTTACAAACCAACAGAAGGCCAAACAAGAAACAATGGATGGAAACTAATCAAAGAGAGAACCAGCCTAGAACTAAGGAGAAATTTCCTGTCAATTAAAACAATTAATTGGCGCAATGGTTTGCATTTAGAAGTTATGGGTGCTCCATCACTGGAGGTTTTCAAGAAGAGATTGGACAATCATTTGTCTGGAATGGTATAGGGTTTCGCGCTTGAGCAGTGGGTCAGAATAGAAAACCTCCAAGGTCTCTTCCAAAAAACTGGATCAATTTGTTAAGCTGGAGTTCATATGTTGTGTTAAACTCAGGCACTTTATCCCCCAAATGGTGGATCCTGACATTTTCAGGACAGTTTTTCCTTCTCTTTTGTGAAATATTTTCTTTCAGAATCACTGCTCTGAGTCTACTGACCTGAGGATGATGTCAGCTTCAGATCTCAAGGTAGTAGCCAGGGATGTTGGGAACTGAAGTCCCGCATAGCTGAAAAACCGTTCTTATTGGAGAAGAGTATTCTGAGGTTTTTTTAAAAGGGGGAGGATCTTTGGAAGCTTCCAACACATGTCAAAGAATCTGTTAGGCCAGGGGAGGCAACCTTGTCTCTTTTATGACTCATGGACTTCAACTCCCATAATTCCTGAGCCAGCATGTGTTAGGCGATATTAATAATATTAGGCAATGCAAAGATAAACCAATTGATTTGTGCGAAGCAAAGAGCAATTCTAGATGGTCCAGAATGCTGGGGCAGGATTAAAAGACAAAGAATGGCATCTAAAAAGTAACAGATGTATAATGCATATTCTCACAATATGTAAATTCTCACATATTCTCTCTTCTGTCTGCTCCAGGACACAAACCACAGGCCAAAGCAATTGGCTCCTGCATAGGGCAGGGGTTGGATTAGACGACCTCTGAGGTTTCTTTCCAGACCCACATTGTAGGATCTTGTGATTTCTTCTTGCCAGAACCACTACTTTGAATCAGATTTTGATTGTAACATTTGGAGCAGTAATAGAAAATGTCAACACCCATTGAAGGTAGAAGATTTTCACCCCTAGTTTGCAATATCATTTTCCATTTTCATTAAATAAGGGTGCCAATATATTACATTCCCAAATTTAACACCTTTTGGTGTATAAGCTATGCATCCAAACTGTGCATCATGTTGTTCAACATGAATACAATGCAATACAAATACAATGCAGATAAAAATTAAATTAAAATTAGAAAAGCAAATGCAATACAATTAAATATTCCATATTGAACAAGTAAAGTAGAGGGATGCCAAAGAGACTCTTCAACCAGGCTGTCATTGCTCTAGAACTTCCTCAGCCAACCTTTCAAAGTTACACTTAAAGTCTTCCATACTATTTGTATTTTTGGTAGAAGTACAAGTAGTCCTTGACATACAACTGTGATGGAACCCTGCCCATTACGGTTGCATGTCATGTCGATTGTAAAATTGGGTCAGTCACACGACCAACTTGATTTTATTACCTTTTGGGAGGCAGTCATTCAGCAAACACAACAATTTTAAAATGGCAAAATAAATCATAAAATGTGGCCATGTGACTGCAAGATGCAACAAGCGGCTTCAATTCAATCACATGACCATAGAGAGGATGATCTTGGGAACCTCAGAACGGGTCATAACTCCCTTTTTCCAGGTTAGCTATAACTTCTAACAGTCGTTAAGCAAACGGTCGTAAGTTGAGGACTATCTATATTTGAATGCTGTCTTGTAATAGTCTTGAAATACTGATGTAGTTCCCATCCCACTGCACCATGACTCCTGCAGACAACTTTGGTCTGAATCCAAATGTTCATATCAGCCTCAAACACATGTAACATTGGGCAAAGCTCGTTTAATAAATGTCTCACTTAACAACAGAAACTTTGGGCTCAATTGTGGTCATAAGTCAAGGATTACCTGTAAATGTTTCAACTGGCTTTTCTTTATGTTTGGCGAAGCTATTAATTAATAATATCCAAATACTCTTTTTTTTTATTGAAAAGTTTTAACATACAATTTTTCTTTAAAAAAAACCCCCTCCCCCTCCCTTCACCCTCCCCCCCTACCTCTCCCCCCTCCCCCCCTCCCCCCCCCGACTTCCCAGAGCTAAATACAAGGTATATATAAAAAAAACCAATCATAAACAATCATATACTAACAACTATAAGCTCTAAAATCCATCACTCTCTAGCTTATATAGGATAAAACAAACCTTAGTAATATTAAATATATATATAAAAAAAAACTAAAAGAGAAAAAAAAAGAAGAAAAAAGAAAGAAGACTTATTCAAATGCTACATAAAACTTCTTGACCCTATACTTATTCTGGATAAACTCAATCCATTTTCTCCATTCCATAATATAATGTTCTTGCGAGTAATCTTTCAAATAGGCCGAAATCTTCGCCATCTCTGCCAGGTCGGAAACCTTTAAAGTCCATTCTTCTATGGTCGGCAGTTCCTCCTTCTTCCAATACTGCCCTATTAAGAGTCTTGCTGCCGTAATTAAATTCAACATCAACTTAGTGTCCACAACTGTAGCATCTGTAATTATTCCCAATAATATCCAAATACTCTTAATTAATAATACCCAAATACTCTTAATGTCTTTATAACACATTACAGTGTTATTAATTCAAATTAATAAGATGTGAAAAGGGAAACTCAAGTGCTTTCCATCCAGCTTTCTAGTTCATTTTTAATTTTAATTCCTAATGTGTAAGAATAATTTAAATATAATACCCACTAGATGTCCTCAAAAGCTTATGCCAGGGGGGAAAAAATCTGTCATATTCAAAACTTGCGTACATTACAAGTGTAATAAGGAAGACTCCCTCGTGATCATCATTCAAAGCTATTTACACGCTGCCTTATATTCTAAGTAAGGCACAAATCACTAATCAGACTAATCACTAATCAGGGTAGGGATTTTGATTTTATTTTCATACTGAAGTTGCCAGATGCAGTTTTAATGTCTGATCTATATTACTGATTTTCCATATAGCAGACATACTGGAAAACCTGAAGGTAAGTAAAGACGTCACAAATTTTGTTAAAAACGTCCGAGGGGGGGGGGGGGAGGCTAAAATTGCTGTGAAAATCTAACAAGCCGGTTGACAAGCTATCACTTTTCAACTTCTTGTATTCGTTGCATGGATACAAAACAAATACGTGCAAATGGAATTTACACACTGGGAAGTTTGAGTGAGCCTCCCGTAAAATGAATGGGAGCTGTTTTCAAGAAGCTGGGAGGGAGGAATTTCACAGGAAAATTGTTCAAAGATTGTTCCCTCAGCTCCAATATATCAGTCCTGAATTCTGGTTTTTCTTTTTTCATTTAGTTTGATCTCCCCTTTAGAAATGTCAAGCATTCATACTTACTAAAGCCAAATAACTGCTCTTTCTCACACATTTATTGTTGCATTAGCTTTTGTGGTTCATAGTGCATTTCATCAAATAAAAAGTTTGCTTTGTTCTGCCTTTTGAAAGTTTTTTTTTCAGCTCAAAAAAAAAATCATCCTCCACAAATCTTTTCAAACTTAGTTTTTTTTCTTTTCTTTTCAGATTCTGAAGTCTCCCTTAAAATTTACACTTCTAACAGTGACTGATATACTACTGGTTGGTTTTACATCTTGATTGACCTAACAACCACCTGTTCTGCCCCGTATCCAAGATATGTATTAAAAATAAACATGAAGTTTAAAATGCCCATCCCTTATGTCTCAGCACATTCATTTCTCCTTTTACTTGCAGAAAAATAAATCTAGCATTAAATTTTACCTGGAAAGTGAATTAATCCAGATGTCAAAGATCCAAATTCTTAGCTGAGAGATTTGAAGAAGCCCTGTGTCTTTTTATAGTAAAGGTGTGCTATAAGATCTTGACTGAGGCAAAGGAGGTGGGGCCATTCTCCAGTCCATTTAGGGATTTTAAAAAAAACACAATCATAGTTTTGATTACCACCCGGTATGTAAAAACAAGAGAGAATAAACTTATCTTCTAATTGTAATTAGAAATTGATATGGCGATAAGAATTAGCCTTGGTGGAGCAGTGGACTAATGCCTCCTTAAGTAACACCAGCTGCCTGCAATTAGTGCAGGTTCGCATCCCACCAGGCTCAAGGTTGACTCAGCCTTCCATCCTTCCGAGGTAGGTAAAATGAGGACCCAGATTGTTGGGGGCAATTAAGCTGACTTTGTAATAATGCCGCTTGGGGTGTGTGTGAAAGCCCTAATAAGCAGGCATATACATAGAATGAAGGCTACTGCTAAGCTTGTAAGCCGCCCTGAGTCTTCGGAGAAGGGCGGGATATAAATGGAATTAAAATAAAAAATAAATAAATAAATAAATTGAAATATGTTGCACACCGCACACAATGAGTATAAAATGAAACCAGCAGCATAAGTCTTTTAGGAAATTTCCTAGAATTAAGTCATAAACTGAGCTTCTCTAGCTCATAATTCTATCTACTGTCGAGAGACTCAAAATCATTAATCTGAATGTAGGTAAAGTACGTGACATGTAGTAGTAACACCTTTCCCATTATATATAGTCATTGGTTTATGAGTATTCATTAATTCTTTTGTTTGTCTTGATGTCAACCATCTTAGGTAAAAGTTTGGTATCTCATTAATTCCCAAATAATACGAAGCCAAAAAATAAATTAGTAGTAGAATTTACATTAAAATCATCCCATTATAAAGTCGGAGGGTAGTTGGATGGACATTTACTTCATTCTTCTAGATCAGGGGTAGGCAACCTTGGCTCTTTTATGACTCATGGACTTCAACTCCCATAATTCCTGAGCCAGCATGCCTCAAGAATTCTGGGAGTTGAAGTCCACGAGTCATAAAAGATCCAAGGTTGCCTACCCCTGTTCTAGATCAACAGTCCCCAACCTTTCTGGCTCCGAAGACTGGCAGCATTGGTGGGGGGAGGGGATGGTTTTGCAGACTTATCCATCGCTTGTGCAGCCAATTCCCAACTGGCTGTGGACTGGTACTGGCCCGTGGACCAAGGGTGGGGATCCCTGTTCTAGTTGATGCAAGAATGTGGATGATCTGATGTTGTTCTCCTGATATTGCCAATTACAATTATCTGCCCCCCAAAAAACTACTTTCATATTAACTCAAAGGTGCTTTTTCAGGAGGCAACTGGACTTTCTTGTTTTTCTTTGAAGACGTTCCGCTTCTCCTCCAAGAAGCTTCTTCGGCTCTGACTGAATGGTGGGGAATGGAAGGATTTATATTCCTTGCGGGCAGCTGGTCATTTGCATCCTTGTAGAGAGTTGTTGAGGCCATTTGGAAGTTGACCTGTGTCCTCAGCGTCACCTGAGCGGTGCAAATGTGTGTGGAGCCTTCTTGGCTGCAGGATGTTTTCTGCCCCGCGTCCCTTCACTGTTGAAGACAAGCGCAGGCTGTTGGGAATGAGTCTGTGTTGTCTGCATCTCAAACTGAAGTGCAAATGGTTCCTGTAGTCTGCAATGTTTTCTAGAAATCCATTCATACTCTCGCACCATTCGAAAGGTGTTCATCCCAAAGTGCATAGCTAAGTGTCTATGGAAATTCTCAGTCATCCAGGTCATGGTTGTCTCAAAGGTGCTTTTTCACCTTTTTTCAAAGAAAAACAAGAAAGTCCAGTTGCCTTCTGGAAAAGCACCTGGATGACTGAGAATCTCCATAGATACTTTCATATTAAGTATGAGTGGGCAGCTGGGCAGCTGGTCATATACTGCACCACCAGCACCACCACCATGCCATTCAGAGATCCCTCAGAATCCCCAAGCAAGCAGAGCCAAACTATTTGATGTGTGGTCAAATATTTAAGGGAACGGGGAAAGGAATTGAAAGTGTGTTTGCTATCTTAGAGAGGGAGACAATATACTGTGAAGTCCTCACCCAACAATTGAGCTGATTTTTCTCTTTCTTTTTCAGGAGTTTTAGAATTCTATATGTTATTTCTAAAGAAGATATTGAAGAATATAACTTGCTATTTATTTATTTTTATTTGCAGGGAATCCTTGACTTACAATCGCTTAGTGACCATTCAAAGTTACAACAGCACTGGAAAAAGTGACTTATGACCATTTTTCCCACTGAAAACCGTTGCAGCCTCCCCATGGCTATGTGATTTACATCCAGATGCTTGAACAACTGACTCACATTTATGACGGTTGCAGTGTCCCGGTGTCATGTGATCACCTTTTGCGACCGTCTGACAAGCAAAGCCAACGGGGGAAGCCAGATTCATTTTAACAACCGTGTTGCTAATTTAATCACTGCAGTGATTCAAAAAGTTGTAAAATGGGGCAATACCCACTTAACAAATTTCTCACTTAGCAACATAAATTTGGGGCTCAATTGTGTTTGTAAGTTGAGGACTACCTGTATTTATATCCCACCTTCATTATTTTTACAAATAGCTCAAGGCAGCGAACATATCCAACATACTTTCTTCCTCTCGTTTTCCCCACAATAACAATCCTGTGAGGTGGGCTGTGTTGAGAGAGTGTGATTGGCCCAAAGTCACCCAACTGGCTTTCAGAGCTTGAACTCTCCCACTTTCTAATTTAGTGCCTTAGCCACTAGATCAGACTAGCTCTATTTAAAACAGTAAAGAAAAAGTATTGAAATAAAATAAAGTTTAATAATTGCATCTATCCCTGCCATCAGATGTGGCTGGAGAGATGTTGTGTTTCCCATTTGCTAAGGATGAGACTTAAGAGAGAAGCTTTTTCTGCTGTGAACCCCACCCTATGAAACATCATTTCCCAAGGGGTGGGGTTAGCCCCAACCTTGTGGTCTTCTGGAAAGCCTCAAAATGTGGGATTGTTTTCATCAAGCCTGGACCGTGTGCATCAGCTGCACTGCATGTAACATTCTGTTTTCAACCCATCGTGATCTAGTTGTTATTTATGTTTCAGAGGTTTTCATAATATGTTTGGATCATTAATTTTGTTGCTCAGAGTCATCTTATGTGAGATTGAGGGGCGGGATATAAATTTGATAAATAAATATATAAATAAATATTTTCCTTTATCTGACAGTATCTTTTTGGAGTCGGATTCATTACTAAAGTCTGAGTGCTGGCCTAGCATTCAACTAATATTTGACCTTGATTGTGTGAGTGTTCAAATCCCACTTTCAGAGAGAAAAGTTGTATGTAGGGTATGTATGTATAATTGAAACCTGAGCAAGTCCTTCCAAAGAATAGAACAGAATAGAGTAGAGTAGAGTAGAGTAGAGTAGAATAGAATAGAATAGAATAGAATAGAATAGAATAGAATAGAATAGAATAGAATAGAATAGAATAGAATAGAATAGAATAGAATAGAATAGAATAGAATAGAATAGAAAGCAAAGGTGAGGCTACCTAAGAAAGCCAGCTGACATGTGCAGTTAGGATTTTTAAAAAATTGTATTAAACTAAGCATTACTGTTTAGAAAAAGGTTTTATCAGAGGCAATGATAGAAGCGTCTCAGGGGAAAATGCCTAAGGGACTAAACTCAGGTCTTGGCAATCCTTACATTGTCAAGATATTTGTACATGAAGTAAGTAATACAGCATGAGCATAATATGCTAGGAATGAAACAGGCAACCGTTATGTGTTCTGGAAAATAATAGCAATCCTTATGGAGCTTTAGAGCTTGCCCTGTAGTCTCTCATGAGGTGGATCAGAGGAATTGTTTGACTAATATCATGCCATGTTTTACAATGCATCCCTTTGAAGAACCAAAATAAATTGCCCTATGTTAAACTGGCCTTGTTCCCAACTAAAGGATATAGAATTACATCCTAAATCTACTTCAATTAAAAATTTGCCTTCTCAGACATTTTGAGTTCATTGTACAATGTAGTCAGTGGTTTGAAATTGGCCTCTGATTGCTTAAATTTGCAAATATGGTTTGTGTATGTCACAAGTCTTCCAAATTTAATATTATTGATCTGCATGTATGTATCTGGTAAATCATGTTTGCTTGGGAAGCTAAGGAAGTACTTCCTTGCTTATACTTGGTTGGAGGGTCATGAAGCATAGAATAGACTAGAACATTGAAAAAGACATTGCTTAAGAGGGTCTATGACAATTCGTTGCAGCCAACTCGCCATGACCAACTCACCACGGCCAACTTTCTGTGGGACAACTCACCACGGCCAACTCACTGCAGGACAAGAGTTACACTAATAACAAAGAAACGGTGGAATAGAATCATTAAAGAAAGGATGCAAAAGGAGGGACAGAATGAAATGTGAATGGCAAAAATTAGAATACTTTTTTTATTTATTTTAAATAAATAAAAGAGATGGGTATCCCATCTCGCTGGGCTCCAACCATTGGAATGCAGACCATTTCTGGGCTGGCAGTTCCAGAATCATTAAGTCACTGCACCATTGCGTCTTCCTCTCACCATTGAATTTCATTTTGTTAGATAGGGACCAATATTCAAGTCTGTCAAGATCCTTCTGGATCTTAACCCTATTTTCTGGATATTGGCTATTCCTGCCAGCTTAGTGTTGTCTGCATATTTGATTATCCCCTTATTTAAACTGCTATGAAGATGTTGAAAAGTACTGGGCCTAAGACAGAACTTTGGGATATCCCACTGCTTACTTCCCTCCATGTAGATGTAGTTCTATTAAGGACTACAGGTTGAGTGCAGTGGGTCAGGAAATTACAAATCCATTTGGTGGTGATGTTGTCTATCCCACATTTTTCTAGCTTACCGAGAAGTACACTGTGTTCTATTATTTCAAATACCTCACTGAAATTCAAGTATACTATGTCCACAGCATTTTGCTGGTTTATTAATTTAGCCACTTTGTCAAAGAATAAAATAAGATTTGTTTGGCATGTTATTCACAAACCCATATTGGCTTCTGGTTATCACTTTGCTTGCTTCCAGGTGTCACAGATCTGTTGGATCTTCCCAGGTATTGATGTCAGGCTGATTGGTCTGCAGTTTCCTGGATCCATTTTTTTCCTTTTCAGCTATTTTCCAGTCCTTTGGTAGTTCCCTGGTGCTTCAGGATCTTTGAAAGATATGGTTCAGTGGTTTCGAGATCATGTCTGCCAGCTCCTTCAGAATTCTGGGGTGTAATCCATCTGGTCCTGGTGATTTTAACTCATGTAGGTTGGACAGGTGTTCTCTTACCGTTTTCTTATTTAAATTCTTAGGCTGTCATTTACAGTTCTGTTTTTGGTAGGTTGTGCTATTTTTTCCTTTTGCGTGAAGACAGATGGAAAGAATGAATTAAGCAACTCTGCTTTCTTCCTGTTGCCTGACATTTCTTTACCTTCTTCTCCCATTAGTGGACCAATTGTTTCCTTGACTTTTTTCTTCCTTTTTACGGTTTGAAAGTATTTTTTATTATTACTATTGATATTTGTTGCAAGTATTAGTTCATTCTGAGCCTTAACTTTCCTGACTTCACCTTTGCAGATTCAGGGTATGTGCCGGTATTCTGCCTTTGTTATATGTCCCTCTTTCCATTTTTTATACTTGTCCTTTTTGTATTTCAGTTTTTCAGAGAGTTCTTTATGCAACCATGCAGGTTTCTTCTTGGATTTCTTATTTTTCTTTTTTCATTTCTAAAAGCGAGACTGGGCTTTTATAATCACATTTTTCAGAGTTCCCCAAGCTTCTTGACTTGTTTTCCCCTTTAAGATTTTCATCCTTGGAATCCTTCCCATGATCTCTCTTGGGAAGTTTGTTGAAATCAGCTCTTTTAAAGTGTAAGACACTAGGTTGATTTTCTTCTATTGCTTGTATCTGCATTACATTGAATTCCAATATGACATGATCATTCTCTCCCAATGTTCCTGGAACGTTAATCCCTTCTATCACTTCTTCTCTGTCAGTAAGAATTAAGTCCGGTATAGCTGACCCTCTAGTTCACTCCTCTATCTTTTGGAATTATAAAATTGTCAGCTAGGCTCTTCAGCAACCTATTCGATCTCCCACTTGATGCAGAGTATTTTTCCCAAATGATATCAGGGTGCCTTTATGACATTATGTATGCCTTTAAGTCATTGTTGACTCCTGTGATTGTCTGGACTAGTCCCTTCAGTTTTCTAGGACCAAGAGAGAGCGACTGGTCAAAGTCATCCAGCTGACTTTATATTTTATGCCTAAAATGAGACTAGAACTCCATCTCCTGGTTTCTAAACTATACCAAACAGATTATTCTATAAAGTGATAGGTGAGCGCTATTGTAAGAGGATACAATAGTCTCTAGGTTAAATTTAATGTTCCCTAAATTAGGATGTTGTGGATTACAAAGATGGTCAAGTCCACTTAGATCATAATTAGGTGGGTTATTTATATCTAAATAGGGATTATGGGAGACTATGACTAATTTAAAAAATTGGATATTGGCTATTGATTTAAATGTCATTCTTTACTCTACATATTCTAGTTGTGTAAACAGATTTAAAGATGACCTTGGAATGAAAGAATCATTACAGAGGTAAATAATCGAGAAGGTGAAGCAAACATGAGGAAGAAATTAAAAATAACTTCACCTTAATTTGTTAGCATAATAGGGGGCAGAAAAAAATCTCAGGCAGACTTTCAAGATTCAGTTATTATATTCTATTACAATAAAGCAGCATTTCTGGAATCTCTGCAATGTCTGTTTCTTAACCTGGTCTACCTGGAAAGACCGACATGTCAGTGAAGAGATCTTACACTGAATTTTTTAATTAATTCACACAATGTTGCATGTGCTAGATTTCAAATTGTCAGTCAGCTGGATACTGCAATGTCAATGCTGTGACATGTAGAAAAATCAGTAAACAAGTTATATTACTGGAGCTCAAGCATTAAAGCATTAAAGTTTCCTGAAATATTGCCAGTGTTATGGATTGAAGTCTGCTGCCTATCAAATGCAATTCCTTATTAAGGCATGTGGATTAGGAGTCTAGACTATTGAGTCTGCATGACTCCATACATTCTCTCCTATTGATAAGTATAAAGCCCAGAATAAACTTTTGAGTAGATGTTTATCTAAGGAATGACCTGATCATATTATGCCATATCATCAAATTAGGCCCACCGTAGACCAATAATATCACACAGTCGACCTCAGGGCTATCAACCTATCTGTTTGTGATATGAATCATTAGGAAGAAAACACTGCAGATGGTGAATTTTTCTTCAAACTTTGTTGAAGAGGTCAGAAATGGGCAGCTCATTACAGTAAACCTATAGAAATAATATTCATAAAGGCCAATAGTATTTCATTTCAATAATGCACAACCAATGTACAAAAATGCTTATCTTAAGGGAAAGCTTATTGACTGAATGTCAATAGAAGATTAGACCACAGTTAGAATGGATGGAGATAATGCATGGGGTTTACAACAACTCATTATGGCCAACTCAGCACAGCCAACTTGCCATGGCCAACTCGCCACAGCCAACTCGTCATGCCCAACTCGTCACAGCCAACACACTATAGGACAATTGGCCATAGCCAGTTTGCTACGAAACAACTCACTGCAGGACAAGAGTTACAGTAATAGCGAAGAAATGGTGGCATAGAATCATTAAAGAAAGGATGCCAAAGGAGAGACAAAATGAACAGTGAATGACAAAAATTTAAAAAGTTTTTAACTATTTCAAATAATTAAACTGAATTGTTGAATTGTCCCATAACGAGTTGTCCTGTGGCAAGTAGGCCACAGTGAGTTGT
Organism: Vipera berus; assembly: GCF_964194415.1. Lineage (NCBI taxonomy): Eukaryota > Metazoa > Chordata > Lepidosauria > Squamata > Viperidae > Vipera > Vipera berus. Next base: position 99,481,738 of record NC_138206.1, read on the forward strand.
CCCGTGGTGAATTGGCTGTGGTGAGTTGACCATGGTGAGTTGATTGTGGCAAGCTGTCCCATTCTGATACATGGGACCTTTTTTGTGCATATTTTTTTCACATATTTTCTCTCTCTTTCATGCAAGCACTCTGTACTAGATTTTGGGAAGGTGGATTCTAAAACCCAATGTTACCCAAGGGTCTCAAGTTCTCACCACCAGCACCACCATCTAAATTCTAGTGTTAGGATCTCTAAGAACAAACTAGGATATGTAGACCGTGGTGCTAAAGGGCAAAGTTCTGAGAAATAAAAAGGACTTCTAGCCACATATTAGCAATGGTGCCATTCTCATCCCAATTAGCATTTTTAAAATACTCCTTCCTTTTCCCTCTCTCTGACTCTCTGACCCTCTGGCCTGGAAATGACAGTTCACTGTTTTACACAACAGGGAACTAACAATGGAAACCGGTATCTATGTCAGTTATGCTGCTCCTTTGATCCCATTATTTCTAATCTGGCAGAACACAGCAATAGGGTATTTAAAGCCCATGGCAAGTGGGTCTGTTATACCAACAGCTGTTTAAGCAGATGAAAGCGGAAAGAAGCAATAATAAAATTAGAGCCCTGCCATGGACATTTAGAGACAATAGCAAAGATTCCACCATTTGACTTTAAGGATAAGGACTTAGCAGCGATATCTGCTGGAATTTTCCAAATGTTTATCAATCATCTTATGCAGACATTCCCAACTAAGTGTCTTCTCAATGCGTTCAATCTCATAATTCCTGCTGGATCAAAACAATTGAAGGGCACCAAATTACCTAAGGCTTATCTTGGAAAACAAGCATATGCAAATGGATTTCCACTTGTGAAGATGATCTGGGAAGAAAAGTGTCTATCATAAAGGAGTATGGCAAGGTTAGTAAGGGAAGAATTCAGATTATTTCACTCCGTTCCTCACTTACCTACTTTATATGTGAACCTCTCAGAAAACTGTCCCATCACATCTCATTTCAAAGCAAATTTAAAATTTTCCAGTGCTATATTGAATATATGTTGTACTTGCTTTCATTCTTTTCCCCTGTTTACTTACTTCTACCTGGACATGGAAACTGTGCTATGCCTATGGAATGGGACAATTTGCCACAGCCAACCTGCTGTGGCTAACTCACCATGGCCAACTGGCCACAGCCATTTTACCATGGCCAAATCACCACTTACAACAGGCACTATAAATACCACACACAAAACGGCACACACTCTACTAGAGAGAGGTTCCCTGAGGATGGGTTCCAGCATGAGTCTGAAAGCTTGGAAAACAAAACCTCTCATCCCAGTGACCGACCCAGATTTGATCCTGCAAAAATCTGTCTATTTCTGATGAGATAAATAATTAATAGAATTACAGAACAACTGGGACCTTAGAGGTCTTCTAATCCAAACCCTTGCTCAAAGCAGGATATCCTATATCATTTCAGACAAATGGTTGTCTACTCCCTTTTTAGAAGCCTCCAGTGATGAAGCATCCACAAATTCTGAATGCAAACCATTCCACTGACTGATTGCTCTTACTGTCAGGATTTTTTTTCATAGTTCCAGGTTGCTTCTCTCCTTCATTAGTTTCCCTCCATTGCTTCTTGTCTTGTCTTGTCTTGTCTTGTCTTGTGCTTTGAAAAATAGGATGACTTCCTCTTCTTTGTGGCAGCCCCTCAAATATTGGAACACTGCTATTATGACACCCCAAGTCCTTTTTTTCCTTAGACTAGACATACCCAATTACTGCAACCGTTCTTCATATGTTTTAGCCTTCCGCCCCCTAATCATCTTTGTTGCTCTTGTCTGCACTCTTTCCAAATCTCAACATCTTTTATATTGTGGTGACCAAAACTGGATGCAGTATTCCAAGTTTGGTCTTATGAAGGCTTTGTAAAACAGTACTAACACTTCACATGATCTTGATTTTATCCCTCTGTTAGGGATTTTATCCCTCTGCAGCTTAGATTGCATTGGCTTTTTTGGCAGCTGCAGCACACTGCTGGCTCATATTTAAGTGGTGGTCCACTAGGACTCCAAGATTCCTCTCACGGTTACTGCTACGGAGCCAGGTTTCCCCTAATCTGTACCTGTACATTTGGTGTAAAACCTTACTTTTCTCTACACTGAATTTCATTTTATTAGATAGAACCCAGTGTTCAAGTCTGTCAAGATCCATCTGAATCTTGAGCCTATCTTCTGGGGTGTTGGCAATTCCTTGGTGCTGTCTGCAAACTTGATGAGTTACCTTCTATCCCTCACCTAAATCGTTTATGAAGATATTGAAGAGTAGTTGGCCTAAAACAGAAACGTAGGGTACCCCACTGTGTCAACTCTACAATGAGCATGGCTGCAGCCATTTTTTTTCCTTCTCATTGTAGGTTGCCACATAGAATGGAGGGAGGGGGGTTGCCCAGGTGCTTCATTAGTCAAGATAATCTTCTGTCCCATGGGAACCAAGATCATCTGCTGCTCCCGAGACTAGGGACTGGGCATTGCATGAAAAGCCCACCAAATAAGTATATTGGTTAACTTGGTTGCTTGCATAGTTTTGTGGGTGGGACATTTAACTTTGTAATTGGGCAATTATTACCTGTGTATTCAGACTTGGTTTCACTTTTGACCATGCCAATACTTTCTAACTAATAAACATGTTCTTTGAGGAATTTTCAAGCCTCAGAGTTCTGCTTTATTCGTCTCTGTCTGTCGGAACCATGACACCTTGCTTACTTCCCTCCATGTGGATGTAGTTCCATTAAGGACTGCATGTTGAGTGTGGTTAGTCAGCCAGTTACAAATCCATCTAGTGGTGATACTGACTATTTCACATTTTTCTAGCTTATCAAGAAGATTGATGTCCATTCTCCAGGCTTCGAAAGGCTGTGTGAATTTATTTATTTAAAGTATCTTAAAGCAATTTAGCTATCATATTTAAGAACAGCCATATATTAAAACAATTAATATAAAATATACATATGGAAGGGAGAAGAAAAAGAAAAGGAATAGCTATCCTCTCTATAATTCATGCTAGTGGCTAGAGAGTTCTGGTTAATTGTCGGAATTGGAAAAAGGGAAACAGACATTCTGCCTTGAAATCTAAATAAGATTTGCTGCAGTTTATATATACTGAAACTGGTAAGGAAGGAACTCAGTTTCTTGACCTGCAGATCTTGCAAGAATGGCCAATCTGGACATGATTCACCATTGCAACATGCACTTCCATGCAAAAGTGTTCCAGAGGTAGTAGAGTTTTCTAGTTTGTGTCTGATGAAAGTGACTCACTGTGCTAGAAAAAAATTACATGATTACAAGTCGTCGTTCTCTAAGGATGAAGTAAGGAAATCTAAAGCCACTTCATTTGGTAAACTTATATGGATCAAAGCATACCTTGTTCTTTTTTACTCAGTCTGCATTTCAGTAAACAATCTATTTCTAAACCCATACATGGAGATGTATTGTATCATATTGCGTCATATTATGTTGTATCTGCTGTAAAGAAAATCTAATTTTAGGAATGTCCACATATCCTACACAGATATCTTCTTTAACAAAGACCAGATGAGAACAGCTATTTCTCCTGATTCTTGGGACAGTAGGTGAAATATAACTGAGCCATGTCTAGTCAAGTTTCTCAAGGCTGCCATTATTTGCCAAGTATGAGCACAGAATATGAGACACCGCAGGCTTGGAGTGCAGTATCAAATTCTTCGTGCTAATAAGGTTGCCTCGCCTTCTTAGATGTCAGTTCCCCAAGTCTACTTGAAGGTACTGTACCTATCACTGTGATACATTATGGACACACACATATAGACACACACCTCTCCCTTGTTTTGCCAAGTAATTCCATTAAACTTAGGATACTAGCTTGTGTATCTGGCAGATTACATAGCCATCAAAATTTTGTAAAGCCAGTGCAAAGCCTTCTCATAGCAGCCGTAAAGATCTCTCAGGGTGAGTCTGTCTGGATTCACATTTCCAGAAAGATGAAGACATTCTTCTGTCTGCAATGGCCACTTGCAAAAACCTCACCCACCAAAGCAATGTTTCATACTGTTTTCATTGATTGTAAAGTGCCTCAGGCTTTATATTGGCCTCACAAAAGTTATGTGTGTCTACATGTGTCAAAATGATATGAAGGTGCATGATGAGTAGCATATAAGTTAAATAAATAAAGTGTTCTGCTTTATTCTGTTTACCGGTGGAGCTCCGGACGGCTCCTGACCTTCGCTCCTTCCGACGTGACCTAAAAACATACTTATTTGAACAAGCCGGCCTGGTCTGATGGGTTTGGGTTTTTTTAATATTAACTGTATTAATTTTATTGGAATTGGGCTGTATTATTTAATTCTTTTTTAACTTTTGTATGTTGTATTTTTATTATATTTGCCCTGTACACTGCCCTGAGTCCTTCGGGAGAAGGGCGGTATAGAAATTAAATTATTATTATTATTATTATTATTATTATTATTACTATTATTATTATTATTATTATTATTATTATTATTATTATTATTATTATTATTATTACTACTACTATTATTATTATTATTGTTATTATTGTTGTTATTGTTGTTATTGTTGTTATTGTTATTATTGTTATTATTGTTATTATTGTTATTATTGTTATTATTATTATTCGACACTTCAAAAAACACAACAAAAAACTAAACCGGAAACAGAGTTTCCTTCAAAACTGTAAGTCACAAAATTAATAATGGCTTTTATTATACTTCGTATAGCTTGGGGTTTTTCAAACATTTTTGAGCAGGAACATATGCTTAAAAAAGAAAAGAGAACACACTACTTCTCAAATAGTTGGTAAAGAGTACTTCAGCTTTTTCCTCAGCCTAACCACCCAGATTTGTTTGCAATTATTTGAAAGACTGAAACCCTAGGTAACACTGTAAGTCAATCAGCACTCTCTCCTTACAAGCAATAGGAGAGTGCAAAAGTGCAACAGTAATACCCACTGAGCAACCAGGGGTATTTTTTGAAGCAACAAAAAATCCTTTGGCCTCATTCTACGGAAAAAGAAAGGAATGTGAGCCACCCACTCCTCCCCCACCCCTACAGGTAGTCCTGTTCATTGACCGTTTGAAGCTACAACAGCACTGGAAAAAAGTGACTTATGACTATTTTTTCACACTTACAGCTGTTGCAGCATGCCTGTGGCCACCTGATCAAAACGCTTGGCAGCTGACTCGTCTTTATGACTGTTGCAGTGTCTCCAGGATCATGTGATCCCCTTTTGTGACCTTCTGACAAGCAAAGTCAATGGGGAAGCCAGATTCACCTAACAACCGTGTTACTAATTTAACAACTGCAGTGATTCACTTAATAACTGTGGCAAGAAAGGTCGTAAAATTGGGCAAAATTCACTTAACAAATGTTAAGTTACTTAGCAATAGAAATTTGTGGCTCAATTGTGGTTGTAAGTCAAGGACTACCTGTATTTAAATATATTCTATGTCCATTTGTCTGAACCTATCTAGCAGCAAAGTGTTTATTGCCTTATTCTTCTGTTTCTTTTTGGAAGTCCTTGAATTATAAAGCCCAAAGAAGGATAGAATGTTGATACTTTTGAAGTGAGGGGCATTTTCTGTAGGGTTGGTTTATTGCGGTAGCATCATGAATGGGGAAATGCAGCTGAGAATGGTGCTGGCTCTTTGAACTGCAGATTCTTGTAAACTTAGGCAGGCACACAGTAGCCCAGGCCAAGATAGGCATGAAACTAACACCCTCTCTCTTTTCACTTTCTCCTTGGCAGAATACCAATGGCTGCAAACCACCAGTTGCCAATTAAGATTTTCCCCCCCCAAAAAAAGGACTGATTTGAAATGGAAGCTGACTGAGATACACTCTCTACTGAATGCAGACGGTAAAGAACAAGGATTCTCTTGAGTTTAGGAGGCAAAGGAATTCCCTTCAGTGGGAAAATAGGATTCCTACAGCTCAATGTTTCAAAGCTTAGCAAAAGAAAATACTAGGCCATCGGCTTAGCATTTATTACCGCTCACATCACAAGATCCTAGGTCTTTATTGAGCTCAAAATGCAACCTGACCCTTCCAACTTCCTCTTGAGAATCACTTGATGGAACAAATATCCTGTCCTTGAGGAAGGCTGACACTATATTAAGAACAGAGGTCTTTCGCCTCTTTTCATTCTGATCCGCTATTATTTTCTCTTCCCTTTGATTTGAACAAATGTAAAGAAGCCCTTTTGATTATTTCAATATCCTTCACTGAAGCAAAGGATTGCCAAGGTAATTTGCTTGTAACAGTTGATAAAAGCCAACCAGGAACTGCTCTACCAATGCTTTGAACAATTTCTCATTACCTTCTATCTGATCCTAAGGAAAAATAATAATTATGAATATTCCACAATTTGGAATTAATCTAATTGCCATACAGGCAATCCTCGACTTATAATAGTTCATTTAGTGACTGTTCAGAGTTACCACGGCACTGAAAAATGTGACTTATGACCGTTTTTCAGAGTTACAATCTTTGTAGCATCCCCATGATCATGTGATCAAAATTCAGATGATTGGTAATTGTTTCATATTTATGATCGTTGCTGTGTCCAGGGCCATGCGATCCCCTTTTACGAACTTCTGATAAGCAATGTCAATGGGGAAGTCAGATTCACTTAACAACCAGGTTACTAACTTATCAACTGCAGTGATTCACTTAACAACTGTGGCAAGAAAAGTCATTAAATGGGGCAAAACCCATTTAACAAATGTCTCAGTTAATCTCAATTGTAGTCGCAAGTCGAGGACTACCTGTATTTGGTTAGATTGCCACTGCTTTAATTGAGTCTGTTTAGAATAGCAGTACAAAGAAACCACACATTTTATTCTTTGTCTCACCCTAGAGGGGAAAAAAACATGTTAATTTCAGAGTATTGTTCAAGAAAGTATCGCAGAAAAGTAATAAAATCAAAAAATGCTCAATACATTCAACATAGTAGGCATTTGATAAAGTAGACCACAACCTACTCCTTGGTAACCTAGAAAAAGGTGGAATAGACAACATCACCACCAAACGGATCTGTAATTGGCTGGCAAGCCGTATTTAATGAGTAGTCCTCAGCGACACTACATCCACATGGAGAGTAAGCAGTGGGGTACCACAAGGTTCTGTCCTAGGCCCAGTACTCTTCAATATCTTCATCAATAACTTAGATGAGGGAATTGAAGGGGAACTCATCAAATTTGCAGATGACACCAAACTGGCAGCCAACACCCCAGAAGACAAACTCAGGATCCAAAAAGATCTTGACAAAGTTGAACAATGGACCCTATCCAGCAAAATGAGTTTCAATGTGCAGAAAAGCAAAGTCTTACATTTAAGTAGGAAAAATCAAAGGTACAAGTACAGATTTGGCAAGACCTGGCTTAAAAACAGTAACTGTGACAGGGACCTTGGAATCCTAGTGGACGATCACTTAACCATGAACCAGCAGTGTGCAGCAGCAGGCAAAAAAGCTAATACAATCCTGGGTTGTATAAACAGAGGCATAGAATCAAGATCACGCAAATTATTGATACCATTTATAAAACGCTAGTAAGACCACACCTGGAATACTGCAGCCAATTTTGGACACCATATCACAAAAAAGATGTTGAGAATTTGGAAAAATTCAGAGAAGAGAATGGCTGCAGGACTTGGGTTTGGCTAGTCTAAAGAAAAGAAGAAATAGGAGAGGCATGATAGCAATATTTCAGTATTTGGGGGTCTGCCACAGAGAAGATGGGGTCACGTTATTTACCAAACCACTAGAGGGCAGGACAAGAAACAATGGTTGGAAACTGATCAAAGAGAGAAGCAACCTGGAATTAAGGAGAAACCTCTCGACAGTGAGGATAATTAACCAGTGGAATAGCTTGCCCCCAGAAATCGTGGGCACTCCATCAACTGGAGATTTTTAAAAAGAGGCTAGACAGGCACTTATCTGAGATGGTATAGGACAGGTTCTCCTGCTTGAGCAGGGGGCTGGACTAGAAGACCTCCAATGTCCCTTCTAGCTCTATTCTGTTCTGTTCTGTTCTATTCTATTCTATTAACTTGAATTTTCCAAAGGATTGATCATTTCAACTATTGTAGTAATTAAAAGCAGAATTTTTGTTTTGGTTTTTAAATGTTTCTTTAATATTTGTATGTTATATATTTCTGTCATTCTTTTTTGAAAAATAATACATTTCTGTTTGGGAAATATCCAAAATCCTCTTGCATATTCATATAGACTAACACCTGACATGAGACAGCAATTACTATAGGAATTATGACAAAATACCATTAAAATTAATTATTGTCCTGTCATATTTCTTTTTTTAAAAATTTAAAATAACCCACACCTGTCTCAGAAAGTCATATAATATCATAATGGAACTAGGGAAGATTCACTCCAAAACCCTCCTTCTTCTCTCTTTTTTCTTTGCATGGCATTAACATTCCATAAGATGTAATTTAATTAAAATAAATGAAAAATGTGTTGAAGAACCACAGAGTTTTACATTGGGAAGTATAGGTTTTTCACTACATTGAACTGTAAACAAAAATGTGGTTTTGTATTTCTATTCCTTTACAGTCTATAAACATTAAAGGTAAAGGTAAAGGTTCCCCTGCACATGCGTGCTAGTTGTTTCCAACTCTAGGGGCCGGTGGTCATCTCCGTTTCAAAGCCAAAGAGCCAGCGCTTGTCCGAGGATGTCTCCGTGGTCATGTGCCCGGCATGACTAGATGCCAAAGGCTCAAGGAACACTGTTACCTTCCCACTGTAGTGGTCCCTATTTTTCTACTTGCATTTTTACGTGCTTTCGAACTGCTAGGTCGGCAGAAGCTGGGACGAGTAACAGGTGCTCACTCTGTTACGCAGCACTCAGGATTCGACCCGCCAAACTGCCGACCTTCTGATTGACAAGCTCAGCGTCCTAACCCACTGAGCCACCGCGTCCCTTCTATAAGCATTACAATGTGTATAATTGACAGTTATGGACGTTTTCCTAGCTTACCTGGATTCTGGGTAGAATTTAGACATGTGTCATCACCATTGCCATGCCCCTCTTTAAATGAGGAAACACTTGCTGATCTTTCCTGATACTTTTGGAGGACTGTCAACAGATTACAGTGGTATTAATAAGGTAATACACTGCTGAAAGCAGACAGATGCAGCAGAAAAGAAGGGGGTTTGCTTTGATATAATATACAATACTGTACAAATACAGACAGGGCTTAGTAATTAAAAAGTGACACATTTTTGTCTTTATAGGTAGTCCTTGACTTATGACAATTGGGACCAGAATTTCCTTTGTTAAGCCAAGCGATTTTTAAAGGAATCATGACCTATTTATTTATTTAATATTCAGGTAGTCCTCCACTTAACAACAGTTTATTTAGTGACCATTCAAAATTACAACAGCACTAAAAAACGTGACTTACGGCCTTTGCAGCATTGCCCAGGATCACGTGATCAAAATCCAGATGCCTGGCAACTGGTTCCTATTTATGACCATTGCTGTTTCCCAGGGGCATGTGATCCCCTTTTACGACCTTCTGACAAGCAAAATCAATGGGGAAGCCAGATCTACTTAACAACCAGGTTATTAACTTATCAACTGCAGTGATTCACTTAACAACCGTGGCAAGAAAAGTTGTAAAATGGGGCAAAGCTCACTTAACAAATGTCTCACTTAACAGCAGAAATTTTGGGCTCAACTGTGGTCATAAGTTGAGGATACTTGTATTTTGTCTTTATTATTCTTACGAATAACTCAAGGCAATGAACAAATCCAACACACTTTCCTCCTCTATTTTCTCTACAACCACAATCCTATGAGGTGAGTTGGGCTGAGAGAGAGTGACTGACCCAAGGCCGTCCAGCTAATTTTCCTGGCTAAGGCAGGATTTGAACTCATGATCTCCCGCTTTCTAGCCTATCATCCTAAAGAGTAGACCAAGCTTACTCTCAGATTTTATGGTTGATTTTACCATTGTTTCTTGTCTTGCCTTCTGGTGCTTTGGAAAATAAGTTGACCCCTCTTCTTTGTGACAGCCCCTCAGATACTGGAATACTTCTATCCTGTCACTCCGAGTCTTTCTTTTCTCTAAACTGACCATACCCAATTCCTGCAACCGTTCTCCATATGTTAAGATGTTCATAGTTAAAATGTTGGCTATGAATGTGGAAAGACACATCTTTTTTTACATGGTTATGATATCAGCAAGTTATTTTTATGGTCTTTTTCTGCAGAATTGTGGAAGGCATTTTTGTTAAATCCTGCAAACACAAACGCATTGGAAAAGGTATTAGCCAACCTGATGCCCCCAAAAACTAAGTAGAAATTTATATACTTTACAATCTCTGGGCACAGTTATCTGGTAACAACATCATGACAACATCACACACACCATGACATTATCGGGAAAATGAAGTGAATTAGATAATTGCAACTGAAAGTGTTTTCCTGCACTCACAGATACCTAGGGCTCTAGGCATACACAAATAGATACGGTCATCAGATCAGTGCTATAAATACCAGCATTGATCAAAACAGATTAAAAACTAAAATGTTCCAATTTCATTTAAAGTTGCATTGCAAAGGTTTGGAAATGGATGAGATAGCAGCCTGCCAGGCCTCTAAAGTTTATTTCCAGCTTGGCAGAATGGTCCAAATTCAGCATCATTCATCTTCTTTGCTACAGGTTCAGCTACAGAAGAGTGGCCCGTGAATTTCTAATTCGTCACACAAATAAAATCAGGAAACAAGACTGGGCTTGTGCTTTTGCTGAAAACTGATACCGAAAGCAATGAGGTCAGATTATAATATTTTATAACCGACAGTACACTCACTGTGCCAGGACCACTCTGATTTATGACATGTATCACAGCTTCTAAGTAGTTGTTAAAATAAACATTTTAGGACAGGTAATTGATAGTTACCCTTTTTTTAAAAAAATATCCGTTTTTTGCACCTTCCCTATTTTTTTTCTTGTTTTTTTAAAAATAATTTTTATAGAAATTCAGCAAAGTATACGTATTATTTGAAAAGGAGGAGGAGGACAAGGAACAAGAAATTGGTAGCATGATCAGAGGTGATTGTTGTTGGGGTTTTTTGTATTAGTTCTAAACCTCTGGATTAAAAAAAAACCATGGGATTGAATTTTTAAAATTATATTTGCAAATATTTTAAATATAAAAATATATATCTGTATTTATACAAATAGAAATAATTATATTTGTATTATATTTACGGAACACACCAAAAACAAAACAAAAAAAAGATTGTATGCATGGAATTCACTACAATCTTCCTGGACTTTTTGTTTTGTTTGTCGTTTTTGAGAATGGCAGATTTGAGACTGGATTTTTTTTTTCACTTGAAAAGTTATTTTACTGATTTATTTTCTGAATTTGATGCTGCTCAACTCCAAATGACAACACAATATATCAGAGAATATAAAAACCATAGACTAGGAAAACAACAATAAAAACACAAACTACAACAGAAGAATGAAGCATAAGATGGCAAATCCATCAGAAACATTACACAACTTCTAGTTAATTGGGGGCCGCTGAGCCAGGTTGATACCTGATGACTGTACAGACAAATAATTGTCATCTTGACCTGTACTTATTTACTCATTGGAGAGACAGCATGGTGTAGTGCTTAAGGTGCCTGCATGGGAATAGGTAGACCCCTTAGGCACAGCATCCAATTGTGTGATGTGGTCCAATCACTCCCTCTCAATCCCAAATTGGCATCAGGCTCTGTAGCAAGCTGGGCCGATGAACCAATTCCTTTTTCTATCACGCAGTTGCAGTTTTGATACTTTTCCCTTCAAAACATCATGGCAGTCCACCACGGGGGAGGATTACAACTGACGCAGCTACTACAAGGTAGAAAGTGAAGCCATCCTAAAAGTATTATCAATGCAAATGCACATAACTAAATTTTAGATGCAGCTCTTTTGCCGGATTTTTGTAACTGTTAAATAATTTAGAACCTGTTTCATTCTTTTTTTTATTAAAGAGTTTTACAAAAACAAAATTTTACAATATATCCCTCCCACCCCAACCCCCCCCACTTCCCCCCCCCACTTCCCAGAGCTAAATACAGGATTATAGTTACAATAATCATATTCTAAATAAAAATTATGCATAATATACAATTAACCAAATTCATAATGTGCTTTAACTCCCCTTTAACATAACTACAAACAATGTACCAATAACAATATCCCACTAAAATCTACTCATAAGCTAAATGGAACTTTTTAGTCCCATATTTGTTCTGAATATAATTTATCCATCTCCTCCAAACTGAAATATATCTTTCCTGTGAATGATCTTTCAAATAAGCAGAAATCTTAGACATTTCTGTAAGATTCGAAACTTTAAACACCCATTCTTCTATAGTGGGCAAACTATTCTTCTTCCAATATTGTCCCACCAGTAACCGTGCTGCTGTTATCATGTTCAACATCAAGTTAGTTTCTTTAACATCACAATCTACAACAATACCCAATAAAAACAATTGCGGGGAAAACCTGTTTCATTCTTGATGATATTCATTGAGAATGAGCCAGAGAGAGAGAGAGAGAAAAGGTGGCTGGATGCATGCATGGATCAAGCATTATACTAGATAGCCAGGCAGGCAGTCTTAACTAGTACCTATTATTGTAAAAATTGACAAACCACCATTCAAAAGATTTAAGAAACTGTTTATGATTTACACTATGTGAAAAGGCCAAACAAAACTTGTAATATTGGAAAATATACTTTCGGGGGGAGGGTTCCTTTGTATCAGACTTTGGCATTTGGTTACTGCCTAGACAAGCCCCTGCAATACTTTGACAACATTTCAAAAGTGGTTTGCCATTGCCTCTTCTTAGGGCCCAGAGATAGTGACAGGCTCAATGTAATACAGCGAGTTTACTCCATACAGAGGAACTAGGATTCACAGTCTCCTAGATTCTAGCCTGGTATTTTAAACTGGCTCTTAGAGAATATACTAAACGTGAAAAAGAAATATAATAAAAAGAGTATTTAATATTGTATAAATAAATACATGTGAATGGTTTTATCTATTATTAAAACCTCCCAATGTAGATACGTAGTCAATAAGAGCTGACAGGAACTAGATGGCATGTAACAACAATAAAGCTGAATCCCAAGCATCGCTTTTTCCATTTACTGACTTTGAGATTCCCAAACATGCTTTTTCCAAAAGGCAAGTGAACTTTCTCATTTTCCCCCCTTTGAAACATTTAACTTCTCATCCAATATACAAAACATTTTCAAAGGAAAAAAACAACAATCCAAGAATGTCCAGTTGCCTTTTGGAAAAGGCAAGACCTTTGGGGCAAACCATGACCTGGATGATTGAGAATCTCCATAGACTTTGTGATTCATTTATAATGCTAACTTTTCCCTGGAAGGTATCATCCACCTTTGAGACATTGTTCATATCTGGCCGAAATACATTGCTTCAAGGCAAATTAGCTTGGGAGCTGGAGCATATGTGAAAAAGTTGTGCTAAATGAATCTCCTTCTGATGTTACACCAAGCTGAGATCAGCATCTCTATGGGGGTCTGAACTGAGTGTTTTATGGTGAGGCATGCAATTCCCTCAACTATGAGCGTGACTTTTCTTAGTTTCTGGGGGACAGTTTGGATAAAGAAGCAGTTGTTCATGGAATGACTACCGAGGGCAATGAAAGACATATGAGCTTCTTTCTGAGATCCAACACATGTCCCAATCCACATACCTGTGTTGAGGAGAGATCAGGGTTATTCAAACAAATAAGGGTGTATTTTTATCCCCTATAAATAAAAGGAAGCATGATAGGGAGCCAGTTAGGGTTGCATACCATTTTAGAGAAAGGTATGATGAAGCTTTCTTATGAACTTGAGCTTGTCATAAATGTCTGATTTATTAGGAGTAGAAATACATCTGGTGCTGTAGCTCATCCAGATCAAGATATGGACAGCATCTGTTCTCCTCAGACCTCTGCTATCTCATGCATTTTATTTATGGGGAAAGGGATCAGCTAAATTATTAACAAGTTACTTGAAAATCTGTGCTGATCAACTGGTCCCCATCTTCGCCTGCATTTTCAATAAATCATTGAAGGTGTGTTATGTCCCTTCTTGCTTCAAATGCTCTACTATCATCCTGGTGTCCAAAAAACCCTCCATCAAGGAGCTGAATGACTACAGACCAGTTGCTCTGACATATGTAATAATGAAAACCCTCAAAAGGTTAGTGCCGGCCCACTTGAAAATCATCACAGATCTGCTGCTAGACATCTTTGCCTACTTGCGTAAATAGATCAGCAGATGATGCTGTCAATATGGCACTGCACTACATCTTGCAACATCTTCAATCCCCAAAGACCTATGCAAGGGCCCTTTTTGTAGACTTCAGCTCTCTTCAGACCATCATTCCAGAAATCCTTCTCTCTAAACTGACTCAGCTAGCTTGTAGAGGGATTATAAGCTTTCTAACAGATAGAAAACAGCAGGTGAAGATAGGGAAAAATCACATTGAATACCTGTTCAATTAACACAGGAGCTGTGTGCTGTTTCCATTACTCTCTCCATTACTGTGTGCGCTCTCCGTTACCTTTTCTCTATATACCAATAACTGCATCTCTAAGGATCCCTCTGTTAAAGTACTGAAATTTGCAGATGATCGAACAGTCATTAGTCTCCTTCAAGATCATGATGAGTCTGCATACAGACAGGAGGTACGTAGAACAACTGGGCCTGTGGTGCAGCCGGAACAATCTATAGCTGAACACTCCACTCTTAAAACTGTAGAGATGATAGTAGATTTTAGGAAAAGCTCTTCTATTCTACCATTTCTTACAATATTAGACAACACGGTATCAGCAGTAGACCCCTTCAGGTTTCTGGGTTCTATAATCTTACACAACTTGAAATGGACACCTAACATTAGAACCATCATTAAAAAGGCACAACAAAGAATGTTCTTCCCGAGTCAACTCAGAAAGCTCAGATTGCCCAAGATCTGCTGATATAGTTCTATAGAGGAATTATTGAATTTGTCATTTGCACCTCTATAACTTATCTGGTTTGGCACAGCAACCAAACAGGCAGGTACAGACTTCAGCAGATAATTAGGACTGCAGAAAAAACTATTGCAACCAGCCTGCCTTCCATTGAGGGCCTGTATACTGCACAAACCAGAAAGAGGGCTGAGAAAATATCTACAGACCACTCGCATCCTGGACATACAATAAATTGTTTCAACTTCTCCCCTCAGGATATCACTATAGGGCATTGCATGCCAAAACAACTAGACACAAAGATAGTTTTCCCCCCATGCCTTCATTCTGCTAAACCCCTAATTCCCACCACACTGTGTTAGTCCTAAAGATTTCCCATGTAGTAGGGCTATTAATAATGCTATTGCTATTATCCTTCTCATCTTCTCATCTTTCTCATCTTTCCTACTACCTTCTCCTATTGATGTCTTATGATTTATGACTTGTGGTTTGTATCTTATGATTTATTATTGTACCTTATGATTTATGATCTATGATCTATGACATTACTTTCTTGCTTATATGTACACTGAGAGCTTACACACCAGAGACAAATTCTTTGTGTGTCCAATCACACTTGCCCAATAAAGAATGTTCTATTCTATTCTATTCTATTCTATTCTATTCTATTCTATTCTATTCTATTCTATTCTATTCTATTCTATTCTATTCTATTCTATTCTATTCTATTCTATTCTATTCTATTCTATCCATCTTATTCCATTCCATTCTGTGGAAATATTTAGGAAAAAAATACATCTGATCCAGGGTATTTCATTATTAGATTAGACCAGGGGTGTCAAACTCAATTTCATGGAGGGCCGCATCAGCATGGCGGTTGCCCTCAGGGGGCCGGGTGGGTGTGGCCAGGGTGGGCGTGGCCTACTGGGTGGGCGTGGCTAGAGTGCGTATGGCCTACTGGGTGGGTGTGGCTAGAGTGCGTATGGCCTACTGGGTGGGCGTGGCCAGCTCTACATCGTTGGCATCAAGGGTGCCTATGGGGGCCTGGGCAGGAGTGGGACAGATCTGAGGGTCTCTGGGCCAGGGCCAAGGCAGTGGGGGCCGTTCCCTCACTGTTTCCAGGATGGCTTCGCGGGCCGCATGAAACCACTTCGCGGGCCGGATCTGGCCCCCGGGCCTTGTGTTTGACATGTCTGGATTAGACAATCATCCAATGAAGCTGAATGGTAAACAGAAGTGTTGAATTTAACTCCATAGCTAAGCTATGGTGCAATAATGACATGCTTGGATGGTTTTAAAAGGAAATGAATAAACTATGGAGAAGGTTCGCAATGTTTACTAAACATGATGGGTGTATAATTAGCCATTATAGAAGATTCTCAACACAAGACCAGAAATGGGAGGAAGTTACATGCTATGATTCACTTGCCACTGAACGATAGAATGCTGTCTTTTGTAGCTACAGTTTGCTAAGTCCAGTGGCTAAAGGCACTGGATTTTTTTTTGTTGTTCAGAAGGTATTAAACTCAAGTAAGAACAAGAATAATGATAGCCCTTCTTGTTTCAGGTAATGTTATGTGTTTTAGACTACCATGTCCCTTTGAAGCCACATTTCTTTAAAAATGTTTCTGCTGTAGACTTTTTATTGTTTTCACATGTATGTGAAAATATCTGAGGCTTAATATGTGCCTCACTGAAGTAGACTTGCAAGAAATTTGCTTACTGACATTTATACTCAATTGGATAAGATAGAACTGCCACAAAAGTGTTATGCATAGCCCAGAATTCTTGCCCGTTTCCAATGTAAGCTATCAGTGAATTGAAACAGCTGCTGCTTCCCTACTAGTGGGTGTAATATGTCACATAATACTGTTGCAGGAATGCAGTAGCCTTAAATAGGGGATGACAAATTTATAGCAGCAAGGATAAGTCTCATCACCATGCCTGCATAAAACCACATCCATCATCTGGATTAATTAAATATATAAAAATACCATTCCTCTCTAATTAAAAATAAATAAAGGCAATACATAGGGTGAAGTTGGCACTGCACAATTCAGTAAACTCAGTTCTCAGATATATTTTAGTTTTTCTATCTCCAGATCCTAGATCAGTTTTTTTTTCAGTGGATCTTGGGCAGGTTGTAGGGCAGGATTAGTAATATAGAGATGGAGAAATAGATGGATTTTACATATATATATATATATATATATATATATATATATATATATATATATATATATATATATATATATATATATATATATATATATATATATATATATATATATATATATATATATATATATATATATATATATATATATATATATATATATATATATAATCTATCTATCTATCTATCTATCTATGTATCCATCTATCATCTATCTGTCTATCTATCTACCTATCATCTATCATCTATCATTTATTCATTCATATCAATAAACAAAGTCAATCAGAAGCTCTTCCTGGTGTTTCACAGAGATGACAATTTCTTGAAATGAAAGAGATAAAGTAATTGCTTGGTTTTGTGATAACTACAGTAATCTCATCTTCTGTTTAAAAAGCTCACCCTCTGCTTATAAACTAGAATTATTCAATTAGAATAACATTTAAAAACTGTTGATGAGCTTTACTAGATGTACATAATTTTCCTTCCGTGTCCAGAATGGAAGACCCAATATTTTGTTGCTTAATGTTATTGCTTTTTCTCCCATTCCAAGAAGCACAGTGCTTCTGAAATTCAAATTTAACAGAAACCAAGGATTTATGTTGTTCAGGAGATGGGGGTGGGAATTTAAAGAGTTAATTATTCTTTAATCTATTTGTTGTTGCTTTTTCAAAATAATTTGACCTTCAATAAATACATTAGCATTTAACTATTAATACAGAAAAGAAACTTTTCCCTCCTCTATTCTATCAATATATTCTTCATTTTTCAGCACACATGCAATGACCCTTTCACAACCAAGAAAGTAGATCTACTGCTTCGTTTCTTAGTCCCACAGACAGTTGCATTATTGAAGTAGAGAAAAATTAACATATAACAATACTAAAACTAAACAAGAAGAAATGAGTCAATAAAAGAACACAAATTAATATTCTATTAATAACATCAGAGGATTTTAATGTAATAAGATAAGATAACCTTTACTGTGCACAACGGCACACATCAAAAATGAAATTTAGTTGCCTGCTCTCAGAGTGAAACACATACATGACACACACCTAAACATACTATATACAACATATGTATAGACCCACAGCCCTACATATGAATAAAAAATAAATATTAAATACTGTCCATCTTGAATATATAACAGAAGGAAGAAGCTTGAGAGTTCACAAGGTTAATGATGTATGGAATGAAATTATGGCTGAATCTGGATGTTCTGCTACGGATACCATGAAGCCTCCTCCCAGAAGGTAACAAAGAAAACAGGTTATGAAGAGGATGTGTAGTGTCCCAGATAATCTTATGGACCCTGCTCAAGCAACGCTTCTGTGCTATGTCCTGGATGGGAGGGAGGGAACTGCCAATGATCTTTTTGGCCATCCTCACCACTCTCTGCACTGCCTCCCTGTCTGAAGCAGTGATGCTTCCAAACCAGACTGTGATGCTGTATGACAGGATGCTCTTGATCGTCCCTCTGTAGAAAGTGATCAGGACAGGGGAAGGAAGATGTGCTTTTCTCATGCAATGCAGAAAATGCAGGAGCTGCTGTGCCCGCTTCACCAGTGTCTCGCTGTTGAGCAACCAAGCCAGCCTACTTGTTAGCTGCACACTCAGGAATTTGATGCTGGTAACCATCTCCACATACTGGAATACAGATAACCCTAGATTTATGATCACAATTGAGCCCAGAATTATGCTATAAGTTGTGCCTGTCATTAAATGGGTCACTGTGTGACTGTGGCCAAGTTTACAATGCTTTTTGCAGTGGTCATAAAACAAATGTCATGACTGTTAAGCAAACAATGTGGTCATTAACTAAATCCATGGTCTGCAATGGACGTAAACACTGGTTTCTGGTCAAAAATGTCATAACATCATAGTCACATAACCACAGGAAACAGCAAATTGCCAAAACTGGAGACCGGTTACTAAGTGCCCAAAATTTGATCATAGGATCAGGAAGGACTTTAATAAGTGTCCTATGTTCTACAAACCACATTTGTGTCATCAAATTAAAAGCATAGACAGTTAAATATCCAAACAGTTTGATTGTACACTAAAAAGCAGAGATTGTAAAACTGGAGTGCAGAGGAAAACATTGGATTCTGATGTCCCAAAGCTTCTTGGATGTGAAGTGAAATATTTTCAAGGAAGAAATAAAGAAAGTCCAGTTGCCTTTTGAAAAGCACCTTTGGGACAACCATGACCTGGGTGACTGAGAATCTCCCATAAACATTGGAGTCTGATTTTGACAAGGCAAACACAGGAGGAAAGCAACAGCAGATGCCAAAGAGTAAGTAGTGTCAAATATCTAGATAAATCCATAATTTTGATAGCATCCTGACCTAGTAGTTTAAACAATAGGCTGCAAAGCAATGTAGAGTTTACATGTCTTGTTGTTATGGTTTAAGCCAGAAAAAACACTTTGAACTGAGAATGTTGCAATTGTATGAAATAATTTTAATGCTTGAAGGAAGAGATTATCAGTGTCCTTGCTGAAGTCAAAGTCTTTCTGATTCGGGCCTTTTTCGCTAAACAGATTTTGCGTAGAGAAAAAATGGACAGAAGAGAAGTGAACCATGAGATCAATCAGTCAATCAGAATAGAGCTGAAAGGGACCTTGGAGGTCTTCTAATCCAACCCCCTGCTCAAGCAGGAGACTCTATACCATTTTAAACAAGTGGCTGTCCAATCTCTTCTTTAAAAACCTCCAGTGATGAAACACCCACAACTTCTGGAGGCAAACTCTTCCACTGATTAATGTTCTCACTTTTAGGAAGTTTCTTTTTAATTCCAGGTTGGTTCTCTCATTGATTAGTTTCCCTCCATTGTTTCTTGTCTTGCCTTCTGGTGGTTTGACCCCCTGTTTTTTGTGGCAGCCCCTCAAATATTAGAATACTGCTATCATATCAACCCTAGTCCTTCTTGTCTCTAGACTGGTCATACCCAAATCCTGCAACCGTTCCTCATATGTTTCTGTCTCCAGGCCTTTAACCATCTTAGTTGCTCTTCTTTCCACTTTTTCCAAAGTCTTAACATCTTTTTTGTAATGTGGTGACCAAAACTGGATGCAGTATTCCAGGTGCGGCCTTGCTAAGGTTTTATAAAGTGGTACTAATACTTCACGTGATTTTGATTCTATGATAACAAGGGGGTAATAACTAATGGTTCAGTAAAACAGTCATAATAATTTTATACACTGCTCATTCCAAAGTTCGTCTAGACACAATGTAGATGTCAAGTCAAGTCTTCATAAAGATAGTAGTGAAAACATTCCAAACCTTATTTTCCTTGGTTTGTAAAATATTTGCTAGGCATGGATATATTTTCGCAAGGTTAATTAAAGAATTTGCTTGTTATGGAAGTCAATTAAATGATATGTAAGTTCCTTCTGCTAATCTAGTTCTGTGAAATGCAATACAAGGCCAGAATTCACATCAGGTTTAATTGCCCTGCAACACAGTATTATACCCTATTTACATATATCTATTGCTGCCCTGTTAAAGGCAAAATGAGTAAGGGATGGCAGAGGATGAGATTGGTTAGACCAGGGGTCCCGAACCTATGGTCCACAGCCTGGGACCAGGCTGTGGGCTCTTGGCCAGCGGGCCGCGGAAATGGCTGGCCGGTGCACACACACATGGGCATGCATTCCCCCCACTCGCGCTAGCGCCTGCGATCCCATTTGCATTTACGCACAGGCATGAACGGGGACGTTAGCAGTGAGTGGGTGTCCGCAGCCTGTTTGCACATGTGCCACTAGCCTGGGTGGTTTGCATGGCCTGTTTGCGCATGCATAAACAGGCCACTAGCCACCGTGGGGGGGTTGTCTGTTCATACATGTGCATGGCGCCAGCACATGCCACATGCACAAACAGGGTTGCTAGTACCGTCCCAGTGTGTGTGGCCCCATGCACACATGCATATGCGCATGCACCAATTTTGAAGCTGCTCTCCTTCCCTCCGGTTGGAAAGGTTGGAGACCACTGGGTTAGACAGTGTCATTGATGCAACAAATATGAATTTGGCCAAACTCCGGGAGACAAAGGAGAGCGAGGGAGCCTGGTGTGATCATAGGGTCACGAAGAGTCAGAAATGACTTAGCAACTAAACAATGTTACTGCTTTTATAATGCATTACAACATTACTATTATAATATTGCATTATAGCAATAGCATAATATGTACAATGCTGCATTATAATACTAATAATACTAATGCTAATACTACTACTACTAATAATAATATGTAGTCATTATATTATCTCGGGGATCACCTGCTGCCGGCGTCAACTTCCCTCCGCCCTGTGCGTTCCCACAGAGAGGGCCTCCTCAGGGTGCCACCGGTCAGAGAATGTCGACTGGTGGCGCCCAGGGGGAGGGCCTTCTCTGTGGGCGCCCCGGCTTTATGGAATCAGCTGCCGGTTGAGCTCCGGATGGCACCTGACCTTCGCTCCTTCCGACGCGGTCTGAAGACCTATCTATTTGAACAAGCCGGCCTGGCCTGATGGGGGATGTGTTGGGGGTTTTATTGTGGATTTTTATATTATTCTATTGTTTTAGCTCGGGCTCCTATTTAATTCTTTTTTTAATTTTTGTACTCTGTATTTTTATATGTGCCCTGTTCACCGCCCTGAGTCCTTCGGGAGAAGGGCGGTATACAAATACAATAAAATAAATAAATAAAATAAAATAAATTAGCATCTGTGTTGCAAAGAACTGTAGCTGCTGCCAAAGTAAGTTCAGCTGCTTAAGAGCTGACAAGTGCTGCCAAGCTTGTTAGCTTATTATAACTTAATAGTAAGAGAGTCTGTAAAAATAAATGTCTAGCTGAGAAATCTAAATGCCAAATACTTCAAAACAACTTGTTTAATTTATGGAATAATAAACAACTTCATCTAGTATAAACTATGAAACTAACTGTTAAGAAGGAGGAAAACCCGAGAGGAAGGTGGAATAGAGTATACTCAATACCAGAGAACTATAAAGTAGATAAACTGGAGGTACTATTTATTTACTTAACGTGGTATTTCTGAGTACTTTCTGGCCTAAAGCTTAACTTGTTCACATGATCCCAGAACAGGAAATGTGGCTATAAATAGACAATTACCTTTTGTTATATTACTGGACCTAAAGATGTTGATCACAAGATGCTTGGTTCAGATCCTCAATCAATTAGGTCTGCATAGCTCCAAGATTTAAATGCATAAGTCATCTGAAAGGGGGCGCTTTCAAAGAAGCAACACAAAAAAGGTGAGTTTTGCTTGGCTGTCAAAAATGAGGTCTTAACAATTGCTTTATTTGACAAGTACTATGCTAACAATTTGTCTTATTATCAGGGAAAGATTGGGGCTACCTGAGAGACATTTATGTAATATAATGCAAGAATGGGAACATGTCTTTGGCGCTGGGGCAGAAGTGCCGCTAGGAAAAAAGAAAATCCACACACAATGCACACACGAAAAATATGATGTCCAATAGATATAAATGATGGTTTCCCCATTAGTAACCAAAAAACTACCAAATTACTGCCAGCTTCACAGCTATTTAAAAACATGACATCTCTGTTCTTTGCCCCATGTCAACTTATTATGCTTCATAAATATTTACAGTTGTTTTAAAGATCATTTATATCCTTGCTTGTGATCTTCCATTTTGCCCTTTCTAATCCACTATATATTTTACCCAGAAGTAAACTTAAGTAACCTCAGGGACATTTCCTTGTGAGTATAGAAACCAGGACTGTGCTAAATATTTCAAAAGCAACAAGGCTTCAGGCTAATTTACATTTCCTTTCTGAATGGTTACATTTTTCTCTACTAATTCTTTTTTTCTCTACATGTCTTTGCATTTCAGCATCTACCAATTTAACAAGGATAATTAACTGCAAGAAATTTTTGCCTTGCAGCCCACATGGTACTCTTCCAGTAAGCTTTTCACAGGGCCTGTAAGTTGGACACTTGGTCTTCATGGATTCCATTGATATGAAGTCAGTTTGACATTAAAATCTTTGGACACTTTTCTTTCCCAGAAAATTTTAAAGTATGAGGTAAGCAGGTTTCCACCTAACGATCAAGCCCCAAAATAACTGTTTGATCACCTGATCTTCTGCTTCTGAAACATAGGCCAAGAACACTTGGTAAGGTTACAGGCTAAAGATTACACATTTAAGTGTAAGCATGGAGTTCCTTCCATGTGTTATTTCTGCTAGATATGTAAATAGCAAACACATTGGTCTTTGCTATTTTGATGCATTCTTTTTTATTTCTTAATACCTCCTTCTCCAACTTCTGATTTCTAGGTGTGCTGCCAATTTCATTAACTCTCATTAGGTTGGGTGGACAGAGGAGTATGGGAACTGAAGGCTGACAACACTAGGGAACGCTGCCACTGAGTTGCAGGCAATACCGAAGCATTCATTTGAGCATGTCTCCAATGTCCTCCAGTTTTGGGGACAAGAGTGCTCATCACCCTGTCAGTGAGACTAGCAACCAGGATGTCTGGGGATGAGGGAAGATGTAGTCCAGTACATCAAGACAGCCAGGTCGGGGAAAGATACTTTTTGCATTTGTTTTCAAAACTACCTATCTTGCTTTTTTTTTTTTTAATTCCATTTATATCCCGCCCTTCTCCGAAGACTCAGGGCGGCTTACAAGCTTAGCAGTAGCCTTCATTCTATGTATATGCCTACTTATTAGGGCTTTCACACACACCCCAAGCGGCATTATTACAAAGTCAGCTTAATTGCCCCCAACAATCTGGGTCCTCATTTTACCTACCTCGGAAGGATGGAAGGCTGAGTCAACCTTGAGCCTGGTGGGACTCGAACCTGCACTAATTGCAGGCAGCTGGTGTTACGTAAGGAGGCATTAGCCCACTGCTCCACCAAGGCTTGGGTTTTCATAATAGAAACACACTAGGCTAATAGGTGGTTGTGTTGTTTCTTGGGCAAATGCAGAACATGTATGATTATTAATAATCCACTCCGTTGAGACTGCAGCTACGGTAATTACATCTAACCACATTGCTGAAGAGTGAGATCACTTTCAAGTCTTTGCTTGATCAGAAGATACTGGAATACAATTCAGGCAATTTTTTATTACTGTCACTGAGAGTAAAATAACGTTAAATAAAAAGTTTTACCCATGAAACCTTTCAGTCCACAAGAAAATTGAGAATGATCTTGATGTAATTTAAACCATGTATGATAGAAGCAAACATAACTTTTAACGTGCTGGCCTTTGTCAATCCACCCTTCCCAAAACTTTAAGAAAAGAGCTGTGGTGGCACAGTGGTTAGAATGCAGTATTGCAGGCTAATTTTGTCAACTGTCAGCAGTTCAATTCTCACCGGTTCAAGATTGACTAAGCCTTCCATCACTTCAAGATCGGTTAAATGAGGACCCAGATTGTTGGGGGCAAATATGCTGACTCTGTAAACCACTTAGAGAGGTTTGTAAAGCACTGTGAAGCGATATATAAGTGTAAGTGCTATTGCTATTGCTTCACACAAAAAGGATGCCTTGATATGGATTTTTAAAGCAATATATTAAAACCAGTGAGGGTAAGAGGCCTTTCTTTGCTTGCGTTTGCTCAAAGCATGTACCTACAACTACTACTACACTCTTAGCGAGTTACTGCTATATTATCGGGCCTCCTGGGAAAGAAAGGGATGGAAATCCTTGATGGCTAGTACCTTGAATAGAAACCATTGGCTAAGCTGTATTTGCATGGAAGTTCCACTTGTGGAAATTTGAGGCGCTTCATTTCAGGTAAGGGAGGGGAAGGCTGCAGGCTAAGCAACCCCAAATTGATTAAGAGACTAAGCAGAGAGTAGAAGACCTCAAGCTGGGATGGATGAAAGTAGCCTAAAGGCAAGTTGTTAATGCAAGAAACAAACAAATAGAGCTATGCAATGAATGAGATTATATAACTGTAATATTTGCACAATTAATTTATGTAAGTAAACGTTTAGTAGTAATTTAATAACTAACACTAAAAGTAATTTTGCAAATGTGCTTGATAATAGAGAAGACTGGAAAGTTGCACTGGCTGGCCCACTACCATTTATTTATTTATTTATTTATTTATTTATTTATTTATTTATTTATTTATTTATTTATTAAACTTTTATTCATAAAACATGAAACTCAGTCAGCTGAACACTCAAATTGACTGGCATTAATGGTTGACACGGGCTGCTGCCAGCATCCTAGGTATCAACCAGGTATCTCCTTAAAATGTAATATGTTCCGAGTAGCACCATTTTTTGTAGCTTTGTTGGAGTTATTGCAGGAAGCTGCAATTTCTTGATGTATTTTGCAAAGTTTTGGGACATAGTTCCCAGTGCCCCAATGACAATGGGTATCACTGTTACACGTTTCATCCATAATCGTGCAGTTTCGATGGCTATTATTATTATTATTATTATTATTATTATTATTATTATTATTATTATTAAGAATGTTATCTCCCTTAAATACTTTATAAGTAGCTCAAGGCAGTGAATACACACAATACTCCTTCTTTCACTTTTCTCCACAACAACAACCCTGTGAGGTGGGCTGAGATAAAGTGGTTGGTTTCTAGGCCAGCACCTTAACCAATACACCAAACTGGCTCTCAAGCATCATCAACCCTTGATAGCTGATCCCTCAAATAGAGGAGTTCTCCATGTTCAGGACCTTCCTCTGTCAAATAGCATGCTGCCACACTACCAATGTCTTCATCTTGCCAGATATAGTTGATTCATAAATTGCTTTGCAAACGGATTTTTTTTCTGTTCAGTTGTGTCCTATTTGTGAGATCACATAGAGAAGCCCCTGCAGTTTTCTTGGCAAGGTTTTTCAGAAGTGGTTTGCCATTGCCTCCTTCCCAGGACTGAGAGAAAATGGCCCAAGATCACCCAGCTTGACTTCATGCCCAAACAGGGACTAGAATTCAAAGTCTCCTGCTTTCTAGACTGATGCCTTAACCACTACACCAACCTGGCTCTATGAACATAGATATAAGGTAAAGATAAAGGTTCCCCTGCACATGCGTGCTAGTCGTTTCCGACTCTAGGGGCCGGTTCTCATCTCTGTTTCAAAGCTGAAGAGCCAGCGCTTGTCCAAGGACGTCTCCGTGGTCATGGGGCCGGCATGACTAGACGCCAAAGGTGCACGGAACGCTGTTACCTTCCCACCGTAGTGGTCGCTATTTTTCTACTTGCATTTTTACGTGCTTTCGAACTGCTAGGTTGGCAGAAGCTGGGATGAGTAACAGGTGCTCACTCTGTTACGTGGCACTCGGGATTCGACCCGCCAAACTGCCGACCTTCTGATCGACAAGCTCAGCGGCCTAACCCACTGAGCCACTGCATCCCTGAACATAGATATAGAACGGTATAAAATGCAACTGATGACCTGGAAAGGCTGCAAAGTGTAGACCTTAGACCACAATATTCTAAGTTGCTTGAACCAGAAGGTACAAATGGCGCCAATTAATGGCCTTCTTTGTTTTAATGATCACTTTAATTCAGCAATGAGCTTTACCACCCTCTCCTTGTGTCAGCTAGGATGCCCTCCAACTAGCCTTCGGGTGAGAGTGAGGGACAAAACAGAAGTAGCCAGTAGTTCCATCCTCACATTTCTTATCTTACGCACTTTTAGAGATGACCAGAGAAAGAAATGGTTCTGTTGGAGGAGAAACAGGGAGGTGACTGGCATGTCATGGACTTTTCTCCAGTGGAAAGCTGCCTGGCGGAAGTGCTACCAAACAGTCATTGATCTGCTTACACTTAATCTTCAATCCTTGTCCCTTTTTCACTATCGCTAGGATTAAAATCTCACATCCAAAAGGTTTTTGCCCACTGTGGATATAATGGACTGATGTGATATCTTTGTTTAGATTGTGGCACGGATACATATACATTCAGAAGTAAATGCCAGCAATTGATCGAAAACCCCAACTGTAACTCATTTGTCAGGAGAAAAGTGTGAAACAGCAGAAATAAATGGAAATAATCAATTGGGCTGCAAAACTCACAGATGAGGAAAAACCTTTTGCTGGGCAAAAAGGAACAAATCATTCAAATGGTGTCCTTTTTAAATGGCATCTTCTTCTTGGTCCCAGCAAACAAGTGAGACAATTTACAATTAAGGAGGAATATTTTCTTCCTTATTCCAAATTTCCTAAAGGTGTATAAAACGTGTTAGGCTTTGTCATCCATCACCTTAGAAAGAAGGCAAGTAAATGCCCTAATGGGGGACAGGGGCAGTTAAATGCAGGGTGGAGATCCAGATTTATGCCTATTTATTTTCTGTCAATGTTTTAAAAAAGGGCAAAAAGCCTTCAGCTCAGCAGGAGGACAAGTTCATCACAATTTTTTTTTCTGGAACATGAGCCTGTGGACTCATGTAGATTGTCTCACCTTTCCAATTGTCGAGAAGTCCTACGGGACTTCTGGACAACTTGGGAAGCTGAGACAATTAAGAAAACACTAGTGTCAGATGTGGGACTGTGGGACTTCTGGACAACTTGCAAAGCTCAGGCAATTAAGAAAACACTAGTGTCAGATATGGGACTGTGGGACTTCTGGACAACTTGCAAAGTTCAGGCAATTAAGAAAACACTAGTGTCAGATCACTGTTTTTCACCTTAGAGTCAATCTTAAATCCTGGCAACTACATGGACAAATCCATGCAGGGTTTTTTGACAGGATTTTTGGAAGCGGTTTGACATTGCCTTCTTCCCAGGGTTGAGAAGGTGTGATTGGTCCACCCAGATGACTTCCAGTAGCTGCTGATTTGCTGTTCTTTACTGCTTCCTCTCAAAATCTGCAATCTCAAATACATAGGTGGTTTCTGTACAGAAATGGGGGGCCTGCCAAGTTTATCTAAATTGAGAAATGGTCTGCTAAAAGGATATATAGGTGTGGTTAGATGTTTGCATACATTTAGTACCTAAATTTGCTCTAATATGTCCAATAAGTGCCCGGTAGAAAAAGTACCAAACAAAGAGTGGGATGGCATTTGTCATTATGATCAATGAATACAAAATAAGTTTAGCATTCAGTCATTTGGTGTTAAGCAACAGAGGCCCACATTTGTTCATGCAAGGAACAGACCATTCTTGCATTGTTAACATTTGATTTTTTTATTGCAGTGATTTACGGTCAGACTTTCTGGATCACCAGTTTGCAAGATTATAAAAAGAAAATGAGTGAGTACACAGAGGTATGTTATAGTAGTAGGAATATATTGCCACGTATACCATGCAAAGCTGCAACCCTATATTCGTTTTATCTGACAATGAGTCTTATCAAACACTGTAGGATTTAGCTGTGACTGTTTTCCACTGAGGTAACTTTGATTACCGTATTTTCCGGCATATAAGACGACCCCTACATTTCCTGTTAAATTATAGGGTTTGGGCTATACTCGCCGTATAAGACTACCCCTCTTCCAACGCACACCAAATAAAAATTAAAAAACATCAGATTTGATTTTAATATGGTAATTTTAATTCAAATGCTTATGACATGCAGGTGCTTAGTAGGAAAACTGTCACTTATAAACATAAGGCTGTTTGTCATCAAACATGTAAACATAAAACAGTGCAAGTGGATTAAACTATAATAATAATAATAATAATAACAACAACAACAACAACAATAATAATAATAATAATAATAATAAGAAGAAGAAGAAGAAGAAGAAGTAGTAGTTGGAGGGGACCTTGGAGGTCATCTAGTCCCACCCCCTGCTAAGGCAGGAAACCCTATACCATTTCAGACAAATGGCTGGCCAGTCTCTTCTTAAAAACTTGCAGTGTTGGAGCATTCACCACTTCTGGAGGCAGGTTGTTCCACTGGTTAATTGTTCTAACTGTCAGGAAGTTTCTCCTTAGTTCTAGGTTGCTTCTCTCCTTGATTAGTTTCCATCCATTACTCCTTGTCCTGCTTTCAGGTGCTTTGGAGAATAGCTTGGCTCCCTCTTCTTTGTGGCAGCCCCTGATTCCAGCAACCATTCCCTATTTTCCTAATTCACTTTTTCACTTTTCCTAATTCACTCTAAAGCTTTCCCTGCGCAGAGCCTTAAGTAACACAAGCTGCCTGCAATTAGTGCAGGTTCGCATCCCACCAGGCTCAAGGTTGACTCAGCTTTCCATCCTTCCAAGGTAGGTAAAATGAGGACCCAGATTGTTGGGGGCAATAAGCTGACTTTGTAATAATGCTGCTTGGGGGGGGGTGAAAGCCCTAATAAACAGGCATATACACAGAATGAAGGCTATTGCTAAGCACATTGATTTGTGCTTTAAGTTGTAAGCCACCCTGAGTCTTCGGAGAAGGGCAGGATATAAATGGGATTTTTTTAAAAAAAAGACCAAATGGGAGATCCGCTCCAGGTTTTCCAGCCAGCCCGCCCAGTTCCTGAGTCAAATGTGTCCTTAGAGCTAAGCCGCTGCTCTGGCTGCTGCCTTCCCCACCTGCCTTTCAAGTTGGGATATACTACAGCTGGTCTTCAACTTTAGAAGAAAAGACGCCCAGACCCCAGCCTGTAAAAAATCACAGACTGCAGCTTCTTCTCCAATTGGTCCCGCTTTCCCTGCGCAGACTAAATGGGAGATCCGCTCTAGGTTTTCCAGCCAGCCCTGTCCCTAAATTTTCAGCACCCCGCGTATAAGACGACCCCTGACTTTTGAGAAGATTTTCATGGGTTAAAAAGTAGTCTTATACGCCGGAAATTACGGTAAATGGATTCCAAATATGTCCTATGCCCTAATACGTATGTGTTTTCTAAATGGCCAGATTTTTTTAAATCTTCCAGCAGTTGTATATAGAATTGTAAAGCTGATTGTTAAAATTATGAAATGTAATAATTCACAAAAATTTTGAGTACTCAGAAAGAATGTCTGCTGGCATGCTTATCTTTACTGAACAAAAATAGCTGGAAAGGTACTTTGTAAATCTCATTAGCCTGTTATTAAGGATAAGGATAAGTGTCAAGCTAGTGGCTTTCTTTAAATTTGTGTTCTATTTTTTTTTTAAATCTCCATATAGACCATTAATGTGGTCTGCTCTTGGAGTTTCTGAATTGTGATTGAAAGGAACAGAAGTTTTTTAGGAGAGATGTCTCAACATTACAAAAAACATACTTTTGTTGCTTTTCGAAATGGATCTTTTTTTCTTTTGCATTTGAGACACAATATAGTTCCACACTATATTTTTTGTTTGCTGCTTATTGATTTCAGTGCTTCTATTTCTAGACTAATGTGAAAGTACCTCTTGGAACCAAAAGCCTAGATGTTGGTTTGTTTGTTTTTTGCATTCCTAGCAAGATGCTACTTTATGATGTGATTATTACTCATGGAGCATCAGGTGATATGAATTTCTCCCTTGTTTCTTTGGCAAACTACCTTGCATCTAATGGATTTTTGTGTCTGTGATTCACCTGCAAAAGCCTTAATGTCATTCATCGGGCTTAAAGCATATAAAGCAGTTATGGTACGAAAACTAAGTTTGCTTTCAAGAGAACAAAAAAATTGGATGCTTTAAAGAATCGTAAAGTAGCTAACATTTTTTTATTTTATTTAAAAAGTTTTACAATACATTTTGACTTTAATCCCCCCCTCCCCCACCCCTATCTAACCCTCCCTATCCCTCTCCCCCATTCCCTCCCCCCCCCCGACTTCCCAGAGCTAAATACAGGGTATAAAATCAAAAAACAAACATAAGCACCCCTATGTTATCAACAATAAACTATTAATTCTATCTCCCTCTAGCTCATATAAAATGAATACAAACAATATTAATATTACAAATAAAGTAAAAAAGAAAAAGAGGAAAACAGAAAAAGAGCTTTACTCAGAATAGATTTTCTTAATCCCAGTCCTTATTCATATTAATTTCAAAAAAAAGAAAAAAAACTTTCACCTACTATTTACATTCTCCAACCTTTCTAATTTCTAAACAAATTCTCAGTTACGCGCCAAAAGCGCCTATCTCTATTAACCTTAATAATCTCCAACCAAACTAAACTATGATCAAAAATAGTTCTTGCATGTATCACGACAAATGTCTCGCAGTTCCAAATCATCTTTGAGTTCAAATAAAAAGAGTAAAAAAAAAGGTTTAAGCAGTCTGTAAGACAACTTGTTGTTAATTAGGAGCTTGCATACCCATTCTTAGTTCAACACATTTTTAGTCCATAACCCTAATATACTTTTCTAACAAGCAAATAACATCAATCTTAAATTGTGTTAAATATTAAAAAAAACTTTCTTTCTCCTCTATGATAAATTTAATCCATTGACATTCTAATTTAAAAATTTAATCACC
The DNA here is from genome assembly GCF_964194415.1 of Vipera berus. Lineage (NCBI taxonomy): Eukaryota > Metazoa > Chordata > Lepidosauria > Squamata > Viperidae > Vipera > Vipera berus. Next base: position 99,513,284 of record NC_138206.1, read on the forward strand.
AATCTTGACGCTCCAAAGCTTTTGGAGCACGTCTGTCATGACCCCCAAAACTTCTTTGGACCGCGCCCCTCCCACAGCTTCACTGTAAGTACACTTTGGAGATTCCATAACTTTCTGCTGGTCTTGCTCTTGCTCTCGTCTCGCTCTTCTTAGGGCGGCACGCGTCATCCTCTGGCCTCCTGCAACAACCGATGAGACTGTATCTTGATCCCCTCCAACACCATTGTCCTCTATCTGTCTATCTGCAACATCTTGAAGCTTTCCCTCGCCGTATCCCTTTACAGCTTCCAAAAATGATAGGGGGGTTGCTTTTAACACATTACTATAAAAATCACGTGCCTGGGCCACAGTAACCAGACAATGTCTTTTACCTTCGTGCGTCACCACCAGTCCAACTGGAATCTCCCATCTAAACTTAATATCACATTTCTTAAGTTCCTGTACTAGAAATGCAAAATCTTTCCTTCTCCTTAAAATCTTCGGAGGAATCTCTTTTAAAACCAAGACTTCTTGCTCAGCCACTACCAATTTAGTATCATAAGCAGCTTGAATGACTTCATCTCTAATTACTCTCTTTGTAAAATAGACCACCACATCTCTGGGTAACTTCCTCTGTCTTGCAATCCATGAATTTACACGAAAAATTTTGTCCATATTTCCCTCAATTTCAGATGCTGGCTGGCCCAATACCCCTTCCAGAGCCTCAGAAATCAGCTGCTTTAAATCTTCTTTACAATTCTCCTTTAAACCCCTGATTCTAATAGCATACTGCATCTGATGATACTGAACAAGGCTCAATTCTCCGTCCATTTTATCCCTTATATTTTCATTTTCTAATACCTTTGCTTCTAATATAGAGTTCTTTTGACTGAGATCCTTCACTTTTACATCCAGCTGTTGCACACATTCAGCTACAGATTCAATCATAGACAACATGTCCACCCTCATTGCTCTAAACTTCTCTTCCATCTTCTTCTCCAATTTCTCCATTTTCTCCTCCAGCTTTTTCAACTTTTCATCCATCATGTCAGACATCAATTGTGAATGCTTTCCAAGAGCATCTTGTAAATCCTTAAGCGTCAATGCCGGAGGAGGTGCAGGAGGAAGCAAAGCTTGCAATGAGGTCTGTTGCACCAGGGAAGACCCCGCACTCCGAAGAGCTTTAGAAGTTTTAGCCGCCATCTTCCCCCACTTTCACTTATTGCGCACTTTCACTTTAAAGCTATAAAATCCATTGAGCTAGAGAGTAAAGATAAGAGTCCACATCACCTTGACCTCCTGTACCCGCTCTGCCTGCATCTTGATAATCAAAAGTATTTCCTTTTGGCAGGGGTGGTTGCTAACGCCTGGCTCTGCTCCATAAATCCCGGAGCAGGGGCGCTGCGCAGCTCGGAGCAACCCAGGCTTCGGGGGGGCTCAATCCTTCAGCCGCCCAAACTCTCAGCTCAGGCGGCCCCGGAGAGCTCAACCCCTACCTGGGGCCTCACCCCCTCCTCTTCTCCCGAGGAGGGGGCTTCAAATCCATCTAAACAGCTGATCGGCGCTGTTTACGATGGAAAAACACAGCTGCGGAGCGGGCAGCCCGAAAACGGCTGTCTTCGGCATCGCGTCGCCACCGGAAGTCAAAGTAGCTAACATTTTTGTGTAGCTCTTATAGGGCTTTAGTAGTTCATATACAAATACTACTGCGTTTGTATTTGTTAAGATATATAGTTACTTCTCTCCCAAATTTAAGAGATCATAACGTTCTTGTACAAGAAGCATTTGTTACTCTGTATAATTATGCATTTACCTTTACTTATCTGTAATGTTAAATACCTATCCAACAGCATTATATTTTGATCTAATATTCTATTTTTTTATTATTTATGGTAGATATTGGTTAGTTGGTAGTGTATCACAAAATATTGTTTTAATCTTTACCTTTAACTCCCATTGTTAAACTAACTGAAACTTTTTAAAAAAGGAATATTTAAGATTGTGAGATGACTACAAACTTTCTGGAATTTTTTTTGGAGGTAAGAAAATTGATATCTTATGAATAAAGAATTATTGAATAATTGCAGTACACACTCCTAATGATCAGAGAATGAGTATGATTCTGTAGAGGCACATTTGGGAACAGAAGAAAAAACTTATTTTATTCACTTATTTAGCTGCGAGAACATCTTGAATAATTATACTATAATCAGTTAAGCTTAATTTCATACGTTTCCAGATGGTTGTATGAAAGAAAATATTCTAGGGACTATTGGGAATTATAGACAGCAATAAACTTTATTGTTATAAGCAGAGCAATGAATTATTGTGTTGGTAAATTAAAGTTTACATGTGAATATATTGAGAGATCATTTCATCCTTGTTTTCTAATGAATGCAGATTGTTCAATGGGTCCCTGTGCTGCTGCTAGTGTGACACAGCAGGCTAACCAAAACAACAATAGCTTCATCCTAAACCTGCCTTATCCACTGCATCATCCAAAGCTTCAAATTAAACTCTGAAGTGAAGATTTATTGGTCATTAATTCCCCCATTTAGTTTGTGTCTGGGACTACGGATGTGATAAGAGAAGGTTATCAGATGTATACAGAAGGACACAAAACCTGATTTCACCTGCTTGTACAATTGTTAGAGAAGTGGGAAATGAACTTCAAGCAAAGTTTTTTTTATATATTCTACAGGTAGTCCTCGATTGACACAATTGAGCCCAAATGTTATGCTGCTAAGTGAAACATTTGTTAAATGAGTTTGCTCTATTTTACAACTTTTCTTGCCACATTTGTTAAGCGAATCATTGCAGTTGTTAAGTTAGTAACATGGTTGTTAAGTGAATCTGGTTTGCTCATTAACCTTGCTTGTCAGAAGGTTGTAAAAGCTGATCACATGACCCCGGGACACTTGCAACGGTCATAAAATATGAATCAGTTACTAAACATCTGAATTTTGATCCATGTGACCATGGGGATGCTGCATAGTATTATAGGCAGCTAACTGCTGAATAAGATTTGCAGACCAAGAATCCATTTTTAGTATTTGTCACTCAGTACTGATATTTTGACAAAAACTTAAAATCGATGTAATATATATTGGATAGCAGTTTCTGAAGTAAACTTTTCTGTGTTTATTAAGTTTTCTAATGTACGCTGTATCATTTATACACCGTTACTTCCCTCTGGAAAAAACTTCAAAGAAAAGAAAGCATCATAATTTTAGTTTGCTGCACTTCTTGTAACACTTCTCTTGAGCCTAAAATAGCAAAAATGATGCCCTCTAATCACACTGATCAAAAATCATATTAATTGGGGTACAGTGTTAAAACGTTTGCCAATATGTTCTTGAAGTTTAAAAACTAAACTTTACAGCAATTTTCCCCCCTTTTTCTGAGTTATCCAAACTTGAATTTGTGGCAGTCACAAATCATCTAAGAGCTAGTGACTTTGTATGGTTACAACAAATGCATGCTGTATGAAGCAAAATTATAGTTACTTGTCCACAGTCTCCAGGAGTCAAAACAGATTTTGAAGGAACACTTACACACTCTCCAGCACCAGTGGTTCAAGATATTAGACACAATGGTATAAAGGCCCTCCACAGTTTGTTATTTGAGCCAGATATACTGATGGCTTTAAAATTAAATTTGTTTTACCCAAATTGAGCTCTAAGTCAGCAGTCCCCAACCTTTCCGGCTCTGGGGTCCGGCAGCAGTAGGTGGCGGCAGCGGGAGGGAGGGGATGGTTTCGTGCATGCAATTTAATCCCGCAAATGTGCATATGGAGCTTTGGGCACTTGCCTGCCGCTTGCATGGCCTGCTCTCCAATGGGCTATGGACCGGTAGCAGTCCGCGGACCAGGGTTGGGGACCTCTGCTATAAATGAGATCCATACAGTTTCACTATGCTTAGAAATATGTTACCAATACAGATATAAAAGGCGAGTTATTAGATGCTATTGGTTTTGTAATAAATTTATAGCTAATAGAAAGGTTGTTCAAACTTTGTCTTCAAATAAAAGTGACTATCCATTTATGGAAAGAATATTTATTTATTTATTTAAAAAAGAGCTTATAAAAGCAGTGTTGCATTAATACTGCACAAAAGAGGTCATCCAGATGATTTCACGCTTAGTAATTTATTACCCTCAGAAGGTGATTAGGTAAATATTTCCAGCCACGGGGTTTCCTCTGTCTCATCAGAGTTCTTCTTTGACCTGCAAGTAAGATGAAAAACGTGAGTATCGAACCTTATAACACTGAATTGTTTAACTTTGTTTGTGTTCCAAATACCTTATTCTGTTATGCCGGTTCCCTTTGTAGTTAACACACATTTTTGCAATAATGGATTTTGATGGCCTATGGTTATTCCAAGCATCTGGAATATATCATCCTCACTTTTGCATTGTCATGTATCTAAAAAGTGTGTGTGGACTGTGAGAGCTGATCTGTTCATCAATGGCCCAGTCTCTTGGGAAGTAGTGGACCCTCTTTCTTTGAAGGTCTTTAAGGAGGGTCTGGTTGGACATCTTTGGGGATTTCTGCACTGATATTTGAATTAGGTTAGATGATCTCTAGGCTCCATTACATTCTGTGATTCTGTGGCCTCCCTGCTGTCTATTCAGCTGTGAACTTATGAACAGGTAGCAACAACCATTTCCAAATCACCCGAGCTTCAGTCTTCCTGATGCCAACTTCTCCTCCCTCTCAGGTCACCTTCATGGTAAGAGTCTATATGAAAACAGTTCTGCTTTTTGATTTTTGATATGCTTTCTTTCACTTTCACCTTCCCTGTCAGAATCCATTTATATCACATTTCATAAATGTATAGGTAGAACAATGTGCTTATTCTGGGGATTCTGCCATCTCTCCGAAGGGGGGGGAGAGGATAGACTTAAGGCGATCTTCAAACAACAGGGAACATTTGAACTGGGGGAGGGAGGGGGAGAGACAGATCTGGATTGCATCTTCATTTACAACTGAAAAGGAAAGCAATAACCATAAAACCAAGGAGAGTTCCCTTTCCCATGGAAGGGCCTGACACCTAAGCAAATGATGAGAGCCTGACCAAATGGATGAGGGGAGGGGCTGAAATGGGAATGCTTTATATAGGATTGAAATGTAACTTGTGTTAGATTCCGTCTTGTATTGCCACAATCGATTCCATCCTAGTAAACATTTTCCTTTTGGACTAAACTTGCATCCAAGAGTTCTTATTTCCTAAGATGTGGATTGAGGTGGGTCCTGACATTCCCCTTAAATCTAACAAGGAGGTTTTGAGAAATATTTGCTTCTTACTCAATCTGAAATTGTCTTCAAAGGAAGGACATGGCTTCCTTGTAGGTAGTGTCTGGGACATGTAGATATCAAGATGAGGAAAGAACTTAAAATGCAACGCCTGGTCATATCAATTAGAGTAGCTTTATAGGTCCCCAAGTGCTATACCTTAGCTTACTGCTAAGCTTGTAAGCCGCCCTGAGTCTTCGGAAAAGGGCGGGATATAAATGGAATTAAAATTAAAAAAATAAAAAAGATAGTATAGGTCTTGTGCTGTGGTACGTAAAAGGATGTATAGTCAAGGCTATCGTCTTCCCAGTTGCAATGTATGGCTGTGAAAGTTGGACCATAAGAAAGGCTGAGCGCCAAAGAATTGAGGCCTTTGAGCTATGGTGCTGGAGAAGACTCCTACGAGTCCCTTGGACTGCAAGGCGATCAAACCAGTCAGTCCTAGAGGAGATCAGCCCTGACTGCTCTTTAGAAGGCCAGATCCTAAAGCTAAAACTCAAATACTTTGGCCAACTAATGAGAAGGAAGGACTCACTGGAGAAGAGCCTAATGCTGGGAAAGATTGAGGGTAAATAGAAGAAGGGGATGACAGAGAATGAGGTGGCTGGATGGAGTCACTGAAGCAGTAGGTATGAGCTTAAATGGACTCCAGAAGATGGTAGAGGACAGGAAAGCCTGGAGGAACGTTGTCTATGGGGTCACGATGGGTCGGACACTACTTCGCAACTAACAAAAATGTAAAAGCAATCCTCAGAACATTAGGAATTTTTTTAAAAAAGCCACATAGGCCTCATAAATCTCCCTTCTGCAAAAGATATTTACAGAAAATTACTGCAGTTCCCCATTTAAATTGCTTTTGTCTCTCTTTTTAAATTTGCAATCCCCTCCACATCATCTTGGAAACACTATTTAATTAGGGGAATAATAGATATTTAAAGGGATGCATCTTGACTCTAGTTGCAGCCTTGCACTTGGAAAACAATGTTTTGAATAAGTAAAGAATTAGGTAATGTAGTTTCTTCACATAGAATACCTTTAATTCTAGTTTTTCTGAATATACAAAGCCTTCCTCTCATTGACCTGATAGGTTTTAGCTTGTATCTTAAGATTTAGTTTACATGTGTTAGAACCTTTCGTTCATTCCCTCCTGGTACATGAAAAGCAATGAAAAGTTCCATTCTGACACTGTAATATTTGTGTTACCAAGCTAAGAGCCTGAGTGGCATAACAGTGTTCTCATTAACATCAGGTCAGGATGCTCAAAAACCAACTCCTAAAATACTAACTTGTGCATGCTGTACCTTTGTTCGGTGGCAATTACAGGGAAAGAGGTCTTCAGCAGGCTGGTCCACTGTCTCCATGCCATCCCTAACTTTGGGATCACTCACTTGTAGCTTGGCATATTCCTAATGATAAAAAATTAGAGGAGAATATTTTTTGCCTTGCTCCTTCAAACAATAACCACTCAATCTTAAGGGGGACAATGAAAAAAAACCCCAGTCCTACATTGGAAACTTTCCATGTATTTGAAAAGGCTTAAGGAGCTTTACGAGGGTCTTAAAAGTCTTCCAGATGCTTCCAGCATCTATTTCACTCATCAGAATTCCAGAAAACCTCTTTCAGTAGGGACATACTGAACATATCACATAAAACCTGGGATGGTCCTTCAGCTGACGAACATTGTGTACTGCTGTTTTAGGGCAACAAGTGGCCCATGCTGCTTTAGGAAATTTGGATTCTGTAATATTCAATATCGTATAACACTATTAGGGGACTTGCTAAAACATTGTCATCTCTGTGAATGCACAGTCTGTGTTTTAGAAAGAGGCTTTCTAAAGTTCAGCTCTTTAATCATTGCTGATGGCTGTTTTTGAGGACCCCATCTTCTCTTTAAGAAAGGCATCTGTAGAAGCTCAAATGCATCCTTAGCAAGTGCTTACTTGAATTTAGGAGGACATAACCTAATCACTTGCAGATTCTACCAATTCAACTCTGTTAGTGATGCATTTTTAAAAGTTTCCCGATAATCTAGGCCACGGGTGTCAAACTCAATTGCATCACGTGATATATTGTGACGTATCGTGACATTTTTTGCCTTTGTGGAGCTGGGGTGGGCGTGGCCTGCATGTGACGCATCCGGCTGGCGGCCGGCAGACTGACACCTCTGATCTAGGCAGTCTTGTGTCCAATTCTAATGTAGCTGAATGCATAACATTTTGAAGCCATAAAATAAACCATGTTAGAGAGAATAAAAATGGACTTAGAGAATGTGAAAGTACCTATATGTTATGGGAACGCAAACATGAATTCAGTTATCTAGTTCAGGTGCTGCCTTGCTCTTTAGAGTTGTAAAGTAACCATTAACGTAACGTACAGAGAGGGAAACCTGATCTATTACTTAAGATTGTTGAAGGATAAAAATGAGGAAGGAGAAAAGTACCGTATATACTTGAGTATAAGCCGAATTTTTCAGCCCACTTTTTGGGCTGAAAAATCCACTTCGGCTTATACTCCAGTGGAAAAAAAAAAAGAACTGTCCCTTCGTTCGGGCCAGGCTGCTGAGAGAAGGGAGCGGCAGAGCCTTGCAGAGCTGCTCCCTTCGGCTCCTCTTTGTTCAGGCCAGGCAGCCGAGAGAAGGGGCAGCAAAGGCTTGCAGAGCTGGTAGAGGCGGCGGCAGTCCGGCGTTTGCGTTTTTTTGTGTGTCGAGCCCCGTGGGCCCGACACACAGGAAGGGGGGGAATGCCGGAATGCTGCTTCCCTACCAGCCATTCCCGTGGGTCTGACACACACACGCACGCACGAGGGGGAGAAACAACGCTGGACTGCCGCCGCCTCTACCAGCTCTGCAAGCCCCCGCCGCCCCCTTCTCTCAGCTTCCTGGCAGCACATCCCGCAGGGGAGGTCTGCTAGGGAGGTGGCAGTCCGGTGTTGTTTCCCTCCTCGTGCGTGTGTATGTGTGTGTGTGTGTCAGACCCGCAGGAATGGCTAGTAAAGGTGGCGGCAGTCCGGCATTTGCGTTTCTCTGTGTGTCAAGCCCCGTGGGCCCGACACACAGGAGGGGGGGACGCCACTTCCCTACCAGCCATTCCCGCGGGTCTGACACACGCACGCATGCATGAGGGGGGGAAACGCTGGACTGCCGCCACCTCTACCAGCTCTGCAAGCCTTTGCTGCCCCTTCTCTCCGCTGCCTGGCCTGAACAAAGAGGAGCCGAAGGGAGCAGCTCTGCAAGGCTCTGCCGCTCCCTTCTCTCAGCAGCCTGGCCTGAACGAAGGGACGCCCCTTCGTTCGGAACAGGCAGCGGAGAGAAGGGGCGGCAGAGGCTTGCAGAGCTGGTAGAGACGGCGGCAGTCCAGCGTTGTTTCTCCTCCTCGTGCGTGCGTGTGTGTGTCAGACCCACGGGAATGGCTGGTAGGGAAGCGGCATTCCGGCATTCCCCCCCTTCCTGTGTGTCGGGCCCACGGGGCTCAACACACAAAAAAACGCAAACGCCGGACTGCCGCCACCTCTACCAGCCGTTCCCGCAGGTCTCACACACACACACACACATGCACGAGGAGGGAAACAACGCTTGACTGCCGCCTCCCTAGCAGACCTTCCCTGCGGGATGTGCTGCCAGGAAGCCTGGCAGCCTGATGAGCGGACCCTGCGAACCGCGGCCCGAGCCAGCTCCGGGATGCTGCCAGAGTCAACGAGCGGCTCGGCGTGGCACAGAATATAGATATGTTGCTAAGAAGGGGCCAAGCTTATACTTATACTCGGCTTATACTCGAGTCAATAACTTTTTTCCCTTTTTTGGGTAAAATTAGGGGTCTCGGCTTATACTCGAGTCGGCTTATACGGTAGATATATTGACTTTGCTCTTTCAACAGAATTGTGGGGACTGATGTAATTCAATAAATGAAGGTCATCAAAGAAATGGAGACCTCTTGGAGTGCTCCACTCACAAAGACATGTTGCCTTCATGCAAGGCCTCTCAGTGAAAGCTATGACAACTGAAGTCAAGGATGGAGAACATTTTTCACCCTCAGGTGACTACATCTAATAATATTTCTAGCATAGGCTGATAATCTATCATTTTACAGGTAAAAGAACTCAACACTCTAATCACATTTCTTAAAAGTATCTATTTGCTATTGAGGTCCAATGATTCTTTCTGGAGTTCTACTTAACTATTGAGATACACCTAATTAATTAGTGGGGTCAAATTTAAAAAAAAGATGTACTAAATAAAACTGTTCATCTTAAGATGCTTTCTTAAAAAAAATCAGCTCCAAAATGCTCAAATAAACACCTTCCACTGAGCAATGGTTGCTCTTTCAAATGTTAGAGAGCCAAGAATCCATTTGTTTGCAAGCTGGAATTGCTGATCACATTATTAGGAAATCCTGGAGGAAAACAAAACAGAAGCCTAATATGCTTACTTGAAATAGTAAATAATGGAAGGGGTCCAATATATTTCAGCAAAGGTTCTTCCCCTCAAATGATAGTAAGAGTTACCAAAATTAACATTAAAGCTGTAATGTTAATTCTTTTCCATCCGTTTTTACACACATGGATTTTCATATTTTTTCATGTCTTATTTTTCATTCCCTGTTTTCAGAAACTACTGAGGATAGAAGAGGCTTCAAGTTAGCTTATGGATTTGGTAGTTTCACTTTCTCATAGAAAAATGGAACAACTCAAGACAAGCGGTCCCATAATGATTAGCAAAACAAACTACTAATTTTTAAAATTAAATAAAGATGGGGCCCATTGTTAATCCCCTATCTCAGCAGATTTCAATGTAAGTTCAACAAAGCAAAATGAAACTGACCTGAAATAGTTTGAAATAATAACAGAATATATGATCACCCATAAGAGTGTTCCTTGCAAATTCTTGTCCTGCTTTTGCAATGTTCTTTGCCTACCAAGGGGAAAATGGGGTAGGGAAGACAGAAGGAATAAATACTGAATTAATGCATTTTCATATTTAAACTTTAGTTTTCCTAAATATCCTTTTCCACCCATTCCTATCCACATATTAATTAGTTTCCAATGATCACAGCTCAAAATAAATCCAACTGGAAGAGTTAATTAAAAAGAAATATAAAATTACTAGCATTCCTTAGCTAGCAATAGTGGAAAATACATATACCTCAGAGTTGACCTCTTGGGCTTTTGGTGTATTCCAGGTTTGCTTTTTTTTATTGCAGGTGGTTCACGAATACACTACTTACAGGTAGTCCTCGACTTACAACAGTTCATTTAGTGACCATTCAAAGTTACAATGGCACTGACATATGTGACTTATGACCGTTTTTCAGAGTTACCACCTTTGCAGCATCCCCTTGGTCATGTGATCAAAATTCAGATGTTTGGCAACTGGATCATATTTATGATGGTTGCTGTGTCCTGAGGTCACATGATCCACTTTTGCCACCTTCTGACAAGCAAAGTCAATGGGGAAGTCAGATCCACTTAACAACCGGGTTACTAACTTATCATCTGCAATGATTCACTTAACAACCGTGGCAAGAAAGGTTGTAAAATGGGGCAAAGCTCACTTAGCAAATGTCTCACTTAACAACAGAAATGTTGGGCTCAATTGTGGTCGACAGTCGAGGGCTACTTCTACTATTATCAGTGCCGCCCAGCTTCATTCACTAAGATGGGCGGCTATAAAAATTGAACAAAATAAATAAACCAACCTAACATGGTTATGAAACATGAACAAGAAAACACCAGTGAGCTCATAGCACACAAGAAGGTAACAACAACGATACCAAATGAGAATTATGAATCAAAAACTAGATTCAGTTTTACGTAACAGGACAATCTCCCTCAAATCAAGCTCAACTGATCTGACTTGATGGATGCATCCATGTGGTCTTTGCGGCCGCAGAAGAGGAATGGTTCGACTCTGCCTTCCTTTAGGCAGGGGTAGGCAACCTTGGCTCTTTTATGACTCATGGGCTTCAACTCCCAGAATTCCTGAGCCTGCTTTAGGGAATGTTTTGACTCCAAGGCTAGCCTACAGTCCTGGTACTTCCTGGATATCTTCCATCAAAATACTAACCAAATCTGATCTGCTTATTTCCAAAGCCCACACTAAGTCAGACAGATGCCATCATCTGTTGAAATAAAGATAAAATTCTATAAAATAATGACATCATTTCAAATTTTAAAAAAGTTTACTTAGGCTTGATGTTCCAAAATAAACACACAGGATGGGACGAGGAGAAAAACTGTGCTCGTGTTACAGAGAATCAAATTCGACGTACTTTCCAATCTTAAAATGCCTAAATCAGATAGTTCTTGCCATGCTAACAAATTAGTGCCTGGTTCCTAATAACTCTGTTTGCTTGTTTGCTTATTTCAACTTGGACACTGACCATCTCAAGGAACTTCATAGCAAACAACAACTATACAAAAACCTACAACAATGATAACGATCAGAAAGCAGAGGCTCAGTCAGTAAGTCAAACATGTTATATGTTTGCAAAAGGCTCCAACCACTCTAGCCTAAAACCTGGGAGAAAAGCCAGGTCTTTCAGGTCGTCTGGAATACTATCAGAATGGGATCCGCATGATTTTCAGGGGTAAACGTCATTTGAGAGGGAAGACACCACTATAGGAGCTGTGGCAGTGCAGTAGTTAGAATGCAGTATTGCAGGCTAATTCTGCCCATAGCCAGAAGTTCGATCCTGACCAGTTCAAGGTTGACTCTGCCTTCCATCCTTCCCAGGTCGGTAAAATGAGGACCCAGATTGTTGGGAGCAATATGCTGACATTGTAAACCATTCAGAGACTGCTGTAAAGCATTATGGAGCAGTTTATAAGTCTAAGTGCTATTGCTATAGAGAAGGCATACATACAACAGATGGTACTGCATAGGTGTATCTGTGTAAGAAAGTTCAAATCACAGTTAACCTTTTAAAGATTTCTCTGTATCTAGAAAAATCGTGGCCACTTTCTTATTTTTCTGATTCAAATTATCAATAGCATTCAAAATGTATCTAAAATTATCACTCAAAGTGATAGCTCTTCAAGACAAATCCAATCCGATCAGTATATTAATTCAATTAGAAGGTCACTTAGATTCTTTCCAAGTATTGGCATACAAAACTTAGAAACTACATTAAATATTGAAATAGATCTATACAATCCTGGATGAGTCAGGTACATCCCCTATGTATAAATCAGAGAAGTTAAAGCTTCCTTCCAGGAAGTATTTGGTATTGATTATCATTCATTATCTCAGTTAATGGTAATGCCACATTTAGATTGATTTGATCTCTTGGCTGAAGCATGTGCCGTTTCATTTTATACTATATTTATATTGATTTTTGAGAGATGTGTGCACTATATAAACCAAATCATCAGACAAGTTTCCTGGAAAGTCTTATGTATATTACAGAAAATTCATCTGATCCTAGAGTTATTCAAATGCATCGCTTCATTTCCTTTTCAGTAATTGGTTTGTTGAGAACTTCCTTTTGTTTGTAAGCTGTATTGTTTCTAGTTACACTTCAGTGGGTTTTTTCAAATTTGTTTTGATATAAAATTTGAAATATTTAAGAAATGGATTTTTTGTCTATTGTAGAAGCCTATCTGCTGCCATGCAAAATAAAAGTAACAATTATTTTCTCTTCTTCCTTTTGAATTTAGTAAGTCAAATTTACCTGGTTTATTATCTTTTTTCAAAATATTTTTCACATTTTTAAATGTTTCCACCTTCCTGTAGATGTCATTCCATTGAATTCTGCAGTTCTTATAATTCTGTTGCTAGAATTGTGGGCAGCTTTTCAAAGAGGCCTGTCGCTATTCCTAAAATAAGCTGCTATGCTACCCTAATCCGTACGTGAAATTATTATTTGCAAAAACAGATTTACTCATTTCATCGTAGAAAATACAGGTAGTGGAAATACTTTTAAGAACCTCTTTGCTTTGATAAGTTTCCAAGAATATAGGATATTACAACTACTATAGAAAATCAAAATACCTATGATATTTCCTTCATTTGATGGGCAATCTCAGTTAACAGAGACATCTTCATTACAACATAATGTTCTAGACAATTCATAGTAGTCAGATGCTGCTGAATAACAGCATGTGCTTCGCATTCAGAAAAGACCCTAGGGCCAGTTCTTTGCACCTAAACTGAGGAGGGAACAATTTCTGCCTCAAACCTTGGAAAAGCCACTGCCAGTCAAGATCAACAAGTTTCTGAAATGCACTCATGACAGCTATTACTGGCAACTGCTACAGGATAAACTAAATATAAACTGCTACAGGATAAACTAAATATTTGCCTACAGGGGAAATAGGTCGACAGACGATGCCATAGCTACTGCTTTACACTCTGTAGCAAGTCATCTCGAGAAACCTGGAAGTTACGTCAGGATGCTTTTTGTTGACTACAGCTCGGCTTTCAACACCATTTTGCCGAGCATTCTCATCAAGAAGCTGACTGACTTGAAATTCTCCCCCGCCATCTGCGATTGGCTTCAAGACTTTCTTAGGGATCGGGTACAAACAGTGAGGGTCGGGTCTGCTTTGTCCACCCCCTTGAAGCTTTGCACCGGCACGCCACAGGGCTGTGTGCTTAGCCCCTACCTGTACTCTTTATACACTTATGATTGTGTATCATTTGACCCATCCACTGCGATAATCAAGTTCGCAGATGATACAACTGTGGTGGGTCTTATTACAGGTGGGGATGAGACAGCATATAGGGCGGAGGTACAAAAACTATCCATATGGTGTAGTAACAACAATTTGCACCTAAACATCGGCAAGACGAAAGAGATGGTGTTAGACTTCCGGAGAAAAAAGGAGGAACCTGCCCCACTTTACATCGGGGAGGACTGTGTAGAGAGAGTTTCCTCCTTTAAATTTCTGGGAGTCTACCTCTGTGAAGATCTGACCTGGAAAGTTAACACAACCCAGGTGGCTAGAAAGGCCCAACAGAGGCTTCACTTTCTTAGGATCTTGCGGAAGAACAGGGTAGAACAACAGCTAATGACCCTCTTTTACCGGTCTACCATAGAGAGCGTCCTCTCGTATGGTATTGTGGTTTGGTATGCTGGTCTGACAGCCGCGGACAGGAAAGTATTACAGAGGGTAGTGAGCACAGCACAAGACATTGTGGGCTGTTCCCTGACACCACTGGATGACATCGCCAGGGCTCGTTGCCTTGGGAGAGTGAGGAAGATTCTCAGGGATGACTCACACCCTGGACGGTATCTCTTTACTCTCCTACCATCCGGTAGGAGATATAGGAATATAGCCAGCCGTACCAACAGGCTGAAAAATAGCTTTTATCCGTGGGCTGTTAGGCTTTTAAATGGGACATAATCTTATGCAGAATTGACTTGGGAGGCCGGTGTGGGGTGTAGTTGGTTCACATGGTGTGGTAGGATGGAGGGTTTGTTGTCACTGTGTGTTGGGGGGAGAGAGCACGGGGGGAGGCTCAGTTAATCTCAATGTACACATGTTGTACTTTGACAATAAAGGTTTATTATATAACCAACTTCCCTCTGTGAGAGTTACACAGTAATCATCTTTCATAATACCAAACTAAATAGGTTTGTATCATGGCAATCAGCAGAATTTTATTAATTAAATGCATCTTTACCTCTTCATCATGATCTTTCGCCCACTGGAGTTTTTCCAGGAGGTCACTCAGGTCATTCTTAAATGGAACAAAGTGCTTCCAAGGTTGTAACTCATTATAAAAATGTTCATAGTAGATGGAGTCCTGCTTCAGTACTAAGCTGTTTCCTGCCAGCAAGTACGGCAGCCGATACGCAGCTACTGTGCCATCAATATTAATTTGGTATTTAGACTGCAAAATACAAACCATACCATTAATAAACATGTAATTTTACCCGAGGTTCTCCCCCATACCCACCCAAGAATTGAACTCTTTGACAAATGTATGTGGAATATCTGGATGGAAGATATTCCACAGATAAGAATCATTCTACTCATTGTTTGGTATCAGTTTAAATTCCTACTGGATGTGTGGTAAATAAGGAATTTTTAGCCAATTATACTTGTCTTTAGCACAGGGACAAGGAACACAACATAAGGTCTAAGTTTCACAATAGTGGGAACTTGTATACCTCTAAATATAATAAACCTTTATTGTATCAGCTCTTGCCAGCAGGGTAATATGTAGGGCTGATGGGAACTGACATGACATCTGAAAGGGCTGTTAAGTTATTGAGCAAAGACAGGGTAGCTCTTCATTTTAAAAATCCTTACCTTTATTAATAGCAATCAACTCTAAAACCAAAGAAATCTGTATCTAAAGCATCAGTAATATACTATAGCTATCTCTCCCTTTCACAGACCTTCCAAAACTTTTCATCTAAATGGGATAACTGATATCTATCTATCTATCTATCTATCTATCTATCTATCTAATTTCTATGCTGCCAATCTCACTTTTGAGAAACTCTGGGCAGCTTCCATCATCATAAAATAGCAGTATAAAACCATTAGAATGTTAAAACATTTAAAACATTGAGCATTAAAAGTTCACAAAAAACTAGAAAAGAAAGGATACTAAGGTAGTCCTCGGCTTACGACCACAACTGAGCCCAACATCTTTGTTGCTGAGACCATTGTTAAGTGAATTTTGCCCCATTTTACGACCTTTCTTGCCATAGTTGTTAAGTGAATCACTGCAGTTGTTAAGTTAGTAACACGGTCGTTAAGTGAATCTGGATTCCCCATTGACTTTGCTTTGTCAGGTTGCAAAATGGGAAGATCTGACACTGCAACTGTCATAAATATGAGTCAGTTGCCAAGCGTCTGAACTTTGATCACGTAACCATGGAGACACTGCAATGGTCGTAAGTGTGAAAAAGTCACATGTCACTTTTTCAGTGCACTTTTAACTTCGAATGGTCACTAAACAAACTGTTGTAAGGCGAGGACCACTTGTATACTAACAAGGGGGACTTGGGACCTTCTTAATTTACTGGCCTCCAGAGTGGGATGCCCTCATTGAGACCCCAAGCCACTCGGCAGAGCCAGGTTTTCAGGCCCTTTTCAGAAAGCCAAAAGATGGGGTGGGTCTCACCTCAAGTGGTATTATGTTTACTTTTATAAATGAGCAGCAAACACACCCAAAATTCCTTCCTCCTCTTACTTTTCTCACAACCACCTTGTGAGGTTTGCTGGGCTCAGAAGGTGACTGGACGCAGGTGAATTGTAATCCCAATCTAAGTATTACCTTCTAAATACCAACCTCTGCCAGAAATTTCTGCAGGATATTACTTTGAAGTAATCAAACCCCCCAAACATTTAGAGCAGGGGTCTTCAAACTTGGCCCTTTTATGACTCATGGACTTCAACTCCCAGAATTCCTCAGCCAGCATGCCTGGCTGAGAAATTCTGGGAGTTGAAGTCCATGAGTCATAAAAGGGCCTAGTTTGAAGACCTCTGATTTAGAGGTTCAACTGTTATAGATTCTGAGCTGGTTATAACACTATTTCTCCGATGTGGGCATGATACCTCAGTTGTTATTACCCATGTGCAGGGGTCGGCAACCTCGGCTCTTTTATGACTCGTGGACTTCAACTCCCAGAATTCCTGAGCCAGCATAGCTGGCTCAGGAATTCTGGGAGTTGAAGTCCACGAGTCATAAAAGAGCCGAGGTTGCCGACCCCTGCCCATGTGGTATGTATTGATTTAAATTAGCCATTAAGCAGCACTGTTTGTTTAGATGCAGTCTGAACAAGTTGCAAACATAAGATAATAACTTTGTTATCTTCATTAAAAGAATGGTGCTCCTAAAGATACAACAGCAGAGGTCCCCAAACCAGGACAACCAAAAGACTATGGGTGTTGCTGAAATATTGTATTTTCTCTTTTTTAATCACTTTGCAAAATAGATGGATTATAGAGGAATAAAACTCCAGGCAAGTCACAGCCTAAATAAATTGCTAAAAGGTATTTCAGCAACCACAGATACTGCTGATTTCCACTTATTTGACAAGATGGGATTGGGGGGGAAAGAAAAAAGGGATTTAAAAAAAAAAATCCTTCTACCCACTCCAGAAGCCCTCTCAGTCCTGAGACTACTAGAACTAGGAAGCTTGCCATATTTCTTTATCTTATCTTTATCTTTATTAGACTTATATACCGCCCTTCTCCCGTAGGACTCAGGGCAGTTCACAAGGTTTTTAAAATAACAATACAACAATTACAAAAATTAAGAACAGTTAAAATGATTACATTTAGACCTTGAATAAATATAAAACCCCAATTAAAATCCAATTAAAACCCCAATTAATACTCTCAGTCCAGGCCAGAAAGCTCAAAAGCAAAGTCTTCAGGTCCTGGCAGAATGAGCGAAGGTCAGGGGCAGTCCTAAGCTCTACGGGCAGCTGGTTCCAAAGGGCAGGCGCACCCACAGAGAAGGCCCTCCCCCTGGGTATTGTCCGCCGGCAAACTTTTACTGGCGGTACCCTGAGAAGACCCTCCCTGTGGGAGCGCACAGGACGAAGGGAGCTTGATGCCGGCAGTAGGTGTTCCCTCAGATATCACGGACCCAAGCCATTTAGGGCTTTATAGGTCATCACCAGCACCTTGAATCTCACCCGGAGGGCAACCGGAAGCCAATGCACCTCGCGGAGAGGTGTTACGTGGGAGTATCGGGAAACCCCCATCACAACCCGCGCGGCTGCATTCTGCACCAGCTGAAGCCTCCGAGTGGTCCTATTTCATCTTATTTCAATATATTTTTGCAATACATTCTGCCAAAACGAAATATATATATATATATATATATATTGATAAATGCACCTTGAAGAAATCAAAAAAGGAAATATGTTTGACAATTGGGCCATACAGGCTTTCGTCATGCTTGAAAAAGAAGAAGTTTGTAAAGGCTGCATCAATGATTTCTGGGAACTTTCGGCTCATTTTCACAAGTTCAAGCCTCTCTTTTCGACTGTCACGACCCCTCCAGATTGCTGTAGTGTTTTTCTCTTCCCATGGCGGCCCGGTATTTCCTTGAACAGACATCATATCCAGGCTGACTCTTAGGGGGGAAAATGGGAAAACATTCGTAAGAAAGGGAATTCTGTGCACAAGTTTCAGGAAGGGGTGTAAAACACAGGAGGAAGGTTTTTCCCATTAACAGATTTTCTCTTTTCCATCCTTGGATGCTTCTTACCAATATTTATTTATTTATTTTATTTATTTATTTAATTGAATTTCTATACCGCCCTTCTCCCGAAGGACTCAGGGCGGTGTACAGGGCAATAAAAGTACTACATACAAAAGTTAAAAGTAAGATTAAATTAATTTAGCCCTAACAATAAATAGTTAAAAATACCCCAAACCCTAGACCAGGCCGGCCTGTTCAAATAAGTAGGTTTTCAGATCACGGCGGAAAGAGCGAAGGTCGGAACTAAAGAAGAAATGCAATAGACTGGATGACACCTCAATGGGAGACTTAATGGTAGAGCAATTTAAATGCGTAAAATAAACTCTGAAGACACAGATCACAATGGAAACCAATCATGCTTAGCTAACATTTTAATAACTTCCTATAAACAATAAGAGACATTCTTACCGCCCCATTGTTTCTAACACAGAATCTGTTATGTCATAAGTTGGCATTACAATATCTTTGGAATCATTGGATCCACACCAGGAGAATATGGGGTGGACATCCTGGGAAGATTTTCTTTTTTCCAGTGGCCAATCTCCCAAATTCACAAAAAACTCTACATCTGGCATTTTCACCTAAAACACAATAAAAAAAAGACTTTATTTGTGTATTAGTATTTTTATTATGTACTTACTGTTTATTCAGTCTCTCCCAATGGCAATCAAGATTCTTGGGAGGTTACCACCTCCTTAAATAAGATTAACATGACTTTTTAATTTTATTTATTAAATTTTTATGCCACCCATCGCCCTTATAAGGCGACTCTGAGCAGCAGGCTTTTCCTGTATCCTTGATTTCTGAAGTAGATTCTAGCCACTGGATAATGTTTTAGGGACCATAACTGGAACATTAATGGCATTAATGTTTCTTGTGATGATTAACAAATATAGTGTTGGAATTCTTGAGTTTCACTGACCTTCTATAATTTTCTGGCATACACTTTTATTCAGTATGAAAAAACAGTATCAAAATTTTGCATTTATACATCAGTAATTGGTATATGGTATTTACTTAAATGCTGTGTGTAAATCACTCAGAATAGTGGAATCTTTGGCACTCCATGAATTTGGTTGTTTCTGAAACTTGTGCACAGAATTCCCTTTCTTATGCAGACATTTCGTTACATAACATCATTTGTGCAAGTGTGTGTTCAGAGACCACCAAGAACCAACCTCATATTCAACTTTGAGTTACATATTTCTCTTCAGTTGGAACTCTTAGAATAATACTGCAATGTAGGCCAGTATTATTATTCTCAATTTTATAGCTGAATTAAAATGGTGATTTTCTTAAATCATTGCATTTGCCAAATCTGCAGTTCCTCAACTGTTTTTGTCAGAAAAAAATGTAAAATATTAGGGCATTATTTACTATAACAAACAAGAGAATATTTAATTCAAAGCCAAACAATTTATGAGTACAATGCCATCTAGTGGTCTATAGCTCCAGTCTATAGTTTTCAGCAACTATGCATCAACATGTCAAAAGGTTTTCGATAGGTTTCTTAATGTCAAGTGGAATGCTTCACTTCAAATTTGTACAGTCCTTCAAAGTTGCCTGCAGTTCAGACAGGGAGCTGAAGCCTATTCTCTCTCTCTATGTGTAGTAGTAGCATGACTCTGTTACCTGCATATATTCAAAGTGGTAACACCAGCTGCCTGCAATTAGTGCAGGTTCGCATCCCACCAGGCTCAAGGTTGACTCAGCCTTCTATCCTTCTGAGGTAGGTAAAATGAGGACCCAGATTGTTGGGGGCAATAAGCTGACTTTGTAATAATGCCGCTGGGGGGGGGTGAAAGCCCTAATAATAAGCAGGCATATACATAGAATGAAGGCTATTGCTAAGCACATTTGATTTGTGCTTAGATTGTAAGCTGCTCTGAGTCTTCGGAGAAGGGTGGGATATAAATGGGATTAAAATAAATAATAAATATATGTTTATGAAGTGGGGGATAGTGATAGAAAGTTTGGTCCTTTTTTCATCTTTTAGAGTTTAGATTTGTTTTAAAAAATTTAAAAGAAGTGCATAGTAATTCAAGCTGTTAGATAACAGCTTAAAAAATCATATATGTGATGATGAGGAACACTGAGGTAGATACTAAGATACGGACTATAAAAGATAACTGATTTTTTTTCCCTGAAGGAATAGCTAAACAGGCAACTCATTTGAATTTTATGAAAGTCTGAGTATCAAAAGATTCAAACAGAGAAATCCAATCTGTTACAATCTCTCGGCATGTTGTAGTTGTAGAAGGAGGTCTGATCCAGGCTGGAACTAATGGACTAGGAATGGACAAGAAAGAGAGGCTGAGAGGTTTAAGATCCAAAACCGCTATTCAACCTCTGTGAAGAAACTCGAGAGAGACATCCATGTGTCCTAATAATCCACGTCTAAGTGTTATAAAGAGGGTCAAATACTCATTTATGGGAAGGATTTGGGGGGAAATAATAAAGTGTTTATTTTGTTGTTCAATCCTGGTCTAGTTTATTACAGAGGACCTTCGTAGCAGACAAAAAAAAGGGGAGGGGGAGGGGTTAATTTGAAATATAATTACTTTTATAAAATTCAAAGGATTTACTTAATAATTAAAATTGCATCCCATCTTTTTATCAGGCTTAGCAGCCAGAGCTCCAATCCAGACCCCAGGATTATCTTTTTTTAATAATAATGAGAATAGTTATAGTACATAGCAACTCCAAAATTAACTAGCGACCTTTCTGGCCAAGTGAGGTTCAAACCCAGGTGTCCTTGTTGGCAGTCTGACAATTATAACAGTTATACTATACGTAGCTTCAGTTTTCAGATCACTATGCAAATTGCCATTGTGCAAACTTTCAAAAATTCCTACTTCCTTCCAGAGGACAAAGGAAAACCTCCAAACTACCAAAATAATGTCATACTTTACTTCAATATGTGTCCATACTGAATGGCTAGCTCAATGTGGAAGGCTCAGAAAGCTACCAAAATTATTCCTTTGGTAACAGAGGAAAGGGTATCTTTTTCAAAACTGACGCGAGGAGTGGGCTGAGACAGCAGAACTAATTGGCTAATGGTTATTTTCTCCCATCTAAAAATGGCCATTTTCGTAATGTCCAGCTGCTACAATACACCTGAAGGTTATCAAAGTAGCCCAGATACATCTTTCGTTGTCAGCCATTCAGTCATGGAGATATGGTTGGGTTTTGGGGGGGGAATACATCTGTAGGCAACTTTAAAGTGGACTTTGAAGACTTGGGAAATAGAAAGGATGATTTTGCAAGTGTGTGACAAATATTTGATTGGAAATTCTATCATCCCTGCAGATGTAAGCCATAAATAACCATTCCTCTGCATTTCTCATTTCAATGCAGGGAGTAAAAAATACTCTTTTCTTGACTTGGACGGGAGCCATGGCACTTTAGAAGAGATTAAACTACAACTTCCAGCAGTCAACATGGCCAAGGAAGAGGAAGGCTGGGAGTTTTGATATAGTAACATCTGAGAGGCCATAGATTCCTCATACTCCTATTACTCATTCTGTGTCCTTTGGGGATTTTTTTTACCTAAAAGCATGAACAACCTTAGCTTGGCTGAGCCATCTGCATTTTTGTACCTGAAATACTTATGACATACCCTTTACACAGATTTGGCTAGACCATCTACACAGGTGGGGTTCAATATTCTGTATACAACATGGGGATTTAGGAGCCCCATTCCCACTGATCCAGTATGCTGGAAAAAAAAATCCAAGTGGGCAATACACCAGAGAGCATCTATGTATCTAACTAAAAAAATAAATCAGTGGCTTTTCCTTCCAGGGAAATACCTTACAATTACACACAGACCTAAAAAAAAATTACAGAGGAGGTTGAGTTGCATTGTATGTTAGAGATAATTACATCTCTACAGGGATATATAAAACCAAGGATGAAAGCCTCCTTGAATGCATATGGGTTAATATAAAAGGAAAAAAAGAATGACGTTACTATAAGTGTATACTACATGCCACCTAACCAAGCAGAAGAAATCTATAAGCATTCTGCTAATCAGTTAACAGATGTATGTAGGAAACATACCACAGTAGTAATGGGGAACTTTAACTACCCTGATATTAACTGAGAGACAAACTCTGCATCAACTGGGAGATCGAACAGGTTCCTGACCAAACTAGCTGATTACTATGTCATCAAAAAGGTAGAGGAAGAACTACAGGAAAAGCTATACTGGACCTAATTCTTACTAATAGAGAAGAAATAACAGAGGGAGTTGAAATTGCTTAAACTTTGGGCACAAGTAACCACGTCATATTGGAATTCAATATAATGCAGACACAAGCAACAGGACAATCAAACCAGTGTCTTACATTTTAAAAGAACTAATTTTAACTTAGAGAGAGCATGGGAAGGATTCTCTGGATGAAAATCTTAAAGGGGAAAACAACTCAAGAAGCTTGGGAAACTCCAAAAATATGATTATAAAAGCTCAGTCTAGCATATTACAACCCAAAAAGGAAAATAAGAAAGAAAAGAAAAATAAGAAATAAGAAATCCAAGAAGAAACCAGCACAGTTGCACAAAGTTGCACAAAGAACTCTCTGATAAACTTAAAGACGAAAAGGTTAAGAATAAAAAAAATGGAAAGAAGGATGCAGCATATAGAATACCAGCAAAGATGAAATCAGAAAAGCTAAGGCTCAGAATGAACTAAGGCTTGCAACAAATGTCAAAAATAATTTTTAAGAAGTTTCTTTCAACATATAAAAAACAAAATCAAGAAAACAATCGGGTCAGTTGATGGGAGAAGATGGCATGGAGGTGACAGGCAGCAGAAGGAAGCACAGCTGCTTTGCAACTGTCTTCTCAGAAAAAGAAAAACAAAGCCCTAAAAGACAGGCTAGGAGTTCAAATTAAAATAGGCAAGAAAACGGTAAGAGAACACCTGTCCATTCTAGACAGTTCAAATCCCCAGGATCTGATGGATTACATCCGAGAGTTCTGAAGGAGATGGTAGACATGATCTTGGAACCATTGAACCGTATCTTTCAATGATCCTGGAGCACTAGGGAATTACCAAAGGATTGCAAAAGAGCTGATGTGACTCTCATCTTCCAAAAAAAAAAAAAAGGAGGGGGGGTGAAACACACCCAGGAAACTACAGACCAATCAACCTGACATCAATACCTGGGAACATCCTGGAAAAGATAATCAAGCAACAGATCTGCAAACACCTAGAGGCAAGCAAAGTTATAATCAGAAGCCAACAAAGGTTTGTCAAAAACAGATCAAGCCAAACAAATCTTATTTCATTCTTTGACAAAGCGACTAAATTAGGGGACAGTGAAATGCTTTGGACATAGTATACTTGGATTTCAGTAAAGCGTTTGACAAAGTAGACCACAACCTACTTCTTGCTAAGCTAGAAAAATGGGGGATAGAGAGCATCACCACCAGTTAGATTTGTAATTGGCTGACAAACCACTCAACATGTAATCCTTAATGGAACTACAATGGAGGGAAGTAAGCAAGGTTGGGTACCCAAGGTTCTGTTTTAGGCCTAGTGCTCTTCAGTATCTTCATAAATGATTTAGATGAGGGAATAGAAGGGGAACCCATCAAATTTGCAGATGACACCAAACTGGTAGGAATAGTCAACATTACAGGCTCTAGGAAGATAGGCTCAAGATCCAGAGGGATCTCAACAGACTGGGCCCTATCTAATAAAATGAAATTCAATGAAGAGAAAAGTAAGGTTTTAAATTCAAGCAAAAAACCCCAAATATATAAGAATATATTAGATCAGACATGTCAAACACAAGGCCCGGGGGCCGGATCCGGCCCGCAAAGTGGTTTCATGTGGCCCCCGAAGCCATCCTGGAAACAGTGAGGGAACGGCCCCCGCTGCCTTGGCCCTGGCCTAGAGACCCTTCTTCTGACAGAGACCCCCAGATCTGTCCCACTCCTGCCCAGGCCCCCATAGGCACCCTTGATGCCAATGATGTAGAGCTGGCCATGCTCACCCAGCAGGCCATACACACTCCAGCCATGCCCACCCAGTAGGCCATGCCCACCCTGGCCATACCCACCCGGCCCCCCGAGGGCAACCACAATGCTGATGTGGCCCTCAATGAAATTGAGTTTGACACCCCTGTATTAGATGAAACCTAGCTCAATAATAATAACTGTGAGAAGGATCTTGGAGTTCTAGTGGAAAATTGCTTAACTATGAGCCAGCAATGTGTTGCAGGTGCCCAAAAACCCAATGCGACCCTAGGCTGCATTAAGAGAGAGATAGAATCAAGGTCACATGAAGTGTTAGTACCACTTTACAAGGTAAGGCTACACTTGGAATACTGCATCCAGATTTGGTCACAATATAAAAATGGTGTTGAGACTCTGAAAAGAATGCAGAGAAGAGCAACAAAGATTATTAGATGTTAGAGCCGGAAGGGACATTGGCGGTCTTCTATTCCACAGCCCCGTGCTCAAGCAGGGGAACCTATACCATCTCAGACAAGTGACTGTGTAGTCTCTTTTTAAAAAATCTCCAGGGATGGAGTGTCCACAATTACTGGGGGCAAGCTATTCCACTGGTTATTGTCCTCACTGTCAGGAAGTTTCTCCTTAAATCCAGGTTGCTTCTCTCTTTGATCAGTTTCCAACCATTGTTTCTTGTCCTGCCCTCTGATGCTTTGGTGAATAATGTGGCCCCCTCTTCTTTGTGACAGCCCCTCAAATACTGGAATACTGCTATCATGTCTCCCCTATTTCTTCTTTTCTTTAGACTAGCCCAGGGGTCAGCAACCTGAAACAGTGAAAGAGCCACTCGGAACCGGTTCCCTCACAAAAGGAAAAACTGGGAGCCGCAAAAAAATGTGTGCACATGCGCATAACAGGGTTTGACTGAAGAGTGGAGCCAAGGCGAGATATGCACCTACCCTGCATATTTGAATTGATTGGTTGAACTTTTTTAGTCCCACTTTTTTTTTTGGACTGCACATGGCAGAGGACTGGGAGCCGCAGGAGACGGCTGAAAGAGCTGCATGCGGCTCCGGAGCCGCGGGTTGCAGACCTGTGGACTAGCAAGTCCTGCAGCCGTTCTTCATATGTCTTAGTCTCCAGGCCTTTGATGATTTAGACCGGAGGCTAAAATATATGAAGAATGGTTGCAGGAATTGGGTATGTCTAGTCTAGTGAAAAGGACTAGGGGAAAATATGATAGCAGTGTTCTAGTCTTTGAGGGGCTGTCACAAAGATAAGGGGAGCAAACTGTTTTCCAAAGCACCAGAAGGTAAGACAAGAAGCAACAGATGGAAACTAATGAAGGAGAGAAGCAACCTAGAACTAATGAGTAATTTCCTATCGGTTGGAACAATAAAACAGCAGAATGGCTCGCCTTCAGAAGTTGTGGGTACTCCATCACAGGAGGCTTGTAAGAAGAGACCGGACAGCCATTTGTTTGAAATAGTACAGGGTCTCCTGCTTGAGCAGAGGGTTAGACTAGATGACCTCCAAGGTCCTTTCCAACTCTGTTATTCTATTCTGCTCTGTTCACATGCAACGCATTACAGCTTTCCCCATCCATCCATTCAGGGTTTTTTTTATCTTTATTGTTCGTATTTATTTATTGTTCGTATTTATTTGTACTGTTCACGGCAAAGGTTATATCAATTCAATATAAATTGAAGAATACTTAAAATAAAACGATTTATAACATAATTAAAGCATATACTCACTTTTCTCGTCAAAGAAAGTAAAATAGCATCCATGAAAATTCTGAAGCCAACATGTTCACCATGGGTCTTTATATAAATCTAAAGTAATTCAAGAATCACAAATTAGGGATTTTTTTCCCCTTTTCCAAAACAATATTAGGCTCACTTCCATTCTCTTACTCCCCCAAAACATAAGAAACACGTAGAGTTCACTTTCTGTAACTTTGAATAGTGAAACTTATCCTTACCAAATTGGTACTCTTTACAATAGGCATGGAGCATAATTCTTATCATCTCCGGCAAAAATGACTATGCTGGATGATAGAAATTACCATGCTATTCCATAGGATTAGAAAGGAACCATGCCTTAAACTTAAAAAGGTTCTTCAGTTCATCGCAAATATATTTCCTGCACTCCATTATTGCTTAGAATTTATTGTCACAAGCTGTAGCTGTCACACGCTGCCATTATATCAAATGACTAAGCGTTGTAAAAACTGATGGTAGACAGGTATCGGAGTAACTATTTACGTACAAAGTCAAGTACAGAGGTAATCGACTTTGCATCCTATTCATCTCCCAGCTTCCTTGAATCCAGAGAAACTATTTTCCATCATTCTTCAGGCTTCTTAAGAATGAATGGACCTTGAACGAACCTTTATTGTCAAAGTACAACCATGTACACATTGAGATTGGCTGAGCCTCCCTTCGTGCCCCCACCCCCAGCTTACAGTGACACAAACCCTCCATCTTATTATTTATTTATTTATTTTAATTCCATTTATATCCCGCCCTTCTCCGAAGACTCAGGGCGGCTTACAAGCTTAGCAGTAGCCTTCATTCTATGTATATGCCTGCTTATTAGGGCTTTCACACACACCCCAAGCGGCATTATTACAAAGTCAGCTTAATTGCCCCCAACAATCTGGGTCCTCATTTTACCTACCTCGGAAGGATGGAAGGCTGAGTCAACCTTGAGCCTGGTGGGATGCGAACCTGCACTAATTGCAGGCAGCTGGTGTTACTTAAGGAGGCATTAGCCCACTGCTCCACCAAGGCTCTATTACACCATGTGAACTAATTGCACAACGCACCCGCCTCGCAAGTCAGTCATGCATAAAGTTTATAAAAATAATTTCTCGTTCAAAAGCCTAACAGCCCACGGGTAAAAGCTGTTTTTCAGCCTGTTGGTGCGGCTGGCTATACTCCTATATCTCCTACCCGATGGTAGGAGAGTAAAGAGATACCGTCCAGGGTGTGAGTCATCCCTGAGAATTTTCCTCACTCTTCCAAGGCAGCGAGCCCTGGCGATGTCATCCAGTGGTGTCAGGGGACAGCCCACGATGTCTTGTGCTGTGCTCACCACCCTCTGTAATGCTTTCCTATCTGCGGCTGTCAGGCCAGCATACCAAACCACAATACAGTGCAAGAGGACGCTCTCTATAGTAGACCGGTAAAAGAGGGTCATAAGCCGTTGTTCTACCCTGTTCTTCCGCAAGACCCTAAGAAAGTGAAGCCTCTGTTGGGCCTTTCTGGCCACCTGGGTTGTATTAACTTTCCAGGTCAGATCTTCGCAGAGGTAGACTCCCAGAAATTTAAATTTAAGGCATTTACTTGTAGGATAGCCATTGTCACTTGTGGCCCTATAGCACAGAGTACGTACCTTGTTGTCTTTTACAGTATAGTGGCACAAACTTTGCCTGTGCCCAAACCGTTGAGGAATTTCTTTAGCAATTTTATCTGGATCAATGGTGGGAAAATGTACCAAATCTCTCTGAATCTGCTGAATCTCTCGTGGGCAGCTCATCACTTCCAGCCAAGCACTTCCATCTTCCTGAGGGCAGTCACAGTTTTCATGATAAACAGGTCCTGTGTAAAATGCTTTAAAGTTATACCATGCATTTTGTCTTGGCTCACTTCAGATTCTCCTTTCTGAACTGACGTGGGACTTCTGTGATTAAGCAAAGTATCTGTACATTACATAATTGTTCAAGCAAAGACCCAGATTGTGTTTTCATTTGGCCTCCCACATCTGGGCTTAATCCACTTCATTTTAAGTATTACCACTGTCCAAGTTTCAACATTTTTCTCTTGGCAGAGAAACTTTTAGTATGAAATATATTAAGAGATCTAAAGTAATATCCATCCAAACTAATTTGTACTTTGTCCTGAAATGAGATTAAAAATAAATAAACTCTATCTAGGTAGTGACACATCTGCCTCTTTATTTATGCAATTATTATTCCTTCATTGCAAGCAATGATTGCTCAACATCTTGCCAGTGCCTTAAAATGTAATTTGTTATAGCTCATCGTAATCATGAAAAACACAAACGTAAATTTTGCCAACACTTCTGCCAATGATCTCAGGCATTACTGTATCTTATATTATCATTATTTTATTCACTTTACTTCAATTGTGCAGCTAGATTTTTCATATTCACACTGTACAGTACTGCAAACAATACTGTCCAATGCAGCAGAGCAGGTCATCCTTTGAAGAGGCACTAAAAGAAGAAGTGGCCAAAAACTCAGGAGATCATCAAATCTAACAAGATTTTGGCATTCTGGCCCTAAGCGCACATTTCACACGGAAATTCCAAAATCTCCAAGATTTGGCTGTCTTCCAAGATTTGGGTCCATATTTTTTGTTACTAGATTGAAATACATTGTGGTAAGATGCCGATAACAGCTGCCCCATTGCTGACTACTTGTGATGATAAAAACAGGTGCTCCTACAGCAGGGGTAGGCAACCTTGGCTCTTTTATGACTCGTGGACTTCAACTCCCAGAATTCCTGAGCCAGCCATGCTGGCTCAGGAATTCTGGGAGTTGAAGTCCACGAGTCATAAAAGAGCCAAGGTTGCCTACCCCTGTCCTACAGGAAGAGATTGGAAACCGTTTACAGATAGTCCTTGAGTTATGACCACAATTGAGCCCAAAGGTTGCTAGGTGAAAGCATTTGTTAAGAGAGTTTTGCCCCATTTTACAATTTCTCTTGCCACAGTTGTTCAGTGAATCACTGCATTTGTTAAAAGTTAGGAAGACGGTTGTTAAGTAAATCTGGATTCCCCATTGACTTTGCCTGTCAGGTCGCAAAAGGTGATCATGTGACATTGCAACCGTCATAAATATGAAACACTTGCCTAACATCTGAATTTTGATTAGATGACCATGGGGATGCTGCAATGGTCCTAAGTGTGAAAAATGTCAACTTTTTTCCATGCCATTTTAACTCTGAACGGTCACTAAATGAACAGTTGTAAGTCAAGGACTACCTGTATTTATTATTTAAGGATGCTCTGTTTGAGCTTCCTTTGGCTTTGCTTTAAGCAAGCAGCCACAATTCCCAGTATTATCCACAAGAGCCAATTGAACATTCTGCTTCTAAATTCCGACAGCATAGATACTAGCAATTTCCCCCTCCCTCCTCCTCCTCCTCCTCCTCCTTCCCACACCCCGATGTAAGATCAGTGCCACCCTCCTGGATTCCCACTCAGGGTTTTTGAGCAACCTGGGAAAATAAAACAGCTAAATATGAGTTCAGCTCTTATCTTTCAGGAAATGCTGCTCGAGCAATTTTATAGTGTTCCCCCCGCCCCCATGGGCCTACAAAGTGTCTTCCTACCTATTTTTCCACATCCCTGATTCTTGGATTTCCCCCTCCCATCTTAAATCAAGGCACTGTGACAACTTGGCTTCCTCCCCATTCCTATTCTTCAGAGGAGCTACTTTGCTCCTTTCTTTGTCCAATCACTAGGTCAAGGGGAACATATTCCTGCAAATATGGCGCAATACAGGCAGTCTTAAATTTATGACCCTAATGGAGCCCGCCCATTACAGTCAAGTCATGATGGTGGTAAAATGAGTCATTACATGACCGAGCCAATTTTACCACCTTTTTTTGCAGCAGTTATTAAGCGGGTCACCATGATTATTAAATAAATCCACAGATGTTAAACAAACCCATTGTTTACTATGGGGTGTTTTTGGTGAACACTGGTAGTAAATGGGGTCTACGATGACTCGCCATAGCCAACTCACCACAGCCAACTTACTGCCGCCAACTCACCATGGGACAACTCGGCATGGCTAACTAACCACAGCGAACTCGCCGCGGCCAACTCGCCACGGGATAAGAGTTAACAGTAATATCGAAGAAATAGTGGAATAGAATCATAAGTTGAGGACTACCTGTATTCCTTTCTGCTCTTTCCTTTGTTCATCCATAAAAATTAATACTTCTACATTTTCAGTACCTCTCAAGATGTAAATTCACTCTCATCCTCTCTTGGAATAGAAATTGGTAGGGGAAAAGGAAGATTAAAAGAAAAGAGCGATTCTAAACAAGACTAACTAAACTGCAGGACATTTGTATATCCTTGGACTGAAGGTCACATTTTTAAAAATAGTTTGATTTCAAGCTAGCATAACACCATTTCTGTACCTTTTAAAATATATGGAGATTCAGCAACATGTTTGCTTTTTGCCCAAACCTCAATTCTCAAGCTTTTGTAGCTTGCATACATTCTGTATCGCACGATGAAGGAACCATCTTTCCTGTCCAATATTTGCACTCCCACTCGTGTAAATTGTTCCTCAGGTGCTGTGATCTTCACCTGAAATGCTTTATCTCCAGGGGAGGTGGTAAATCTATCCAAGACATAAAAACAAGACAATTATTTTAAAAAAACATAGTTTTTTGTAAGTTCAGTTCCACATATGGAAAGATTTCAGAATTCTTACCAGAAGAATGAGCCTGGTATATCCTTTTTCCATTCAGGCAATTTTTTGATGTAGTTTCCATGGTAGCTAGAAATGGTGGGAGATCTAGCCTTCACCATCCAGAAGATGCCAGGCAGAGAAGGCTAATCTACCATATTAAAATGCATTGTCCTATCTATAAAATTTATTTTTAAAGAAACTTCAAGAAATTCTCTTCTGCATTAAATTATCAAGCTATTCCTGCATACCAAGACCATCAGAATGTCACTGATAACTCACGTTAATGAAGACTTCAGGCACCCTGAAGCCACTTAAGTTACACATTGCAAGAAAAGACTAGTAAATTAGCAATCCAACTTTATTGTTGAACTTCCTCATGATCTTTTATTTATTTTTTATTTATTATTTGGATTTATATACTGCCCCTCTCCTGAAGGACTCGGGGCGGTGTACAGGGCAATTAAAACACTATATACAACACATAATATACAAAAATTAAAATAAATTAAACCAAGTAGCCCTAGACAATAAAACACGTTCTAAAATGTAAAATGTAAAATTTAAAATCTAAAATCCCAGTCCCTCAGTCCAGGCCAGCAAGTTCAAATAGCCAAGTCTTCAGGTCACGGCGGAAAGAGCGAAGGTCAGGAGCCATCCGGAGCTCAACAGGGAGCTGATTCCAGAGGGCAGGTGCGCCCACAGAGAATGCTTTCCCCCTGGGGGCCGCCAGTCGACATTCCCTGACCGACGGCACCCTGTGGAGGCCCTCTCTGTGGGAGCGCACAGGACGATGGGAAGTTAACGCCGGCAAAAGGTACTCCCGTAAATAACCCGGACCCATGCCATTTAGGGCTTTATAGGTCATCGCCAGCACCTTGAATCTCACCCGGAAGACAACTGGAAGCCAATGCAGCTCGCGGAGCAGAGGTGTTACATGGGAGTATTATTTCCCAGAAATTTCATTTCCTCAGAACCCAATTCAAGAAGTGATACCCTGGGGCTACATTTCTGACATAGAAATCAAATACCTTAAAATTTCAGAATAAGCAGATACCATTGTTTCAAAAACATAGCAAAATCCAGATATATGGACCTCAACTATTAAAATTTTTAGCAAGGACCATGTCACCTGGGCAATTGTAAGTTTTGAAATTCACACTTTGCTAGACACCCAGGTGGAGAAACACAGCTCTAAAGCTTCTGTAAGCCTAAAGCCTCTATAAAGAGATTAAATCCATATTCTAAAATCATTTTCACTGTTGGATCCAGGCCTGAATAATACAACTGAAAATAGATCACATCAAATAACTTTTTGAGGATAACCTAAAATGCCTTCTTTCCTATTAAAAATGGA
Organism: Vipera berus; assembly: GCF_964194415.1. Taxonomy (NCBI): domain Eukaryota; kingdom Metazoa; phylum Chordata; class Lepidosauria; order Squamata; family Viperidae; genus Vipera; species Vipera berus. Next base: position 99,545,500 of record NC_138206.1, read on the forward strand.
TATTCATTTCATACTGCTCATTGGCCTAGTGCACAGGTCTGCACAGGTCTGCACAGGTCTGCAACCTGCACAGGTCTGCAACCCGCGGCTCCAGAGCCACATGCGGCTCCCAGTCCTCTGCCATGTGCAGTCCAAAAAAAAAAAGGGACTAAAAAATTTCAACCAATCAATTCAAACATGCAGGGTAGGTGCATATCTTGCCTTGTCTCCACTCTTCAGTCAAACCCTGTTCTGCACATGTGTGCATGTACGTGCATGCGCACACATTTTTTGTGGCTCCCAGTTTTTCCTTTTGTGAGGGAACCGGTTCCGAGTGGCTGTTTCACTGTTTCAGGTTGCTGACCCCTGGCCTAGTGAATAACAATAGCACTTAGACTTATATAACGCTTCACAGTGCTTTGCAGCCCTCTCTGGGCGGTTTACAGAGTCAGCATATTGCCCCCAACAATCTGGGTCTTCATTTTACCAACCTCGGAAGGATGGAAAGCTGAGTCAACCTTGAACCAGTGAGACTCGAACTGCTAGCAGTCGGCAGTCAGCAGAATTAGCCTGCAGTACTGTATTCTAACCAGTGCACCATCACAGCTCTTACAATAATGATGATGATGATGGTGGTGATGATGACACAAAATGTTACACATAAATCTAAGTCATATGTGGGATAGGATTCCTAAAGGTGGTGTACAATTGCATGGTTTCATATTAGACTTTGGGAATGTGCTTGGTTTAATTGAACATTTTGTTGTCAAGGAAAAACCCAGAATCCTGTCTTCCTTGATATCTCAAAAGCTGTCAGTTGTCTCCAAGATCTATTATTCAGAAACAGACTGTCTATGAAACTAAATGAATGCATACCACCATCATGATCATGTGTAGGCCTTTTCAATTTATCTAATCCCCCTTTAAAGCACCAGAACCGAGAAATTCATAACTTCAGGAAGCATATTTCAGAAGCTGCATTTACCTTTAAAGATTCAGGATAATGTAGAAGAGTTCCACTATCAACTACAATGCTAAACTACATTATTTCAGTAATGCATTTTTTTTTCCTGAAAAGGTTTTCTCATCCATAATTTCATACAAAAAAAATCTTCTGTATCTGATTAAAAAAAAGCACTAGTATTCAAACCATATATGAAGGAGGGATGCCCTGGAAACAATAGATTATATAAGATTATAGTCCCATCATGTACAACTGTTAAATGATTAAAAACAGCAAAGTTTCTAACAATAAGTAACTAACATCTACTTAAATCATCTACACTTAGGACTGAGACCAGAAATAATAAGAATTCCAAAAATTTTCTCAAAGTTTTGGGGCTGTTGAAGACATCATGAAATTAACACACATCTGTGAAGCTACAAAATTACTAATTTAAGAAAATAATAAATGAGATTCTGTAGTTTTAATGGAAGCATGTATGCACACATACACACATACATGCAAAATTATGCACTGATGAAACTATAGTTCACCTTTGGAACTGCAAGGATCTATGGTAAAGAGAAAATTACAGCCATTCAGTTGGGCATTAGCCGAGTTGCCTTGTGGTAAGATGAGAGGCAACAAATTTAATAAGTAAATAAATAAATTATTTAAAGTGTTTGCAGTATTGATCCTTTTGGCTCACTACTTTGTAACTTATTGCAAGTGCAATATAAGTAGTCTTCGACTTACAACTGTTCGTTTAGTGACCGTTCGAAGTTACATCACTGAAAAAGTGACTTGTGACTTTTTCACAATTACAACCATTACAGCAGCCCCATGGTCATGTGATCAAAATTCAGATGATTGACAAGTGACTCACATTTATGACGGTTGCAGTGTCCTGGGCTCGTGATCACCTTTTGCGACCTTCTGGCAAGCAAAGTCAGTGGGGAATCCAGATTCACTTAACAACTGTTACTAATTTAACAAGTGCAGTGATTCTCTTAACAAATATGGCAGGAAAGATCCTAAAATGGGGGGAAAACTCACTTGGCAAATGTCTCACTTAACAGAAATGTTGGGCTCAATTGTGGTTGTAAATCAAGGAATACCTGTAATAGAAAAGCAACTTTATTCGTTTCCATGATTTCCTAATCCTAAATTAGGACACATATCAGGATCATCTCATTCCTTGCATCTTAGATACTACAGGTAGTCCTCGACATACAACAGTTCATTTAGTGACCGTTCAAAAGTTACAACGGCACTGAAAAAAGTGAATTATGACCATTTTTCAGAGTTACAATCTTTGCAGCCTCCACATGATCATGTGATCAAAATTCAGTTGCTAGGCAACTGGTCCATACTTCTGACCATTGCAGCAACCCGGGGTCCCATGATCCCCTTTTGCGACCTTCTGACAAGCAAAGTCAATGGGGAAATCCAGATTCACTTAACAACCAGGTTACTAACTTATCAACTGCAGTGACTCACCTAACAACTGTGGCAAGAAAGGTGGCAAAAGGGAGCAACATTTACTTTAAAAATGTCCCATTTAACAACAGAACATTTGGAACTCAATTGTAGTCGTAAGTCGAGCACTAGCTGTACACACATTTAGGTAACTATACGAACACAAAAGCTGGAGTGAAGTAAAGAGATGTACGATTGTTAAGCTACAAAAGAAAAAAAGAGCCCTACCACATTGTCACTCGCAGGTCTCTATGAAATCATATTAACCCCAAATTATTTTACAGACTCTTTCCTATATCTCTCCATAATTTAAAAAGCCGTTATCTAGAGAAACTGTGCTTACCTCTTCCCTTCAGTGTCCACAGCCTGGATATAAAAATAGCGAGCAGGAAGAACAACTCCTGCCCTCAGTCCAGGTCCCCATAGTAAACTTCTTTCCGGACTTAACTGGGTTCCATAAAGTGATTCACATACTACAGCGATTGTCCCCAGAGGTAAAAAGCAAGTCAACCAAATGCTAAACATTTACAGGATTTCCTTTTAAGAAACAAAGCAAACCAAATGCAGAGGCAGAGGAGCGGGGAGCCAGGAGTATTTGCTCTTTTTAGGTAAAAATGAGCAGAAGTACGCACAATGTGGTTCTTTCGAAGTATTTCCTCAGTCACACATCATTTTCTGATGCTTTCTTAAAATGCACGCTCCAATACTCCCAAGCGTTCTTTTAAAAATTCCTATCCAATCATTTCAACTTCTTTAAAAATCTAGAAGTGAATGTCTGGTTTTGCTCTGGATGACTTTGGAGAAAGAGAGGGAAATGAGCAACTATGTCCTATTTCCTTTGTTTTGCCTGTGCAGCCTTTACTCTTTTTTCTTCAGTAACATCTTACAATTACTGCCAAGCCCAAAGGGGTGGAGAAGGGAAAGGAATAGGATCATTGGTCCAACAAAACTTCTTCCGAATGAAAAATCACATGGGAGCCACTTCCCAGGTTCATCAGTAATGCTGGGAAATGTAGTCCAAAGGTATCCGGAAATTTGGAACAGTGTATAAACTAGCTAAATTGTGGAATGGAGGAAAATCAGATATTTTTTTTTTAAAAAATAGCACTTTAAATATGCCAAAAAGCATCTTACTGCTTAAAAGCTCCCAATCGTTTGCACTGTAAGAGATGCTAGAGAATCCCATGATGATTTAGTTTATCATTCTAAAGTATATAAGGGACAGAGACACACGGCCCCACATGCTTGATGTAATTTGCGTTTTAAATTAAAAGCATATTTGCAAGATCTTACAAAAGACTACAGTGTTTGCATCTTACCACCAAGTTTTGCATTGCTTGCAGACTAGGAAACATGGCGTTCACCAGGTTGAAGAATATATTTAACAAAGAATATAATGGTTGAAAAACGTATTACGATCCGTATTACCTTCTCTCTCCAGCTTCTCCTTGACTGTTCAGCTATAATCTTATCCTGATTTGGGAGCACTAAATTAGCCATTTTTCAAGCAGCCACAAAGAGGATCGTGCTAAAAAAAAGTGTAAAATGCATCCTAAAAACCCTCTAAACTGATTTTTTTTTCTAGACAACACTGCAGCATCCGGACCTTCAATCGATCCTACCGCATTCTAATTGTATTCACACATAGTACTGATTAACAACATTTCTACACGCCCCAAATAAACGATTCTTGCCATTCAGCTTCCGGCAATGACCGGTTACGTCCCACCCGAGAAGCACCGATCATCACTCGAGGATAAGCAAGGCGGGAAATCCTTTACATTAGGAGTCTCCAACCTTGTCAACATAGCCCAAGCATGGCTGGCTGAGGAATTCTGGGAGTTGAAGTCCACAAGTCTGACAGTTGACTAAGGTTGGAGACTCCTTGCTTTACGTATGGACTCCCTTTTCCCACAAGCCGAAACCAAGCCAGGTTCCGACTTTTCGGCACGCGTCAGAAGGACAAGCAAGGTAATTCGCAAGCGGCCCAACGCGCGTCACTCCTCTGACTCTTGCACGGGATGCCAATCGAGATGCACCATAGCCACTCTAGGGGAAGGGGCGTGGTTTAGGGAGAGAGCGCGCGCGCGCGCGTAGGTGAGAGCGCGGTGATGCGCACGCGCGCCTACTTGCACAAATTGGAAAGGCTATTGCCGTTAGCGAGCAGGTAAAGATGGACAGTGGTATAGATAGGCGCCATAATCCTACATAGAAGATCTTCAGCAGAAAGGAAGGAGAAGAGAAACAGGCGAGCGCCTGGAGCAAGTAAGGACAGACGAATTTCTTGTGTTTCTTCATTTTTTTGCGGGATCAGATACCTGGGATGTAACCAAAGGTGGATAGAGGTGTTACGGAAGGGCGTGGATGCGTTTCAGGGAGAATCTTAAAGTATATCGAGGGAGCCTCCTTGAATAACGGGAATACACCTTGCAGAGGAAATACAGGCACAATACAACAGCGTAATTGCACAACATATGGCCCTCAAGGTGTGGCTCTGCCACAGTTTTCAACAACACAGCCGGCATTGCCAACCATGAGAAAAGGCTGGGAGAGGAGAGTCAGCCACATCCTGGACAGCCATGCACACATGCACCCTCTCCCATTGGAGTACAAAACGTTTGGTGGGTGCCACTTTTGGAATATGCAGTTGAAGAAGCCATTACTTCCATTCCAATTCATTGGTAGTGTTGAATTTCAATTGCATGATCTACTACAAAAACATAGCAGCAGGGTGGAGGATAAATTGGATTATTTTACTCCTTTGACAGTATGCTTAGGGGAAGGATCGGGATGATGGCTGATAAATAGGCAGGCCCTGTTGCTATCCTAAAAAGTGACTTGCCTTTTTGTAGGCTAATAATTTTTGTGGTCTCATTTAGGGGGATGTTCATTGGCATCTGTATGTTTGAAAATAAAATCCTGGATCTGATAGACTGTTGACTGTTCTAATTAGAAACCATAGTCCTTTGTTAATTCTACTATAGAATATTATCTATAGTCCCTTTTTGTTTGTCTAGACATGCAGTGTTAAACTGGGTGGCTTCTGAACACTTAGCTTTGCTTTTCAAACTGCACAGTATTTTAAGAGGATTTAATAAAGCTTGCAAAATTAGTGAAAGGATCAAAAACAGCCATCCGATTCTGATACCTTTTAAATGTGTTTGAATCAAAATACTTAGAACTCCTAACCTCTTGAGCACAAGTTGGAAGAAGTCTGATCTGAAAGCATTTAGGGCATTTTAAACTTAAATAATGGGTGGGAAGGATATGTGTTAAAAGCTGATAAAATATTAGTGGGATGTAGGAGAAAATATCCCTTTGTATTAATTAAAGTGTAGGACATGTGGTGCACAAAATGAAATATTTTTCCATGTATGCTTTAAATCTTGAGATTTATTTTAAGATGAAAAGGTGGTGACTTATATGTCTTTTAATAGGTCACTTTAAAATGACTTTTTGTGTAATGCTTCTGGAGTTGGAAGGGTTCTATTTGTACCTGACATGCCATATAGGATTTCTGAATTCAGAACTATCTAATCTTGTGTCATTTGCTTGAGGTAAACTGGAAAGATACGGCCTTCACACTCTACTTATCAGCTTCACAAAAGCATCTGACAGGCTGCCATAGGAGTCCACAAACTGAATGAGTGATGCCATGAACGCCATGGACCAAATTATGTAATGTTATATAACTGAAGCAAATGAACCTCCTGTGCATCATTTGCACAATGATATGCATCGTGTTATTGTGGCTGCACTGAAATTTTTGTTCATGTACTTTGTCAATTAATAGGGTATAAATGCTATTTTCTTTGCTACTTTATGACAAACCTGTGAGAAAACGTTATACATAATTAAAACTAGTAAGTAAGGTATGAAAAATGTTGACTTTTATGAACCTGTTTGAATGGTCACTGTTAAATTAGCTTTTTTATTAAAAAGTTCTTAATTTAGTGCAAGAGTACTTGTTTGAAATCATACTAACTTTTGATTGATTGATTGATTATGTGTTATCAGGTTGCTTTCAATCCTTGGCAACAACATCCATATACAGTCGTCTGGATCTTCCATCAGGATACCCGTTGCTATTGTAATTGAGTTCCTCTATCTGGCATCAGTAAAAATACTAGTTCTGGCACTAACCATTTATAATTATGTAACTTGGACAGCCTTGCATCTGTGGGCAGACCTTCCAGGACCATTAAGCAATGTTATCACACAGACCTGAGCACCATCATTGAAAAAAGTTAGCCACCCTCCTTGCCTAATTGTTGGATCAGTTAAGGCAGGGGTCCCCAACTCCTGGTCTATGGACCGGCACCGGGCCACGGCATGCCAGAAACCAGGCACGCAGACAAGTGAAGCCCCATCTGCGGGATGCAGGAAGCACATGAAGCCATGCCCCCTCTGGTCCGCAGAAAAGCCTCTCTCCATGGAACTGGTCCCTGGTGCCCAAAAGTTTGGGGATCACTGAGCTAAGGAAGAGTTTCATCTGAAGAACTTTAGGCCCTCATTGATAAATTAGGGAGGTGTTGTACTTTCAGTTGGTTTAAAGCAATTTAAACAATTAAATAGAAATCTTCCCTTGACTTTTGCATCTTCTTAGTTGACCCTGAAATGCTTATATAAGTTTTTTCTTTCAAAACATGTAACATTGAAGTTAAAAAAACTGATGTGGACAAGCCCTACGTTTTTGTTAGATTTTTTTTTAACTTTGGATTATTAGCTAAAAAGATGTTTTCTTTTTCATTTCAGGAAATTTGAAATGTATTTTGAAAATCTTGAAAAAGTGTAAATTGTGTTTGAGTGTGCAAGAATCATTTGATGTACCTTCCTCGTCTGGAAAAAACAGATTACAGATCATTCAATGCCTAACATCGAAGACTCTCAATTGGAGAGTGATTCTGAAGAAAATGGGCTCAAAACTGGAAGGAAGAATTCAGAAGTTAATCTTCATGGTACTATAACATCATTTTGTGCCCCAGGTACCTCAGGTGCATCTCTGAGTTCTGGTGGGGACAGGCATTATCCATGGGGATGCCCTGTGACTCACACCCGAGAAAAGTTTTATACCATTTGTTCGGACTATGCTTTTTTAAATCAGGTAACATCTATTTGCAAAAGCCCAAGTGCTACAGTTAGTGCCTGCTTACAAGACAGTGCTGCCTTAAATGATGGAAATAATTCTGGTTTTATTAGTGTTCGAACTGGACCTTCGGATGTAGTTTACAACGATGATTCTAATCTGGAAAGTTTATCTATTAGTCTTGGAAAACTGCCATTGGCATGGGAAATTGATAAGTCTGAATTCAGTGATACATCCCCAGATTTGAAAAACCGAGCAGGTACATTTGTCATTTTATTTAAGCATCTAAATCATCTTTCTTATTCTAATAAATGAAAATATTTTTTATCCTGCTGTTTTGTTGCACATTTACAACATTTATACATTGGGTACTATTAGAGTTTCAATGTTTAAGAAACAACTGTAGTTGTATAAATAAAAGTATTTTTAATTTGCCAAAATCATATCTCGAACTTTATTAATTTACATACCATTCATTTTCAACTGCAGTGTTCATGGAGAATTAGATTTTCTTTCCTATTCCTAGCATTATCAGCTTACTACTTAGATAGAAAATAATATTGCTATGATTCTAGTACTAAAGTTCCTCAAATCCTTAAAGCAGTATAAAAATAAAATAGGACTTTGCAATCCAATAAAATTGGCAGCATATGCAAGTCACCATTTGTAAAGGTAAAGGTTCCCCCGCACATGCGTGCTAGTCGTTTCTGACACTAGGGGCCGGTGCTCATCTCCGTTTCAAAGCCAAAGAGCCAGCGCTTGTCCGAGAATGTCTCCATGGTCATGTGGCCGGCATGACTAGACGCCAGAGGCACACGGAATGCTGTTACCTTCCCACCGTAGTGGTCCCTATTTTTCTACTTGCATTTTTACGTGCTTTCAAACTGCTAGGTCAGCAGAAGCTGGGACGAGTGACAGGCGCTCACTCTGTTATGCGGCACTTTGGATTCGACCCGCCAAACTGCCGACCTTCTGATTGACAAGCTCAGCGTCCTAACCCACTGAGCCACCGTGTCCCATTTGTACATGACCTCAAAAGTAAAAGAGAAATGGTTGCCTTAAACTGCACCTTCTAAATTTATGGCATTTTAAATAATAAAGTCATGTCCCAAAGAGCTTTCAGAGTCACATTTGACAATAGAAGACCCAGTAGAAGGAAGAAAGGGTGACTATTACAGGGTAAACATAATTATACAATATCATGGAACATATGGAGGCACTGAATATGCTGAAAAAGGATATGTAATTAGTCAGAACTGAACTGGAAAAAATATTTTGAGGAAGAGGGGTTAAGCATAAGCTTTAATATCCTAAATATTTAGAATTTATTTATTTATTTACAGGCAACATGAAGAAACAGGAAAGCAAGAAAACAGTTGCAGATAAAAAAACTAAACAAAACAGGGAATGCCCACAGCATTACACCCTTGAAGAAATAAAGCCACGGAAAGTGTTAGATCTCCGGAGATGGTAGTATTTGAAAACATTAGTATTGCTATAGTTCTGTCTGGCTGAATACTTTAATACTTGTTAAATAAGGGGTTTTTTAATAATTGGAGGGGGTTGTACTTTTTTTGGTTTTAATACTATGGCATCTAAGTGCTATGATGGCAAGGGCTGAAGACATTTTTGGGAAGGAAATTGAGGTGCATTGAAGTGCAACTGCTTTAAGCCTTCTGGTTTTCATTACAGCATATGAAAATTTGCCTATGAAAAATTTGTTTTAAAGGTACTGCATAAGTCGCCCCCAATATAAGACTTCCTGTGGGATTTCCTCTCTAGTCTCTTGCTGGAATTTCCTATATAGCACAATGGGAACTGGAAAGTAAGTTATTCTTCAGTATATTCAATGTGTTCTTTTGGGAATCTAGTGACGCTTTCATTGCCATTTAGTGTACTTAAGATGCAACTTAATCTTTGTTTTCTACAGTTGCTTATATTCTGAACTTTTTAATTTCTAAATCCAGTTTACCACCTATTACTCAAGAAGAGGCTTTGCACATATTGGGCATTCAACCACCTTTTGAAGAAATAAGATTTGGTCCATTTACTGGAAATACTACATTAATGAGGTAAAAACACTGTTCTTGAACTGTCTTGTTCTCCTAAATGTGGAATGTACTGTACATAGGGAGTATGCATCTCTCTATTTGTATAAAGCGTAATGTTTTTTCTGGAAAAGAAAATTGAGCTTGTCATTATATAGCATGTTCATTAGCTTATTTCTAGGAAACCATGTGTAGAATTGTAGATAAACAGAAACAACCTTAATGCAGATAGTCCTCGCTTTACAACAATTGAGCCCAAAATTTCTGTTGCTGAGTGAAACATTTGTTAAGTGAGTCCCCATTTTACTTTTTTGCCACAGTTGTTAAGTGAATCACTGCCGTTGTTAAGTTAGTAAATGGTTGTAAAGTGAATCTGGATTCCCCATTGACTTTGCTTGTCGCAAAAGCTGGTCATATGACCTTGGGACATTGCAACCGTCATAAATGTGAATCAGTTGCCAAGCGTATGAATTTTGATCACATGACCATGGGGATGCTACAGCGGTCGTGTGAAAAACGGTCATAAGTCACTTCTTTCAGTCCTGTTGTAACTTTGAACAGACACCAAAGAACTGTTATAAGTCGAGAATTACCCATAGACTGTTTTAAACACAATAAATTCTACAAATCTATAAGCAGTAGTAATGTAGTACTAGTAGTAGTAATGCTTTTGATACATGGCATTTGAGCCATATAGAAAAAAGGCAACAAACCTTGATTGTCTTTGATAGAATTATTTTTGTGAGAGGAATAGGGCAAAAGGGAAAGGGAAGTATTTAGGATTATAAAGTACTTTGGCTAAACAAAGGAAACATGGAGATCAGAAAAATGTTTGAAAGAGGGCGTTCTAGAGTGAAATCAGAAGAAAAGAATGTCTGAATTTGGGAGTGTTAATCTTCAAAATGAGAAACAAATGTGCCCATAATTCAAATCAAGGGTATTTAAGGTCAATATGTTTATTAACTTATTAGTATTAGATCTCTAAGAAGAAATACTTTAAAACAAACACAGATTGCAGTCCCAAATACGCATGTATGAACAGGGATTATAATTGTTCTATATATCTGACTAAGGAATAGTGGAAATATTAGCCATGTCATATGTGTGTGACAGGAGAAATGCTTTTTTATTGTTTAATTGCTAATTTACATTTAAACCACACAGTTCTGCACTTTGTACTTTTCAGATGGTTCAGACAAATTAATGATTATTTCCATGTAAAAGGATGTTCCTATTTTCTCTATAAACCTCACGGGAAGTACAAGACTGCTGGAGAAACTGGTAAGAAGGCAGTTTTAATGACATGGGTAATTCTTTGCAGCTGTTAAATGAGCAGAACGAAATAGGTGTGGGGTTTGTTTATTTTTCACAGTTGGTTTCATGTTTATTTTTGAATTTTAAAAAATAATTGATATACTGTACTTTTTCTGGGATTTTGTGTTCCCAATTGCTAGCTGAATATGGATAAAAGGCCACTGTTAATTTCTTTGACTTGTTTCCTCTGAACATCTGTTACCAGAGTTCCTCACCTCAGGAAAGGAGAGTTGGATAACAGTGGCAATGGAGAGATGGAGCCACATCTGCACCCTCCGCCCACTTTAGTTGTGGATATTGCAACTCACTTGAATTTTTCTGGCAGGACAAGCATTTGCTTCTAAATAACCAAGTTTTTTGTTTGAAAAGGGTTTAAATTGCAGGTAGTTGCTAAATGGGAAATCAAGTAATTGTATTTTCCTTTCCCCCACCCCTCTTTGGAATGCTGACCCCGTTGCAGGGACAATTAGCAAGAAGGCAGCTAATATTTGTATTTACCTTCATTGGAGAGGAAGGGACGATAAGAGAGTAAGCAGGCACCCAATGTGGAATATACATTGTAAGTCATGCCCTGGCATTAAGCATGCTACGCAACCAGTGACTTGTGGCTGCGGGTGCCAGTGCATTGCTTTCAATGTGTACTCCCCATCGTGTGCTTGTTTATTCGCTATATAATCCCTTCTTATCCAATCTTTGCACTCTGCAAGCGGGGGGAGGGGGAAGAGAAAATAGATCAAGCACAGGACAATGCATATTGATTCTAATAGTGATCAAATGTCTAAGGAACAGTGCAAAGGTGAAAATGCAGCCATTGGTCATAAAGTTAATTTTTCAACAGTCACTAAGCAAGGACTACCTATATCAGTGGCTGCCAATCTTTTGGGTACCAAGGACTTGTTCTTTGGAGAGAGATGTTTCCATAAACCGGAAGAGGCATGATTTTACCTGCTACCTGCATCCCATGGATGGGGCCTCGCTTGTTTGCGCGGCCCTGTTTCTGGCATGCTACGGACTGGTGCCATATCACGGATCAGGGGTTTGGGACCCCTGACCTATAGGTTACTACATTATTTTGCATTCTATTCTATTCTGTCCTATCCTGTCCTATATTATCCTATCATATAACATATTTGCATTATTTTATATTGATTACAGATGGTAATTTTTTAAAATTACATGTAATTTTTTAAAGGAATATTTAAAAGTGTGTGTCTTAATATTTAATAAAATACCTTTGTAATGTTTTAATTTCTTTTTAATTTGTAGCTTCAGGAGCTTTAACAAAATTAACACAAGGGCTGCGAGATGAATCAATGGCATATATTTATCATTGCCAAAATCATTATTTTTGTCCAATTGGATTTGAAGCAACTCCAATAAAGCCAAGTAAAGCATATAAGTAAGACCCTCAAAATCTACTTGATTTCATCAGTGGCACCAACACACCTGCAATCATCTTACAAAAAGTGAACCTTTAATTGCTCATATTAACATTATAGCTTTATCAGCATACATGGGATGTAGAATCATATAGTACAATTATGTGGGTTTGGTTAAATCAGCATTAACAGTCGCTAGATGGCAATATTTTTTCAGATAGTTTTCCAAAATGGAAGCAATATTAATTTAAACTGCAAGTCTTGTTCTACAAGAACTGTCTCTGATGCAGTACTCTGGATAAACCTGCTTATCACCAAACAAGTCTGAAAGACCATTAATTTGTATGATAAATGCATTGATTTCTATCTTTATTTCAGCTGTATCCTAAGTGTCTAACTCATGTTGCATTTGATATGAGTCTTGCTTCTTTCATTTGGAAGAATAGCCTTTTAAAGTCTTCAATAAAAATCCTTGAACTTTATTTTTTTTAAATGAAACCGTATGGAAATTTTGTTTTTGTTTTTTCATTAGGTAAATCAATCCAATTTCATTAGTTTGACTTCTACTAAAAGTAGATGTACTGGTTTGCATGAACCCGCATTGGTGGGAATTGCTATTCTTTCCTTAAAAGTACAAATGAATGGATTTTACATTTCTTTTGACCTTTAACTGATTAAAGGGGCAGAAAACACTGTTTCTACAGAGATTATAAAGCATTATATTGTATGTATGTTTTTTGCATTTATACTAAAATAAAAATTAGCCCTAATTCACTGAAGGAAATTAGGGAATTGAAAAGAACTTAAAAGCCATTGAATCCAGCCTACTGCAGAAACAGCTACTGCCATCTTTCTGAGTAGGAATAAAGATGAATTCTAGAGCAGACATGTTTCTGTCTGTACAGAAATATCTAGAGAAGGGGTACAATTGCTGAAATGTCAATCTCTCGAAGAATATATTTGTTATTTTAATTTTACACATAAATAACATGCTGTCTAAGGATACAGAGCAGTCTGGGTTAAGTTTGCAAATATTTCATATATTATGAAACACTAGGAGCAGTAGATATTTTTGTTTCTTCTAAAGATGAAGGTCATAGACATTAAAATATATATTTTAGTCATATTTAATATATTTTATGTTACGATGCAACAACTAATTATTCATTTTGGCCAGTGACAAGTTAAATTGTTTGTTTATAAAGTTTATTATGATAAACATTTGTCTATCTTTTTTGTGCATCAGAGGATGTCTCTTACAGCAAGATGTAGAATACTGGATACTCATTGGAGAGCCAAGCAGAAAACACCCCACTATTCACTGCAAAAAGTAAGTTTGCGTAAAAGATCATATAATTTTTTAAGATATTTAGATAGATGAATAAGTATAAGATACAGATCCCGAAATAGAATTGGGGATTTGCATGTTTTAGCTGAGATTGCTAGACAGCTAATATTTCATCCACCTCCCAAAATGAGTGCTAGTCTGGCATCCGTCTTGTAACTGAAAGTATTGAGAATCAGATTTTGAGGGGGAAAATACACTTACCTCGGGAATGGAAGAAAATGGACATTTGCTTTATATGCTATGAAATGGTTTAGTTTGTTGAAACTTTGAAACTTGAAAACAATTCTTTATATTTGCTTTTGGCTATATACCTAAATTCAGTTCCCAGATTTGCATTATTAATATTGACATTAACTGAAATCATTTCTAGAGATATCAAAACTTCAGTAAGTAGATCATAGCCCATTCTCGATAAACTAGATCGTTATGGGATGGATGGTCCTGCTGTTGGATGGATTCACAGCTGGTTAAACAAGTAATAGTCAATACATGGTCCTTAATTGGTCTGTTTCCACATGGAGGCGAAGTACACAGTGGAGCACCCTAGGGTTCTGTGGTGGTCCTAGTATTCTTCAGATTCAAGATTTGAAAGGATCTTGAATATTTGGCCCTATGAGAAATGTAAAGTTTGGAATTCAAACATGGAAAAAAGCAGATACACAGGAAGAAAATAGGTGGTTTAGTATGTCATGTTTTGGTCACCATGATAAAAAAACAACATTTTGAGGATATGGAAAGAATGCAGAGAAAGGTGACAAGTATGTTGAGAGAACTGGGGCTTGTCCTATGAAAAGCAGTTAAAGAAACTTGGTGTGTTTAACCTAAAGAAGTGATGATTAAGAGGAGACGTGGTATAATTCTTCCAGTATATGAAGGAATGTCACTGGGCAGAGAGTGTGGATGTATTCTTCGTAACACCCAAGAGTAAACCACCCAGAATCTTGCATTTGAGACAGAGGCCATGTACAGTAAAATAAATGCTTACTTACATAATGCCAATGGGTGGAAATTTAATTTAAATAATAATTTCCTGGCTGTAGGAGCTATTAAGCAGTGGATCAATCTGCCTCCTGAAGTCATGAGTGCTCCACTGCTAGTTTTCCAAAAATGACTGGACAGTTATTTGTCTGGAATGGTAGAAAGATTCCTGAACTGGGCAGGAGGTTGGACCAGATGAATATTTGCTAAACATTCAGATAACATTTAGATAATATATTATAAAACCTACTTGGTGTCTATTTATAAAACCTACTTGGTACCATTCTTTAGATTGAAGTAATTAAAAATATCAACTGGTCCAGAAAAAATGTTTACTATCCAGCAGAAAGTTTATTGATTGCAACTATTATGTGAAATATGAGACCCACAGTTAACATGGCTTCATAGATTGCCTACTCTATTTCTAAAGACAGTTCAAAAACCGATTTCAATGTAAACTATATGGTTTTAAACCGGATTTCTAAAAATCACATTATATTCTTGCTTATATAAATCTGCCTGGCCTGTAATATCTTTGAGAATGAACTTTTGGGGTTCCTACCAAGATCAAAAGCATATTTGATGGTAATGTATGAATAGAAGCTTTCACATCTCTTTGGAAGCTTTGGAATTTCTTCAAATTAGATATTTATATTAATCTTTCCCATGCTTTTCATATATAAAGCTAAAATAAGAAATTCGTGAAAAAAAGAAGAAGATAGTAAAGTGGTGTTATTTACTAAATGAATCAAAGGACTAGAACCCCTAGCTTCATTTCAGGAAAAATGTCATTATTTGCTAGATCTTGTACTTAACTGTGAATTTTTGTCTATCAAGGGTTAACTAGTAAGCACAGTACTCCAGATTTTTCTTGTATTTGTGAATTTCTTTCCATCTTACTGTGTAGGTGGACAGACATTGTAACAGATTTAAACACTCAGAATCCTGAATACTTAGATATTAGGCACTTGGAAAGAGGTCTTCAGTATCGGAAGACAAAGAAGGTAAAAGTGCTTCATATTAAAGCAGAGCTGCATGTTTGCCCGGAGGTAGCATTCATAAAGTACATTTAGATATTCTTGCATGATAGTAATTATGGGAAGATTACTTTGCATTCACAAAATATGTTTCTACCTGTTAAAAACAGAAATGGCTTCATTAATCTATCCCTTCCTCCATTTCAAACTAACATGTCATATTCTTTTGAGCACAACAAGAATAAATTGCTGTGATCTAATTTATTAATTAGTTTCTTTTGCTAAGAATTGCTACCTTTGGATACAGCCCACACTAGCGCACATTTAGGAATTATCTTTGCATGGCAAGTGAGCTTCCAAAATAAGATTTCAGTTCAGCAAATTCACTACTATTGATTATGTGCCATCAAGTCGTTTTTAACACCTAGTGACTAGATAGATTTTCTCACATGTCAGTCTATCCCTAACGTGGTCTTCCAGTGGTGCATTCATTGCCATAATAAATGAATCCATCCACTTGCTACTGGTCATCCTCTTCTCTATTCTTCCATCTTTTCCAGCATTAGAGATTTTTCCCAGAGAGCTAGGTCTTCA
Organism: Vipera berus; assembly: GCF_964194415.1. Lineage (NCBI taxonomy): Eukaryota > Metazoa > Chordata > Lepidosauria > Squamata > Viperidae > Vipera > Vipera berus. The sequence continues at coordinate 99,561,625 of NC_138206.1, forward strand.
CCTAATGTGTCCAAACTAGGATAATTTGAGTCTGTTCTTTTGAGTGAAAACTATGGGTTCAGTGATTTATTGACTGTCCATAATACTGTGTTTTCCCCAAGATAAGACTCAGTCTTTTTTTTACCTCCAAAAGAGGCAGTAGGTCTTATTTTGGGGGGGATGTCTTAATTTTTTCCCAACACCTGCCTCGCCTTGTGGCGGTGGCACCAAAAGCCTCGTCCAGCAGGAGTCCACATGCCACCGGCTCACTTCTGTGGCCGGTCATAGCAGGAGGCCACATGGCCTGCCACACTGTGCCACCGCCATGAGGCAAGGCAGGTGGGGAGAGGATGGAGCTGCCCCAAGCGCCCCATAGGCGCCAAACAATTTTCGCCCAGAGAGAGACTGGAAATTTCATCTGCTTTTGAATGGGGTGCTTAGAAACCAAGCGATTCGCTCCCATCTCCAAGCACCCCATTTGGAAGCAGACGAAGCTTCCAGTCATCATTTTTCCGGGCAAAAAAGTGTTTGAGCGCCAAATACTTTGTAAGAGGTGGCAGAATAGGAAGACTTCTAAAATATATCATCCACTATCATCATTTAATGTCACAAGTCTGCATTTTATGAATCAGGGCTGCATTTTGGGGGAAAAATCACTAGATTTTCAAATACCTAGAACCAACAATAGATGATGAGAAGATGTCCTATGTGGACTGAAAAACATTAGCACAAAACTCTGAAATCAGGAATTACATGCAAACCTACTAATTAAAATAATGTTGAACTCTTAACATAGAATAAATTGTTATTATAACTGTCTTTGGAAAATCTCAATCATCCAGGTCACAGTTGTCCCAAAGGTCCTTTGCCAAAAGGCAACTGGGCTTAGTTTTTTTTTTCCTTGAAAATGTTTTGCCACTTCTTCAGTTCAGCTTCTTCAGTTTTATTGTAACCACAGATTGTATTCAGTAAAGAATTCTAAGCAGTGCAAAACACAAAGCATTAATTCAAATGGATGCAATCTTAGCTCTTAATATATTGAGAGTGTTATTTTAACAAACATTGTATACATTTTAGGTAGGAGGGAATCTGCATTGTATCATTGCTCTTCAGAGGTTTAATTGGCACCGGTTTGGACCTTGGAACTTTCCACTTGGAAATGTTCAGCAAGAACTACAGCCTCCATCTCCAACTCAGGGCTTAGCCAAATCTGAGAGTGAAGACAACATCTCCAAGAAGCAACATGCGCGCCTTGGGCGATCATTCAGTGCTAACTTCCATCAAGTTTCTGTTTGGAGCAAGCTGTCTCATCTTCATGAAAGGCGGAATAGTGGCCTTCAGCGTTACGCCAACTGTGATGGGAAAGACTGAGAAGGAATTCTTTTTCATCTGTGCTACTGCAATACATTCCTAAAGCATGGTAATAACTTATTATGCACAGAAAAAGGAATGTAGCGAAATTTCATATAAAGTTCTCAAATTGTTATTTGAGTATGTAATTGGTATACAATATACTAATTTGTTGTAATTGTTATATATTGGGAATAACAAGAAAAGTTAATTAAAAGACAAGCACAGAATACCAATTATGGGCAATCTAGTATACCGGCTAATTGATTTATGTTTCAGACTATGAAATCAGAACAGATGTAGATCAAAATCATTTGTAGGCAGGAGATTTCATTATGTGAAACAGATTATAGATAAAGCATGAGATTATTATCTTCCAAAATGATTTATTAATTACAAACTATATAATAATGACAAATGTTTAAAGTATATTCGCTTTTGAGTATTTTCAATAGTGCAATAAATTCTGGTACAATTCAGAACTGACCAAACACTAAACGTCAATATATAATTAATTGATGATCTGTTTCTCAATGAAAATATTGTTTTATACAGTTTAAGCTGTTTCAGTTGGCAGTTAATAGGCAAGAAACCTATGAAATCTGGAAAGATAAGGTAACTGTTTCTTTTAAAATTGGTCTAGTAAAAAAAATCACCACTGCCAGTCATGTCCTTTTGTCTGTGACTCTCCGTTGATTGGTTCCTTTTAAAGAAAATTCTCGCACTCATTTCATATGATTATTCAGTAAATACCAAAACTTTATGTCTTGGGCTGCAGTGATTTCTTGTAATATTTGAATTCTCTTTCACTTCACAACTTTGTTTGATTGTTGAGGAAGATGTTTAAGTGCCCAAATAAACTGGCAGCCACAACAATATACCTCTTCAGAGCGCTCTTTGTAACTTTTTTCAAATGATCATATTAAGTAGTTTTATTTGGAAGTATAATATTGGTTCTCATGGGGAAAAACATTTAATAAAAAAGGTCTTTATTCCATTATCTTCTTGTTTGTTAAATGTGTATGTTTGCAAAACTAGAGACAATAAAAAAGTAGGAATTGCTTTATCCAAGTTTTGGATAACTTTTTATCTATGCTTTTAGAAACTTGGTACTAAAAAATCAGTTCTTCATATCCCTCTGTAAGATAAGATTTTCCCTGTGAAATGAGTTGGCCGAAATGAGAAAAACATCAATCATTCACAATTTATTTCAATCATAGGTCAGAATTTTCTACTTCCCTAAAACATGAACTAACTAAAACCTGGTTTGGGTTGTATTTGCCAACAAACTGATTTGATTTTCCTATGCATTACTAATATTTTATAAGATGTCTCTATAGCAACAGAAAAATATGCAACATTCTTGTAATCTATAGCATGAGTTCAAAAGCAGAAATATGCTAATATTTTCCTTTATTCTACATCTATTTAGAAGAATAATGAGAACTGTGTGAAGATTGGCACAAAAGAGGTAGCAAAACTAAAGTGCATTGTTGATTAATTCTTCCAGTTATACAAAGATAGAGCCGTTCAGATTTGGAACTGGTGTCATTTTCCTTCCAACACTGAATTAAACCAAAGGTAAACCTCTTTAATGCAGAACATAAGTAAGATCAGTGTCTCTCTGAGCCTTCTTTTGTAACTAAGGTTTATGTCTGAGCAATTTTTTCTCATAGCCTGCTTGAAGGAGGAAGATAACTTTTCAATTGCTGACAGTATTCATCTGAGACTTTAGTCACTCCTAATTGAACACACATATTTTTATGATGATAAAAAAGCTTCAGAGTTGTGTCCCTCCTCAACCACAGCCTGACATCTTTAGCAGAAGAGATGGGGAATCACTAGTGGCCTCCAAGGCAACAAGACTTGGTCCTGCGTAAGTGTCACTAGGATAGGCTCGCTTAAACCTTTCTTTTGTGATAGAAGAATGAAGCACTGAGCAAACCTATAGGACCATGGGAAATTGCCTTCTGCTTACCAGCTCAGAGAAGCAGGAAGTTACTTCTGCCAGTTATTCTGGTAGCTGTTTCCCTAACAAGGGTAGGGGGATAGAGCTCTTGGGTCTCAGGAGCATACTTGTTACTGTGAATAGCATTACATTTAAATATTGGACTGACATTGAAGAGACCAAGGTTCAAATCTGTCATCAGCCATGAAAACTCCTTGGAGGTCTGAACCAACCACTTCCCTTTGGCTCAAACTCCATCATTTGGTTTTTGTGAAGAAGAGTGTGATGTGTGTTGTTTTGAACTTTTGAATGAAATGTGGGATATAACTCAAAATACTAATGTCATTCAGTGAACTTATATATATTGTTGGATAGAAGAGTGCACTGGATTTGACTGGTGAGTTAGATGGACAATAACTTTGCTCAAGAGCAAGAAACCATAGTTGTTTTGATAGATTTTTGCCTGATATTAAGAGAAGCGATGTGTGTTATTAAGTCAGAATCAGTTCTTTAACAACCATTTGAACCTCCAGGGTAATCTATCCCCAATCTAGTCCTTTAGTTCTTCCAGTTGGGTACTTATTGCTGCTGTGATTGAGCCCATTCACCTTAATACTGACCATCCTTTTCTTCTCCTTTCCCAGCTTTATGGACTTCTCAATTGAGCTGTTTTCGCATAATGCAGGGATGTCAAACTGCCAGCCAGATGCATCATGGCAACACTGTGCCCATCCCATTGCAAAAAAGTCACGATACATTGCAACATGTGACATTGCGAGTTTGACACCCCGGCATAATTAAATTTGTTGAAACTCTGTGAAAAAGTGAAAACTCTGAATTGCTAAGGTCTATAAAATGGAAACTATGTGTATTTCTATTTGGGGGTAACCTTTGGAATCAGGATTTTAAGAGAAGACCCTATTAAATGTACATTACTTCAATAAAAAATAAGTTGGGAGTTGATCTTCCCTCACCACCACCACCCATGGACAAGTAGGTGCTAAAGCTAAACTCTCTCTCTACCCTCCAACCAATACCCCTTTAAGAAAAATTATCCTGACTCCAGGCTGAAGAGTAGAAGAACCAAGCAAACAAGGAAAGAACCTTTCTGCAAATTTTTATTCGTGAAGTTAGAAAAAAAGTCATTTCTAAAACTTGTGCTAGAAAATGGAGGACTCTAGGTCTTTGCAAACTTTAGCTGTCAGCCTGACTGCCTGTAGAGGGCAATCTACAGTGTAGTCTTTATTTAAGTCCTGTCTGGACTCTACAGGCAGTCAGGTAGACAGCTAAAGCTTGCAAAACCCAGCCAGCCACCTCCATTTTCTGGGACACCTTTTAGGGATTTTTTTTTAAAAAAAATTTCAAGTGGGGGAAAGCTGCAGAAGGATTTTCTCTTCTTGTTGGCTTGGTTCCTTTACTCTTCAGCCTGGAGTCAAGGAGGGCAGAGGGAGAATTTACCTTTAGTACCTAACTTTTTTTTCTGGTGGTGGGGTGAGAGGGAAGATCAACAAATCCCTCCCTCCCAGCTTTTTTTGTTGTTATTTTATTGAAGAAACATGGCTTTCTGAGGGAAGAAGGGAGTAAGGCAAAGGTTTGGGGAAGCTCGTCCTGAAAGCTGCCTTTAAGGCAAGGCCCCTCTTCCCAAAGCCTAGAGAGGCAGGGGAGCTTTGGCAAGCCCTCATGGGCAGCTGAGAAAGCTCTGCAAGAAGCTGCCATTTTAGCAAAAATTGTGTGTGGGGAGGGGATGGAAATGGCGATTGCTTCCATGAGGCACGGGGAGCAGGCCTAAGTGGTGCAGGGATGGGAGGAAAGACAGGCAAGGAAGGGCACTGCAGCATCCCCGTTGTCAGTCTTAAGGGCAAATGACACTGGATCTGTCATAACTTTCAAAAAGGTTGGTTTGTAGAGTAAGTAGCTATTTTGAATGGTTATTGAATGGACTGTCATTTCTTGAGGACTACAGGTAGTCCTCAATTTGCAATAGTTCATTTAGTGACCATTTGAAGTTAACAATGGCACTGAAAAAAAGGGAGTGATGACCATTTTTCATGCTTATGACCATTGCAGCATCCCCATGGTCACGTGATTTATATTTGGATGCTTTGACGCACATTTATGACAGTTTGCAGTGTCCTGGGATCCCCTTTTGCAACCTTCTGACAAGCAAAATCAATGGGGAAACCAAATTCACTTAATAACCAGGTTACTAATATAATAACTGCAGTGATTAAGTTAACAAATATGTCAAGTCATAAAATGGGGCAAAACTCACTTAACAAATTTCTCACTTAGCAACATAAATTTTGGACTCAATTGTGGCCTTAAGTCAAAGACTACCTGTACCTGTATATTTTATAAACCAGAGAGGTTTTCTCCATAACCAATGGAGTTAGCATTATTACTACATTAGCCTCATGGTGGAGCCATCAGCACCTAATTATATCTCAGCTTCCAAAAGAATCCCCAGTAGCTTAGCAATTTGATGCTGCTCTTCATGTGGCTAGGTTTCATCCTATGCAACAAGAAACCAGCACGTTGCAAGTATGACATTTATTTCAATTAATATTTTTACGTTTCCTGCTGCAACAGGAGATTTGCAAGACAGGTATGTATTTCTCACTTTCACTTTCCAGCATTGTCAGTCTTTTTTTTTAAATATGATACATTTGGAGTTTGATATACTTGCCATTACTGAAACTTGGTGGGATGAAACTCATGACTGGAATGTACTAATGGAAGGATACGAGCTATTCAAAAGAAACAGACCTAACAAAAGAGGACCTGTGGTTGCATTATATATTAAAAATTGCTACATCTCTATAGAAATGCACAAAACCAAGGATGAAAACCTCCTAGAATGCATATAGGTCAATATAAAAGGAAAATGCAGGGGGTTGGACTAGAAGACCTCCTAGGTCCCTTCCAGCTCTATTCTGATTGATAAAAATCCTTTTCCCACATTCTATAGTTTTGATCCTGCTTTTCCAGTAAAGTGAGGGAGGGGACATCTTGAGAAATTCTGCTCATTTAGAGAAAGGAAATCAGAGAGAGTAGAAATTCAAATTTGATGCCTGTGCTTCCTGATTGCTTTTAAAGTGCTCTCTGCTGGGGAATGAAGATGTCTGTCTTATCCTTTGTCTAGGAAGATAGTGACTGATGCTTAGGCCGGATTCCAAAGACCAGATAGCAGGAACAGACTCCTGAATAAACATTCCTGATAGAAGCCTTTCCCTTCTCAATTGCATATTCATGTGCAAAATGTTTGAAGTTGCTGCAAGAAACAACCATTATCACGGAGCAGACAATATCAGCAAACATACCTCCCCTACCGCAGTGAGGAGATGAAAGCCAGAAGATTGTCTTGCCCAAGACGTTTGTGAATGATTGAACTATCTCATGTTTGCTTTCTGCCTATTAATTCAGGGTTAAACTCCAGAGAGAAGCTGGATGAAAACTATACAATCCCAGTTCCTTGAAAATCTTGAATCCTTGGTTACTATACCCAGCAGCAGCCCTAGATCAGCTTTTCTCCAATTTAGTTGCTCCAATACAGTTATATTTCAAGTTATATAAGGTAAAAACACAAGTGGTAATCCCTCAAGCACTGCAATAACTGTAACATTATTTGCATGCTACACATTGTGTATTTGAGGTGCAGTTTTTTGAGTAAGAAGCAAACAGATTAAAAAACTTCACTGTTATAGAATGGTTGTCTGGATAGTTGAAATCCAGATGCGATATCCCTATTGCTTGCTAAATTATCACACTTGGAACCAGCAGTGGCTCTTCTCCCTATTTGTCATAAATTGCACAAAATATTTGAGATGGAGCTATGTCATGGCCTGTGAAAGGATTTAACATCTGTTTAACATGTTAAACTAATGTTTGTATCAACCACCTGATCATGCAGCTGTATCCCTGTCAAATTCTTTGTGAATATTTTCCCTCCACTGATGCACACTGGTAATTTTTCTAAAGAAGTTCATCAAGATGAAGTTTGCCTATAAGATTTCAAAAGATTCAAACTATGTCACAGGGAATACTATAAAAAAGAACAGCTGTGAGATTCAACTCTACAATCTTTTTAAAAAATGTTTCTGGATAGATTGGAGCTACACATCTTTATATCATTCCTGTCATCTGATTTAATTGAAGATATTATTGACAGTTACACTGAATCTGTTATACTGAATAATGAAATTATTATTATAGAAGCTAAAATGTAGATGTGGAAGTGAACACTTTTATCTCTTCCCACACAGATTGAATCCCTTCCCTACCTACAGCAGTTAGACAGTGCACAGCTAGGGGTGCAGTTGTGGGGAAAGGGGAAACACTGTATAAAAGAGTTCTTTTTTTAAAAAGAAGTATAGATCATTTAGTTTATTTATAAAAAAGGCAGGATAAAAAAAATAAAAAGAAATCTAGAAATTCCAATTTCTATTTGCACATTCTATTGTTTTCTGAATCTCAGTTCATATTACTACAAAGTATTAGTGATAGAAAAAGTAGACACACATTATGCTACTAAAATTTTGGGAAAATGAAACATATTCATATATACTTACTATGAACAAATGGCTAAATTAGGAAGCACAAATCCTCTGGTTCTGCTATATAAATCTAACTAAATTCTATTTCACATTTAGCCAAATTCTTATATAAAAGGAAATGAGTAAAACCTCTGCACTGGATTACAAACTACAAAAACTGTTTTCTACACAAGAATTTTTTAACAGATTTGAACCATAAGACAATGCATTGTAAAAAAGATACAGCAATACAATGTAAACATACAGCTTCATAATACAATCTATATTTTAAAAAGAATTACAATTATATATGTACAGTACTGTAATGCTATAACCAATAGCAGTAATACTGAACAGATTAATGGAAATTAATAGTATTGAACAATTGTCAGTGTTAAGCACAGGATCAACACCAACTTTACCACCTATATAAATACTTTGATCTCAAAGTTTGAGAACATGACTTCATGTTGCCTAAACGACATTTAGGAACTTTGCCCATTTTTAGCTTTACCATTTCATGTAACGTTTTTGATCAAAACTAAAACTCTTACTGTATAAATATTTATTAGATATTTGATTGTTAATACTTATATCAAGGACTTAATAAACTAAAACATCTAGAGGGCCTAAGGTTGTGCACCCATGAATTAAGATGCAAAACAGAATCTTTGAAAATAACACTTATCTGTAAACAGAAGACAATAAACATGTCACATTTTATCACTTTGTAATGGGGTCCAAGTGAAGTGGATGATGCTATAATATTATAACCCCTTTGTCAGAAAAGATAAGCTTTAGAAGTATCTCCTGATATATGGAGAAGCTCTAGGTGAACTTTCCCTCATAATGCAAATTTATGTTTGTTTATTTAGAAGTAAATCCTACAATGCAGGTATCTAATCTCAAAAACTGAACTATGGGCAAATGCATTTAAAAAACAAAAAAAATGTCCTATTTTCATTTTTCCATGCAAAGGAAGAGACTGGTCCAAGACATTTGTGTCTGAACAGAAAGTCATAATCTTTTTGTTTCTTCATGAAAGAGATAAATGACTATCCTTAAGGAGACTCCAAATATAATCCTCAGAGCGACACCTCACTCTACCAGGTTCATTAATGATAGTGGATCCTGCCACAATGTGAAGATCTTTTAGGGAAGCCTTCCATAATCTGGTCTCTTGTAGATTTTCTGAGCTGCAGGACAACAGGTGGTGTGGTTACTCTACAACCTCCCTGATAACTTAAAACATTAATACTAAGTTTATGTCTATGTTAACTAGCCATATTAACATAAAACGTCCACTATTTCTGGAGCAGAATACCACTATATTTATTTCTCTGACTAATGAATGGTATCAATATTGGGACCAGCCCAGATTTTACTGTTTATTATTATAGCTTTCATTATGGCTTAAAGGAATATTTACACAAATGGAATTAAATGTCCCATAAGGAGGGATACTACCAAGTCTAGAGCCAGTTTAAAATATCAGGAGGACCAAAAAAAGGGGATTTCTTATTGCCTTTTCAAGATAGATTTAGAGAAAGAAGAGGAAGAAATAATAGTGGGTATCCCTGCCTTCCTTTTGAATGCAGGTCTGTCCATGTTTCTACATATAACTCAGACTAATACTGATGGTAACTAATTCCTGTGACAGATGTACTTTGTCTGCCATAGCAACAGAAATGCGTTCTATGGAATCTACAAAAAGAGAGCTATGTACTTCTCTATGCCAGGGGAACAAAGATTTGAAATCTAGGTAACGCTACCTGGTAAAAAAGGGAGAAAGAAATTCTATGTGCCTGCTGTTTAAATGTGATGAGAGAAAAAATCTGTATTTTGCATAAATTAAGCAGGTTTGCACAATTGTTTTAATTTTATGTCACTGGTTACTGCATAGTTAGAGCAGTTTGACCAGCACCGGGTAAGGTAAATCGGCAGAGGACTGAAAACTTACTGTGTTGCCTTTCCTGCTCCTGGAACTTTATGCACAGATTTACTATAAAATCTAGAAACTTTTCCCCCAGAAAGAATAACAATAAAAGCCAGGTATTTACACTATATTAATTCTAAAGCTGGTATCATGTTGCATCCATGCCATACTAATGCTGCCTGTTCTTTCATCGCTTGGTCCTCCATAGCTTCTGACACAGCATGCCAAAGAGTATTGCTCATGACAAATAGGGCCTAGAAGGTAGAGGTGGGTGTCTGATGACTTGCAGAAAAGCCATGTAGACCATTGGGGCTCACAAGCAGTGCAAGATTATCCCTAAAACCTTAAGCAGAGATGGAGATGACCCAAGTATTAAAGGCCACTTTTCCAGCCTTTAAAAAGTTCATTTATCCCTCCAGATGAAAAGCTTACATTTTAAAAAAAAATTAACAAAATTTAAGAGCTAATTGCTTTGAGACTGATTGCAACTCTAAGTTCCTTCATTATTATGGGAAAAATTCTTAATGATTCTGTTTTATACCAGCATGATCCATATCCTGGATGCACAGTGCTACAAACTGCAAATTTCAGGTGGAATATTTTACACTTGCATACTTACCAGTGAATTTTACAGGCAAGTAACGCTTTTTAAAAATAATAGAGATGGATGGTATTGCCCAAAACATAATCATAGTATAATTCTATATTAAGAATTATTGGGCTGCCTGCAAAATACAGTTATTTCATGTACAGGATTCGAGAATGATTTGGCAATGACCATTCTGAAGTATTTAAGTGCTTAAACAACTGTAGTTCCTCCCCCCCAATCCCCCATCCCGCAACACTGACTCAAATGATTAGGAACACTGGGCATGGTTAAGATTAGTGTGCTCAGTAAATATTTAGATTTTAGTGAAAATCACAAACTTCCTTCCCAGATAGCTCAATTTCCTCTACTAAGCAAAATCTGTTGTCTTCAGCTTAACTGTCCTTGTCTTTACAGCCTGGCAACATACCACAATAGCTGAGTCCAAGCTTTCTTGCTTAAGATGAGCTGTACTTGTTACTGGAGCGGAAATTGTCATATCCGTGGTCATTTGCTCTGAACTTTAAGCAAGACTGTTTCTCCTCCAGAGATAGCATGTCTTTGGAATGACACCAGCAACAAAGGCATGACTGTAAAGCAGAAGGATTCTCCATTAAAAGGGCTGTTTATATGTGTATTTATACATTTACCCAACTCTCTAAAATACAGAACCATTATTGCTGACTCTTTCACAGAAATCAGAACCCGAAAATTCCAAATATTCCCCCACCACCACCCTGTCTAGCTACAAGAGTCTTCATGACCATTTGATTATGAAAGAGAGATGATACATATTCTTTCCAGAATATTTTTACAGCTTCGTTTGAACTTTAACTTTAAACTTTGAACAGCAGCAGTCCTGACAGACACAGAAATCTTTCTGAGCTGTTGTGAGAGTTTTCACTTTCTCACAGCCTTAACACAGATAGCCTGTCCTACAACAGTAGTTAACCATGAACTCTACATTCCTGTGTCATTTTTGTGGGGCTCTCAATATACCATTATGGCACGCCTAAATGTTGCTGGAAAATAATTTTGGAGTCAGAAACATGGACATTTTCCTCTATATTTCAGTGATATTATTTAATAATATACTCACTGCTCCTTTTGGGGATTAAATATTTATTTTATTTTATCTAATTCAATTTGTCCAACTCCTTAACACTTACAAGTAAAAGAGATTTAACAATACTCTTCATATAAAAGAGAATATGGCCAACTAGAAGAACAAGATTAAGTTAAACTAAATGGGGCTCCACAGTCAGTCTACTCATAAGCCTGGGAGAACAGCCATGTTTTTAGTAAACTTGGGGGTGGGGGGGAGAGAGTTATCATTTCTGAGGGCAGGTGCTGTAAATGAGTGGGCATTTTGTTGTATTTTCAGACAAAGTGATAAGTTACCAATATTGATTATACTTGTGATGAAAGAGGAAGTTGTTTCTTTATGTATTTCTTTTTCACTATATTTTTCTTTTTCTTTCATTTTTTCTTTTTCTTTTCTTTCTAATCCTTTTTATCCTTTTAATTTTTTCCCAGTTTGAATTAACTTTTATCTTTTAAAATGTAATATATAATACAATCTACCAAAATGATTAAGTGTTTGCCCTGAAAAAAACAAAATTTTATGGTGTTGTATATTGAGGAAAACTATACCTTGTGTCTGTCAGTTTTGTACAACATTTTTGTATTTTCCATACAAACAGACTCATAATCAAAAAGGCATTATAAATGTGACTCTGAGCTTCTAAATTCTGATATTGTTCAGTTAGAAAAGGACTAGAGGGTATCATTTTGTCATGTTCAAGGTTAAATCATGTTTTCTGCTAGTAATTGTCAAAAGGCCTCAACCTCCTTTACAGAAAGCTACTTTCAGAATTGAATACTTCAATTTCCCTTGGCTTACCCATATAACTATCTTGGTCTTTGTGCCAAATTTTGTCCATTAGGCAAGGAAACCACAAAACTCAATTATCCCAGTTTTCAGTTAAAATAATAAAGCCCATTATCAATCAATAACATTAAACACTGTATCCATTTCATGCTTATTTCAATATTGTGGACAATATCCTGTAAACTACTGGGTATGGAAACATTCTAGGACTTTCCTTGTACTATGAATGAATAATTATTTAAACTTATAAGAGAACTTAAAGTTTCAATGTGTACTGGACATATTGGACATACATTTGAATTCTGTAGATCTTAGGAAGCTTCTCATTTATTGTCTAAGGAACAGCAACTTTCCCCTATTGTTGCCTTCTATGATTCACTATTGCACTCTGGTGAATGGTCCAGTTCTCTAGATTGCCTAATTGCAAAGAATATTTCTTCTGTAACAAAGCTTACTGTGACTGCTTGTCACTGAAAAATGGGCATTTTTAAAACAGAATTGAATTTCTTCCACAAGAGGTTTCATCTGATGCCATTCAGCTTCATTTTTAATAAGACTGGATAAACAAATCTTACCTTAAAGCAGTTTTTGAATCTTTTGCTCACCAAATAGAGAGCAATTGGGTTGATGCAGGAATTCAAAGATGCCATATTGATTCCAATGTAGTTCATCACCAGCAAAAAACTGTACCAAAAAACCCCCCCAAAGATTGAAGGTTTATTATAATAAGGATTACAAGATGACCAAAGCAATATAGTGTTGTCAGCTTTGGGGGAACAGGACTTTGAAGACCCCAATGCTCCCTTGACCATGAAACACAGTGAGTAAATTATGACTGTTGTGAAAATAAAAAGAAGTAGGGAAGAGTCAAAATTGCTAAGACAATGGTTATGATCTTTTGCATGTACAGGCAAAACAGAAGGCTCTGTTAGGAATTGTTTCTTCAGGAAAGCAGCATCAGTAAATGAAAACAACTATCTTTTTAGCAATCATCTGATTGAACTCTACCTGTTTGGAAGAAAGCTGATTCCATTGTTAGTGAAAGTAAATTTATGTATCAATACGTAATCAGTTTATTAATGGGGAAGAAACACTTAGGGAAACTACTTTTCAGAAGATGCTATCTTAAGGGATCCAAAATGCATTCTTGCACTGAATAGGTAAGGGGATTCATAATTCCTAAAAGGTCTTAAAGCAGGGGTGTCAAACTCGCAACATCACGTGACGTATTGTGACTTTTTTTGCCATTGCCAGCAATGGGGTGGGCGCGGTTTCGCTATGATGCATCCGGCCCGGGGGCTGGCAGTTTGACACCCCTGTCTTAAAGTATTCAGTGGTCTTTAAGGAAATGGAAGAGAAGGGTTTCCCAATCTTTCATGCAAAAGCATATTGCCTTCCTACACTTATTGTCTTAACCTTATTTAAAAAGTTATATCCTGTAGTGTGATTGTTATTCAGGAATCAATTGCATCTGTGTATATCTTCCAGACAGTTCTTTACATTATTGGCAAAATCTGACCACTAATACTGGAATGAAATAAGAATAAGTATATATGAGGTCCCAGATTGAGTAGCGAGCAATAGTATTTCATTTGAAGCATATATATCATGTCTTCTTTAGGAGAACAGATGGGAATTTAAAACCAGCTAGAACCACAAAAAAGCATCTCCTATAAGAAATGTGGGGATTGCACATGGAACTATTGATATTCAATATTTGTCCTGCTTTTTAAAGGATTTTCCTCTGATTTGAGAGGAAAGAATTTTTCTAAAGCCAGATTTTAACACAGAATTAATTCAACTTATTTTTGACAGAACTTCAGTCCCATTTGGAATCCTGCATGTTTTTACAGTAGTTTCATACAGCTGATAAGAGCACAAAATCTGGCTCTTCATAATCATTTCATGCTGTAGCAGTCTTACCTCAAAAGATCACACCTGTTTGGGCTGCGGGGATCATAGAGAGCAAACTTCAATATGCTACTGAGGTAAAGAGGCAGCCAGCACAAGGCAAAAACAACCACTAAGCAGAACACTGTTTTGGCTACTTCACGTCTCTGAAAGCAAAAAAAAACATAATTGGGAATTAAGATACGATAAAATAACCTTTATTTTTTACTGTGGGCACAAAGGCACACATCAAAAATGAAATTTAGTTGCCCACTCTCAAAGTGAAACACATCAAAGTGAAACACATACATGACACACATACATGATAAAGGTAAATAAATAATTGGGTATATTAATGGCTATTAATAGTTTCTAGTTTGTTACAAAAACAGGTAGTCCTTGACTTACAACAGTTCATTTAGTGACTGTACAAAGTTACACCACTGATAAAAGTGACTTATGACCATTTTTCACACATACGACTATTGTGGCATTCCCAGGGTCATGTGACCAACATTTAGATGCTTGGCAACTGACTCATATTTATGACGATTGCAGTGTCCCAGGGTCATGTGATCCCCTTTTGCAACCTTCTGCAAGCAAAGTCAATGGGGAAGCCAGATTTGCTTAACAGTCCTGTTACTAAATTAACAACTGAAATGATTCATTTAACAAATGTGGCAAGAAAGGTCATAAAATGGGGCAAAATTCGCTTAACAAATGTCTCACTTAGCAACAGAAATTTTGGACTCAGCTGTGGTCGTAAGTTGAGGTCTACCTGTATGCTTAAGAATGAATACTGAAATCACCCAAGGTTTGTTTTACCTTTTTAAAAATATATTTTTATTGATTCTTTTACAAAAACAATCTTTAGTGCTTAGTAAACAGCGTGTTGTTTCATATATTTAAAAAACAAGTGATAATAATTATTTTTTATAATTCCATAATCAATATATTAATGATATATTTCCTTGATCTTCTTCCAGTAGTATTCTCTTTTTGTCAACATTAAACAAATATAGTTCTTAACACTTTCGATACCTACAAGGTTGGATATAAATATTTTTCTTGTGTTTGTACAAATAACAGTAACATCAGCATATAACATCTTTTCTGATCAGCTTATGTTTCAATTGTATTTGTAAAAGTCATCTTATTAAGTCACTATATGTCCTGTTTTCAAGATTCTTATTTAAGCTTAGTTTCCCCTCTGTATTCAAACCATTCTTATCAGTCATAATTTTCTCAAAGTTAATTACCTTTAAATATCCAAACTGTTCATTCATATACACCATCCCAATATTTTTACATTTCATGTATTATAAAAAGTACTATACTACTTGTATGTCTTATCCCTCTTAGTGTAGGGCCCCTTTATATCCATAATTTATCTATTCTTTTAACTATATTCAAACAAGTGTTTAATCGTACAGTACTCCATCTGATAAGTTGCATCAAATCTCTTGAATCTAACTCTAATTCTCTTCTTTTGCCAAGTAGCTTTCCGAGTCAGTGTGTTCAGTTTGCCAGGGGATTCTTCCTGTATTTTTGTGAATGGTGTTGGGAATAGGAAAGACAAGTTAAGTAAAATGTGAATTTTTTTGTCTCTCAAACTCTAATGATTCTCCTGGCTGCTCTTTAATCTATTTTGTTAGATCTTCTTTCTTATCTTCAAGTTTGTTTTGAAGCCCTGAAAAATAAAATATCTTTTACATTTCCATTGTTGTAGCAAAATCTTGCAAGTTTTCCTCTGTTTGTATTAAGCTGTGGTTCTCTTCATTTGTAGCTTCCCTCTTTGGGTCACTGTCCTCTAGTTTGTGTTCTGTTATCTGATTTGTTTGTTCATTCTTTGTTGTCATTTTCTGAGAGTTTTTTAATTGTAGGTTTAGGTTTAAAATGTGCTCATATATGTCATCAAAGTTGTTTTTAATCTCATCATGATTTGAACCAATTGTCATTTGAATCTGTCACAGCATTGCATACATTTCTTCCTGGAAAATATTTGCCTTGTCTTGAAGTATTGCTCCTGCAGATCTCTGATGTTCTAGGCTGGGGCCTTCAGAGGGAAACATTTGGTGTGGTTTCCTGCTACTTTCAGATAGGTATGCAACATCCATTTTATCTCCCCCCTCCCGATAATCTTTCACCAATACCATAGTCTCTGTGATTAGCCTTGTCAAACCAGCCAATTTTAAAATACAAACAACCAAATCTTATATAGTTCTTATCTTTATATGTTTTTTATAATCCAATGTGTTTCCAATTGTCAAAGCACCACTAAAAGCAGTATTTTATAATGGTTCTTCTGTTCAGGGGTTTTACTATTATCAGCCAGCCAAAATTGCAGTCCAAAATGTATAACCACCTACGAGCTTTCCAATAAATTCCCCCCTAGAAGATTAGCCAAAAGTCAAGTTTTTTCTTTCTCTGCAAACAATTCTTGAGCTTAGAAATCACAGCTCAGTAAGTGTTTATAATCCCAGAAGGTTAGCAGTTTTTAAAACAAATAATAGTTCTCACTCTGTAGTAGGTGGCTCAGTGTATTTTCTTTCCTCTGTTCCCAGCTGTTTTCTATTTGGCTAGAAATCACTGAGGTTCAAGGGAACAAGTTGTTCTTTATTTCTGGGCATCTTGCCAATTTCTGAGTCAATGCAGCTGCTGTTTTATGCTCTAATCCTCCACTAGATGACAGGAGCTATTCATTTTCCAACTTTTAAAACAAATAATAATTTTCTTGTAATTTCATCAATACTCTTTCAAATGTGGAATCTTAACAGTTTTCATAATTTTCAGCTTTATCCAAACTGTAGTATTATTAACTTGATTTCAATATATTTCTATCCCCCATCAAAATTAAATCACTGCTTCCGTCTATGGAAGGGTGAGGATGTGATCCCCTCCCTCCTCACTTTCAGAGGGTTTTTTTTGCCTCTTGAGGATCTTTTCCAGGAACTCAGTTACAAAACAGAAGAGAGATTGATATTCTCACCCAGTTCCAAGCACTCTGTTCACAGTTATTCTGGTTAGTGCTTTTGGACTTTGGCTGCCAGTAGCTTGGGCTAGTCACCGAGGTGCAGCTAACCTTTCTCCTGTCAGTTTGGAGGGCTTCCCCTGGATCAAATGGATCAACCACTGTTGTTCCACGATCATCAGGGGCCCCCTCCTTCTTTGTTGCCTCTCTGGTGCTACTTTAGACCCATTTAGGGTCCCCTGGCAGGGCGAAACCAGCCATGGGGTGCGGGGCCCTGCAATCCCTCAGCCATGTCACTACGATGCAAGACTGGAAGTCCTGTTTTACCATTTTTATATAACTCCTTGCAGTGTTCGTCCACATTTCAGTATGTAAAACAGGAGCTGACATGCATAGAACTTATGTCATTTCTGTCATTTAAACATGCCCATTCCAAATAACTAGATTTTCACATAATTTACCCTGGCAATTTTTCTATTCCACATACATCAGCATCCTGTCTATGGAATTGTTGTGATTCAGCGTCAGCCTGTGGTTTCGGCAGCTGAGTCGGACAATTCTGAAAAGAGGAGGAGGAGGGGTTTGGAGAGCCTTTGGTTGCAGAGGAAAGTTCTGATGCACCGCAGAGCTCCCAGCCAGGCCCCTCCCATCTTGTTCCTCCTCAGACCCAGCTGTGTGAGCCTGAGTGATTGGAAGAAGACGATCCACAGCTGGCTTTGTTCAGGGACGCTCGAAGCAGGAGGCAGACTAGCAGAAGTGAACAAAGAAAAGCAATGAGGCACCTCGGGAGGAGGCAAAGAGAAGCCATGCCTTGAGACTGCTGTTTAAAAGGGGAATGTGTGGGAGGTGCTGATTGCTGAAGGCAACCGTTTGAAGAGCTTCTGATATAGTCTCGGTCTGTATTTGTTTAACTCTGTTTTTAACTGCTTCGTTTAGTTTTTGCAAATAAATTTGGTTGGCTTAATTCCAGCCTATTGAATATAAAAAAGGGGTTGTCCCTGACATTCCAACAGGGCCGGTCGTAGGCTGGAACAGAACAGGAATGCTACTTCCAAATTAATGGTAGGAAAAGCTACAGAAAGCAAATACAAAGGAACCATGGTGGTAGAAATTGGGGAACAGTTTCCTACTTTTTCCCTAACTCAATAGAAAATTATATTTGTTGATAGGTTTTTTTAAAAAAACTTACTTAATGCAATTCTAATCAGCAAAAAAAAAATGAATTGTAACTGCTACCCGCTGGGTAGACTTTCTGCAATTCCAGGCTTCACTAGAATACTTTGGTGATATATAATTACTATTGGGCACTATGGGGGCTGTGTAAATCCATTGAAAGATTTTTCACAAAATGTATTTGCATAGATGCACAAAGGACTATGTAGCCTTTAAACAGGAGAAGGCTCTGCATCCTTAGGATTTGCACAATTGTTCTCAAGCTTGTCTTCAGCTTCCTAGTTATGTGGCTAATCTCATAATGACTTGGCTTGGCTTTGCCTGGTCTTTCCAGCAGCAGTGATTCCTTTAAGTATGCCCACTATCATAGACAGACAGCTTTTAAAGCAGCAGATAAGCGGGGAAGGTGTGGGGATGGTTCTTTTTAACCCTTTGAGAGGACATGCTACACTTCTACTAAGATACATCGCAGATGTCTTATTCAAGTATTTTGTACTTTGTATAGTTCTAGGACATAAATAATAAGTAACTCAGCAATTGTCACCATTTTGTCATTTGTAGGTTGGAACACACATCTCATCTCTCCCAGATTTCAGGAGGGTATGGGATCTTATCTGTGATCATTCCAGAGCTACAACTTTTTTTCTATCTTGCATCTTCCATTTCTAAAGACAAGGCAGTTGGCCTAGATAAGAAAAGTGCATTACATCTAGCAAAACAAAGCTGTTATGCCACTAAATTCTCCACTGAAAGCAAAGAAACTGTCCCTCAACTTTTTTTTACTATCTTCTTTGTCCACTCTTGCCATATTTTTAATTTTCATACCTTACCTCTGTAAAACAAGCCTGTTTATTTGTACTATCATAGAAAATGGCAATGGTTCTACAGGAAATTTGGGAAGAAAAGGTCATTTAAAATGTACTTCATTAAAGTTTTAATTTTAATTTTGTTAAAACTGTACCCATGAAACCAATATTACACACCTTTCAAATAAGACACAGATTTCATTTCTGCTTTTACCTGTTTCAGATGGTCATTTAATGCAATCTGCATCCCACTCTTCTTTCTTAACATCTCACAGGTCATCAGAGTATAGAAAAGAGCAGTGATTAACAGCGGCAAACAGAAATAAAAGCTAAAAATCCACCAGTCTTTAGCTACCTGGTAAAACTGAGAGAAGGGAGAGAGGGGAGAGGAAAAAATCAGAATGGTTAAGACATTGTTTTGTAATTGGCAGTAAAGGATACATGCAAATTAGCAATTGACGAAAGACTGAATGTCAAGGGATCAGTGCTAGGAAGAAAAGTAGATCTATTAATAAAATGTAGCTCCATAAACTTGTTGGAAACTCAAAGCAACAATGGGGTCCAATCATCCTGGACGAAGTTTTCACCCTGATGTAGAAGTAGAATCCTTATTTCTGCAATCATTTCCTATTGGAATTCTGTAAACTTCTTTCCACTAGTCTTTCCATTTCCTGATCCAGGGCCATAAGGTCAAAACAGTAATAGAGTAACAGCTAGAAAGGGCCTTTGAGGTCTTCTAGTCCAACCCCCTGCTCAAGCAGTAGACTCTATATCATTTCAGACAAGTGGCCATCCAGTCTCTTCTTAAAAGCTTCTGGTGATGGGAGAACCCACAACTTCTGAAGGCAAGCTGTTCCACTAATTAATTCCTGCCTGAGCAGGGGGTTGGACTAGAAGACCTCAAAGGTCCCTTCCAACTCTATTTTTGTTATTGTTATATGTCACATTGCTCAGTTTGTATCTGGGGAGTTTATCTTTGGGGTTCATAAGCTTCTGCCTTAGCCTATTCTTGGGTGAACGTGTACGTGTATGTTGTGTTGGTTGAAAATCCTCCTGAGCTTTTCGGATATCCCTGCCACGTATGGAATGACAACATCGCTACGTTTGTTGTTCTCTGTCTGTAATGGAGGAGCTCTTGTTGGGTCTTTTTTTGGATTTTATAAAGGCCAAATTAGGATAATCACAAGTTCTGACGGATTCCTTGATGTGTTTTGGTTCTTTTTCTTTACCCTCTTTAAACCCAAGAATATCAGAAGAATTGGGTTAGTTTTAACAAAGTAAACAAATTGGATTTTATATTTTCAAGACAAAATTTTAAGATTAAAAAAAGAGTTATGCTTAATATTTTTAAAAACCACAATTTCTCTTATTTACTCATATACATGGAATTAATGTATTATTATATGTCTAATGTCTCTGAATCCCTTCAGACATTTTTCTTATTTGAATGGAAGAATATAAACATTTTAAATAAATAAATTCAGTTCAGGCAATGAGGACTACATGTTTTCAATTTGATTCCAAAAAGGTGACTTAAAGCACATGGAACTCCAAATGTAGCATATACCTCCAACTATTTTTTTTTATTAAAAAGTTTTACAATACATTTTTAAATACAAAAAACTCCCTCCTCCCCCTCCCCTCTCCCCAACCCTCCCCTCCCCTCCCCTCCCCCCTCCCCGACTTCCCAGAGCTGAATACAGGATATAGTGATATAAACATAAGCTAAAATATGCTAACAACAAAAGTAAAACATTAAATTCTATCGCACTTTAACTCTCCATAGTACCTCCAACTATTTTAAACAGTCAAGTCTTCTTCCAGGACTAGTCAAAATAACTTATGTGCAATTAAATCCTAAACACTACACAGCACTAATATTTAATTACAGAAATAGATGGATTGCATATTACCTTCATAAAAGATGATTCTTGGTGGGGCTTAAGTAAACAAGTAGACAACATCTGCCCTTTGTATGAAATAGTAACAATATCAAAGCCTATAGCTTCAGGAATAGCTAAAACAAGGGACACAACCCAGATCAAAATAATTTCAATTGCTGTCCATTTTGGTACCCCAATTCCTTTGATACGGCTCCATGAAGCAACAGCTCGATACCTAAATATAAAAAAGAGATGCTGGTCAGATTAGGCAGAGCCATGCTTAATGTAGTGCTCTGCGGATATTTTACACCAGAAATACTATAATTCTGGGCCATTGATTAAACTATATGTGGTAGATAAATAGTAAAACAGATCATTTGGGAAGAACCATCAGTTAGAAGATGTATCTCTTCAGAGGTTGGTGAATTCCCACTCCATGAACAATGTATGCACAATGGTGAAAAATGACAGCAGATGGAATTCAGAAATATCTGTAGAGTGGCAGACTGCCTGCTGCTCATGCTGGTATAGGCTATAGTATATTGGGGTAATATTTTGTTCTTTTTGACCGATATGAAGGGACCATCAATTTTTGGTTGTTTCTCTTTTTATCTGGGTTTAACTTTACCATGTCACAATGCAACCAACATATAAAAACCCTTGGGGTTTTTATGCTAGGGTTGTGCTCAGGTACAGTATGAGAAGAGGTAATATTACACAGGAAAGAACTATACTTTATTCTCCATTCATGGAATTTTCAACTTCCACTACTGCCGAAGTAGCAGAAGAATATCCTATGACTGCAGCAGTAGCTGAAGAAGGCACAGTGCTTTGAGAAAGCCATGAAAGTAATTTTATTAATCCAGGCTGTCCATTGTTAAAACCTAGCAGGCTTTGAGGAATTCCTTTATCTATCCTGATGCTCCCTTTATTTCCATCTCTGTAACTGGGGTGATCAGAGAGCTCAGGCATGGCCATGAAGGCCATAAACCCTGGGAATTATATACTGATGGCTTGGAAGGGAATCAAACTGGGTCCAAAATATGGAACACTAAAATCAGGATATATTTCATGCCCAACATAAGATGCACCATAAAAATATCATCTCTGTGATTAACTGTTCCCTGGAAGTTTTTATCACATAGATTGGTTTGTGCTTAAATTGTAAGCCGCCCTGAGTCTTCGGAGAAGGGCAGGATATAAATGGGATTAAAATAAATAAATAAATAAAAATTGTTGTCAGTAGACTGAGATGAGCAACATCCCCTCTGACATGCTCCCTACTATTTTGGGGTGGGACCAGTGGTGGGATTCAGCCGTTTCGCACCACTTGGGCAGAACCGGTAGCTAATTTTTTGTTGCTCAGGCCCAGAATGGACTTCCGGAAGCTGCATCCACACAGAAAACCGGTTGTTCACATATTTGAATCCCACCACTGGGTGGGATATGACAACTTCCCAGATTGTTGGGGGCAATAAGCTGACTTTGTAATAATGCCGCTTGGGGGGGGGTGTGAAAGCCCTAACAAGCAGGCATATACATAGAATGAAGGCTACTGCTAAGCTTGTAAGCCACCCTGAGTCTTCGGAGAAGGGCGGGATATAAATGTAATAAAAATAAAAATTAAAAAAAACTTCCAGTTTGCCGGTGGTGCTCCAATTAGCAAAAGCTTTTCAAATCTCATCAGAGGGCAATCAAGTCTTTCCTTGGCAGCAGTGCTATAATTGGCAAGAAATACTTTTATTTTTTAAAAATGGTTGAAATTACTTAAATAGATAGTAACATTAATCTCCAAGTCTAACGGTCCAAAGTAACAGTATAAATATTTATGTAATAGTTAGTGAAATAAATGGAAGGGAAGAATGCACTACCAATATTTTCCATACTGCTTTTATTTATGTTTTATTAATAGTTTTTTAATCTTCTATTTACTTTTAGGATCTTTATTTTTGTGTGACTTCTATTTAAATAATTTTCAAAGTTTATTTTTCCAAACAAACAGCATTTGTAGAAAGGTACTGAATCTTCAGGGAGAAAATGGGAAGATTAGGAAGTCTATAAATATTCCATTCTCATGTTTGTTACTTCTTCTACTTAATACTGAGGATTATCTCTTCCTTTTTTAATTCCATTTATTTCTTAAGGTCCCTTTTTTGGTGTGCATCTACATATCTTCTGTCTAATATTTCACTTATAATACTCATATCATTTAAAAAAGACAAAAAGAATGTTTTCTCACCTATCAATACTGAGAGCACATAAACTTAACACTATGATGCCGACAGATGTCTTTTGAAAGAAGGGAAATAATTTACACAATTCAACTCCAAAAGGCCATTTTGCTGCGTGAAGCTGTGGAGAGAAAAAGATCTGGTTTGTGTGGTAAGCATTCCAAACTTTAGAATAGAAAGAAACATATGCTAAGCTAATCTTACACAAAAGAATTGCCAATTCTTCAACCCTCCCTTCAAATAAGCAGTAAGCAAGCCCAGGGGTGTTTTTTAAAAAAAAAACATTGAAAAAAGAAACAGACTAAAAGAAAAGAATTTTCAAAGTACTTGGGGGACACCCAGTGGCTAAACCTGAAATTGCAACCTGACTTTCTCTTTTAAAAAATCAAGAAAATATTTAAGAAAAACAAGATAAGAATTAACTTTGAACACCAGATGTGAAACTTCACTATGGAACAGTTTCAAAAACAAATCTATGCTATGTGGGAAATAGCTTACCAAACCTATCAGCTCCTTTCTTCAGCTGGCAATGAAATACGAGCTTTTGGAAAAGAACTAGAAAGCATCTCGAAGAAACAAACTCAGACTGTGACTACAACTAATATTTTATTGGGACAGAACTTAACAGAAGAAATTGAACAATCAAATACATTGGCAGAAGAATTAAATATTCAACAAATACAGACTTTTGAAGATTATAATGGAAAAAAGGTGCAAAAAAATCTATTCAGACCAGGACAATTATATCAAGAGGCGAAAATAGTGAGAAGATTTGGTGCTGTTAACAGACTCCTCAATCCTTCAAAAGAAGGATTCAATATGATATAACAACAAAAGAATGCTTTGATGATCCTGAGGCAAAGAAGCGAAAAATGACATGGCAAAGGAAGAAAGCAAGAATAAGATTGAAGAAATATGGACCTTCTTAAGAGGCCTGAAATAGATAATATCAAAATAGACAGGATTGTACTTGGATTACGAGAGATTGTTTTGATGAGTAGATAAAAATACTAATTAAAAAAAATAAAAATAAAACACAGATGTATGAATACTAACATTGAAATATTGAGTTCCTTAAATGATACGGATTAAGATGTATATATGTTAAAAATGATAGAATGTAACTAATATACTTGGATGTAGTGACATGAGAGGATGTATTAAATGTTGAAACGGAAGAAATTTTGGTTAATTTTTAATATGTGGAAACTATAAATGAGAAACAAGAATATTATATTGTCCTCCTCCTCTTTCTCCTCCTTACAATTGGTATTCTAATGACTACTATTCAAATATTGTACTACTAATATTGATATGGAAATGAGATAAATAAGAAGTGTATTACATTACTAGGTATTGGAGAAAATTGTGTCAAGGGAAAGGAGGTTATTTAGCAATATGAAAATGAGAAATTTTAAACGTTTAATTTTAATATCAATGTAAAAGTAAAGCTAGAAAAATATATAAGGTGTTTGATGTTTTAAAGATGGAATGTTAAAATATAAAATATACTAAAGTATTGATAAATATAAGAAAACTATTAAATGACTGATGGATAGCAATGAGAAGTATGTTAATTTAGATAAGAGTTAGTATGTATTAAAGAAAAAAAGAGAGAGGAAGTATTGGTTACAACAATTTGGAGATTTGTAATAATATGTATTTGTCTGAAATGGAACTATTGTAACCCAGACACCACGTTGCTTTTTAAAGATATTATTGTAATATTGGAAAACTAATTTAAAAAAGGGGAAAAAAAGAAAAAAGAATTGCCAATTCTTGTAAGCTTAATCTTGGCATCTGAAAATAAGGAAATCATTTTGAAGTCTAGAAGATACTATTTTTTCTTAAATCAGTACCACCCGTTCAGAATTATTCTTTTGCCATGCAAAATACCATGCATGTATTAGTCTTAATCTGGACAGACCTACTTATACATCTGTCACTGGGATTTACATTAATCTCAATATCTCTATCACAAATTTGGATAGTGGAAAAAAAATTCATAGTATGTTTTGGGAGACGTCTGCATCCACCAATATAAGGCCATCCGTTGCTATGGGAGGAGTGCACTGGCCCAGTGTACTTCAAAAGCCTCCTTTGGCTTTTGAAAAACAATGTAAAGGCATTCTCAGATGGTTCTTTATTAAGAAAGAGAAAGACGTTCCCTTCAGAATTTAGCATATCTTTATATATCCATATTTTCTCAAGACTGACTAAATTTGGATATACAAATGCTTCCATTGTTGAAAGCCATCCTGGAATTTTCAAGTATATTTTACATTTTATTTTTTCCCATGTTAGTAGTAATGCATTTCTAACATAGTGGTTTTGAAAATACTTATGAATTTTAATTTTCCCATACCACAAGAAAGTGTGCCAACCAAGTTGTAAGTCATGTCCCTCCAAATACTCCAATCTTTTATTTCTAAGAGTTATCCATACTTTTATCCATACTTTTACCCATACTTTTAGCGATGCTTAAAATCTAAACAAGAGATGGAAAATCAGAGTATTGATCTATCACGGTGGTCATATTTACAAAGGCAAGTGAGATATGATAAAAATGTTAAATTGTATGGATTTTGCAGAGAGCAGATCTTGTTTGATCAGGTATTATTAACCTCTGATGAAAAACTATTTAAGAAAATGTATAACTTTTTATTGAATTTGGAAAATGAAAATGGAAAATGAACAAGTAAAAGAAACAGTGATAATATGAGCAAAGAATTTTGGATACAATATAGATTTAGAGAAATGGCAAAGCTTGTGGGAAAGAAATTATAAATTGACAATGAATATAAAATGTTTTTTTAGATGGCACTAGTCACCAGTAAGATTAGCAAAAATGTTTAAAAATATGTTGGAAATGTAAACACAAGTCAGATACATATTAGCATGTATGGTGGACATGTGTTAAAGGAAAGAGATATTGGATAAAAATACATAAATGGCTAGAAAGGATGTTGGGAAAACATGTAGATTTTAAACCTGCACTTTTTTATTAGATATAATGCCAGAAAGGTTTGACAAACAAAGTATATAATTAATTTTACATTTGACAACAGTGGCAAGAATCATATTCTCACGATATTGGAAAAATGAAGAAATACCACCAGAGGAAAAAATAATTAAAAAATATATTAGATTATGCAGAAATGGACAAATTTAATTTGAGGTTGAAAGAAAAAGAAGAGACAGAATATTTTCAAACTTGGGATTTATTCTACCGATGGCTAGAGAAACGAACAAGGGATTAGGAATTTAATTTGTATTAGTGAATGAAAAACTCAGACAACACGTTTCTTGAATAAGTA
Source organism: Vipera berus (assembly GCF_964194415.1). Lineage (NCBI taxonomy): Eukaryota > Metazoa > Chordata > Lepidosauria > Squamata > Viperidae > Vipera > Vipera berus. The sequence continues at coordinate 99,588,118 of NC_138206.1, forward strand.
CTTTTGAACTGTACTAAAAAAAAATCAATAAAAAAGAAAGAAAGAGAAAGACTAAGGCGAGATCGTTTCTGGAAAGCTGGTCCTAAGTTCTGAGTTTTGGCAGAACCAAACGCTATAGCTTTTCATTCTCCATCCTTGGGTACAAAGATCTGGCTCCCCAGCACCAGCAAAACTTTATAACAATTTCAAGGGCAGAGGGATTGAGGAGTACTAGGTGGCTTCAAAATTAACCTGGGAGTAATGGCCAACTGCATCATTTATTATTCCTGAATACTGCATCTTCTGCCACCAGCTATAAGTAGTGCTAACTCAAGCCTAAATGTCCCAGGGCAAGTTGACTGTGGCGAGTTGCTGTAAACCCAGCTCAGGTTATGTAATGACCTTTGGGTTTGAAAGGAAAGATTGATAGGGAGCACGCAAGGACAGCCATGTAGTATTTGGCAGCAACTTCTTTAGTCAAACATGTCTTTTCCTAGGAATATATTGCAGCATATATTCCATCACTCCCACTTACAGCTGCTTTGTAAAGTTGCCAGCAGATGCAACATGAGTCTTTCATGTGTTCCAGGTATCTTTCCCCCTATATTGCATAGTACCTAATACTATACTTGCAGAGGGGTGAAGATCTTTAACATTTTAGATTCTGTAAGAGAACAATTACAACTGAAATATATTCTATGGCAACTTGTTCTAATACAGCACTACCCACGTTTTACTTCCAAGACTTCCCTGACCAACTAAATTGTCCTTTTTGCCTGGATCTGATGACAGATTATTGTGTAGTATAGCCCGTATTTTAAATCTTTGATTGGACTGTAATAATTATTCCATTTGTAATAATGTCAATTTTATACTGTAATATCAATCCTGAATCATTTTAATAATTCCACTGTAGTTATCCTCAAATTTGTAATAACACTCTTGAATATAAATAATTTGGGACATGTCATGGAAGATCTATGTGTCTTGGACACATGTGTTTGGCTATGAGTACTGTATACAGCTTTGCATAACTCAAGGAATATTTGGAACATTTGATTTGGACCTTGCACAAACCTCATAAATTTTAAAGCTGTGATATCATTTTCCCCCAGGATGCTAAAAGGGCTGTTTTGATGATGGTAGAGCATTATTATGAATATTGTAGATTCAAATAACTCTTGAATGATTTTTGAAGGATAGTCTTCAATTATGCTATACATATGAAGTGGGACTCTTATTTACGTTTAGGTCAATATTGTGATTAATTTTAATTGTGATTATAACTGTTGCTAATTGATTGCTATCATGTATGCCTGCTGAAGACACAGCAATTTTCAAAGAAGACTTGATGACCAACTGAATGATATAAATATTAACCATTATTAATTAGCAAACCAGTTTGGTATTATGGGTTAAAGTGCTGGCCACTAAATCAGGAGATTTGAGTTCTAATCCCACCTCAAGCATGAAAGGTGGCTGGATGAGCTTGGGCCAGTCACTCTTTCTCAGCCCAACCCATGTCACAGGGTTGTTATTGTGGGGAAAATGAGAGGAGGAAGGAGTATTAAGTATCCGAAAGATGCTTTTTCATGAGGCAACTGGACTTTCTTGTTTTTCTTTGAAGACATTTTGCTTTTCATCAGCTGAAGAAGCTTCTTTGATGAGAACTGAAATATCTTCAAAGGAAAACAAGAAAGTCCAGTTGCCTCATGAAAAAGCAACTTTGGGACACTATGACCTGGATGACTGAGAATCTCCATAGACATTTGGTAAGTATTATGTATTCATGCCATCTTGAGTTATTTATTTAAAAAGAAATAATAAAGGTGAGGCAATAAATTAATTCCAATTCCTGAAAGTTCTCATAAGACAGCTTTTTTCCAAAAGAGCATCCTTCAGTTTTCTACTGTAAATCCACATTACTCATCTCCTGCTAACTGGAGATTATAGAAGCTGACACTGAATACCTTTGGAGGACATCAAATTGGGGGAAACTCTTTTAAGACCTGAAGCCTTAATAAAAGGTGGATAAAATGAGGTAAGCATATCTTCATGATCCAAATATGAATTAGATTCAATAATCAAACAAGATGAAGCAAGATCAGGTAGAATGTAATGACTTGAGAAAATACACTAATAGTACTTTTCAGTCTTAACATCCTTATGATCCTGATAGGATCAATAGGGAGAGAATATTTGGACTTAGCAAACAGAGATGACAAGTATCAAAGGTATATTCACAGTGTCCCTGACACTGCTAAAATATATTAGGATTGTGTGGTACTTCAAAGCGTGAAGGAACATGAACAAACTTTTCTGCAACTTTTTAAAGCAGCTGCTGCTTATCACAAACCATGCAGCTGTTCTGACCAGTTTCTATGTCATCCCAGAAAGCACCCTAACTACTTTAAAGATTTGCAGGCAAATATTATGTTCAGAGGCTCTGAAACACCAATTTTAAAATTCAATCTGACGTATTGTACAACCCTGAAGGACCCAATAATCACCTACCGTAATATTTTTGGCTTCTGGTAGATTAGCTTATGCAACACATTAAAGCAGTGGTATCAAACTCGCAACATCACGTGACATGTTGTGATGTATCGTGACTTTTTTGCCATTGCCAGCAACAGGGTGGGCACGATTTCGCTATGATGCATCTGGCCCAAGGGCCAGCAGTTTGACATCCCTGCATTAAAGTGATACAGCCCAACAGATTCCCTTCAGTTGGGTTTCCAAAACTCCACAAAGTAATTAGATCACACATGATCTATCTTTGTATCTGGAACTATTACAGGTAGTCCTTGATTTACAACCACAATGAAGCCCAAAATTTCTGCTGCTGAGCAAGGCAATTGTTAAGTGAATCACATGGTCATTAAAGTGAATCAAGCTTCCATCACTGACTTTGTTGGAAGCCAGCTTGGAAGGTTACAAATGGTGATCATATGACTCTGGGACAGTGGAACTGTTATATATATATATATATATATATATATATATATACGCCAGTTGCCATGTGCCTGAATTTTGACCATGTGACCATGGGGATGCTGCAAAGGTCGTAAGTGTGAAAATTGGTCATAAGTCACTTTTTTAGTGCCCTGTAACTTTGAACATTCATTAAATGAATGGTTGTAAGTCAAGGACTACTATACCTTATTCATGTTATAGGCTATATAAATATGTCATGAAAGGGCTTCTAGTTTGATGTTGCAGTGGAACAGGAGCAGGAAGACGGGGCTCCATTTTTCACGTTCGATTTTGCCCCACTGGGACCCTGGAAAGGGTGAAAAGTCACCCCATAGAGGCGACAAGCAAGGAGGGGACCCTTGTTGATTGTGGGAGGGTGGTGGCCTTTCCATTTGATCTGAGGAAGCCCTCCAAAGCCCTCGTGTAGCCAGATCTAAACTGAAGAAGTTAATATAGACCACTGAATTACTAATGGACCCAGACAACATGTTGTTTGTTATGTATTTGACTATAAAATTAGAAAATTAATAAAATATTTATTTTAAAAATGTCATGAAGAGCAGTCACAAATTTTTAGAAATGCTTGGGGGAGGTATAAGAATAATTTGAAAAAGAGAGCAGTGACATTACTCTAAATATATGTAAAAGCTGCCATATAACTTTTATAAAAGTCACCCGAATGCCAAACATCAGCACTGATCTATATACAGATGCGATACAGCAGATTTAATTGATTTAGGAACAATAAAGCAGGGAAATCTGAAACTTTTAATAATATTAATCTATCCTTTTAGGAAGGCTTTAGCAAGAATGTAACATAAATACAGGATGCAAGCTAGCATTGCAAAATGTGGCATTTTGTAATTGCATGCCTTCTAATCCACAAGAAATAAACAACTACCATTGGCTACTAGAGCAGCCAATGACCCATTTGGCCTAGAGCTGCTTCACCAAATGTTGCACTCTTAATCTGCATTCAATCAGATATTTCTGTAAAATATCACCCAGCACTCTAGACTGAAATGCCCTGTCACAAACTAATCCAGAAATCCAATAATTTGGCAGCAGCCAAGCAGACAAACTTGGCTAAAGACATGAATCTACTCTAGAAGGCAAGGGAGAGCTTTGATAAACAGATATGAGACAATTAAAGACAAAATGCAGAAGTCACAGAGATAGGATGAGATAGGAGGAACTGAGGGAAGCAAGAGATGACAGAAGAATTAAGAGCTTTGAAAACCCTGAAGTCAACCAAGGCTTAAAACTGAATAATAACAAATATCAGGGTTTTCCAGGTTTTTTTTTTCCTTTTAAAGTTTTATTAGTTTATAATATACGAAATACCACTTTCCTAGGGAACGTAGCTTAAAATGACTAATTTGAATTTTTAGCAGTAGTGTACACTGTCCTGCCTAATACTTGTGTTGAACACTCATTTTAGGTGTAGAGGTATATGCCTTTCAGAGTTTGAGTTTGGAATTGGGGAGTTCTGAGATCTAGCTGTGACAAAAAAAAATATGACAGCAGCTTAAAGGAAAGGAAAACTTAAAATCTTTCAAAACTGAACAAAGAGTACAAATAGTTCTAGGAAAGGCTGTAGTAAACAGAGTCAGAATCAGTTACAATTAGCAAAATGATGGGGGTGGGGGAGAGGGAAAGCAGTCTTAAAATTCTTCCAAGGTAAGTGATTAATAGATGTCTCAGCTGATAGCTCCTTTAGTAATCTCAGCCTGAGAGGTACGGTATCTCTATAAATGGAGGTGGAAGGAAAAAGGCAAACTCATAAAATGATTAAGGAAAGGTTGCTTTGGCATAAATTAGAAGAACTTTTGTGTCTCCAGATATGATTGAATCCTAACTCCTATAGCCTTAGTTTAACTAGCTGGTGAGCAAAAGATGCTGGACATTATAATTAAGCAACTTGTGAAGACTCAAACCCAAATAATATTATAATCCAATACTTTCCAGTTAGTCAAGTTAACTTGGTATAAAACAAGCCCCATAACTTTTGTGCCTTGGAAACTAATTTCCATAAGAGGGAGGGTTTTAACTACAGTAGACTAAACTTCATGTGCAGTTCCCAAAATTTATCTTAAGGCATTTTTTTATCATTTTAAATAGCATTTTAAATGTGAGATAATGTACATTGAAATCTGCCTCCAGAAAGAAAACTTGGTATTATTGGTCCTTATTTCTTTAAACTTCTAAGGATTTCATATTGTTCTTCAATACTCCAACTTTGAGGTATTATTATTCTTATTATTTGTGCAAATGGGTTCTTGATTTTCTCACTAATAGCCCCAGTATGTGCCAGTTGGGACTAATATTTCTAACACCATGTTCTTGAGCACAGGTTCTCCTCAGGGTTGTGTACTAAGTCCACTGTTGTTAAACCTGTTGACCCATGATCGTTCTGCAAGGTTTGCTATCAACCATATTGTGAAGTATACAGATGATACAACAGTGGTGGGCCTTATTCAGGATGACAATGAGAGCAATTACCAGAAGGAGGTAGAGGATTTGGTGAACTGGTTAATAAAAAAAAGCCTGATTTTAAATGTAGGAAAAAGAAAAGATCATTGTTGATTACAGAAAAGGCAGGCACAGCCATACACTTCTGTGTATTAACAATTTAGTTGTGCAGGTGATTAGTCATATCAAGTTTTTGGGTGTGCTGCCTGCTGACGAGTAGGTGAGCTTGGTCCTTCAACAGTGGGATACTGGTGAAACGGGCACAGCAGCACGCACATTTTCTGCATTGTATGAGAAGAACACATCTTCCTTCCCTTATCACTTCCTTACCACTTTCTACAGAGGGATGATTGAAAGCATCCTGTCGCGCTGTATTATTATGTGGTTTAGAGGCGTTACTGTTTCTGACAGGAAGGCTGTGCAGAGAGTGGTGAGGACAGCAGAAAAGATTATTGGAAGTTCACTTCCTTCTAACCAGGACATGGCATATAAGCGCTGCTTAACCAGGGTCTGTTGTATTGTCAGGGACGTTACACATCCTCTCCATGTCCAGTTTTCTTTGTTACCTTCTGGAAGGATATGCAGATGATACCACTTTAATGGCAGAAAGTGAAGAGGAACTAAAAAGCCTCGATGTGGGAGAAGAAGGAGAATGCAAAACTGGGCTTGAAACTCAACATTAAGAAAACCAAGATCATGGCATCTGGCCCTCTCAATTCCTGGCAAATAGATGGGGAAGAAATGGAGGTAGTGACAGATTTTATTTTCCTGGGCTCCAAGACCACTACAGATGGGGACTGTAGCCAAGAAATTAAAAGATGCTTGCTCCTAGGGAGGAAAGCTATGGCAAATCTAGACAGCATACTAAAAAGCAGAGATATCACCCTGCCAAGAAAAGTGCGTACAGTCAAGGCTATGGTCTTCCCAGTTGCAATGTATGGCTGTGAAAGTTGGACCACAAGAAAGGCTGAGCACCAAAGAATTGAGGCCTTTGAACTATGGTGCTGGAGAAGATTCCTGCAAGTTCCTTGGACTGCAAGGCGTTCAAACCGGTCAGTCCTAGAGGAGATCAACCCTGACTGCTCTTCAGAAGGCCAGATCTTGAAGTTGAAACTCAAATACTTTGGCCACCTAATGAGAAGGAAGGACTCACTGGAGAAGAGCTTAATGCTGGGAAAGATTGAGGGCAAGAGAAGAAGGGGACGACAGAGAATGAGGTGGCTGGATGGAGTCACTGAAGCAGTAGGCGTGAGCCTAGATGGACTCCAGAAGATGGTAGAGGACAGGAAGGCCTGGAGGAATGTTGTCCATGGGGTCGCAATGGACTTTGCAACTAACAACAACAAATTTCAAAAGGTGGTCACATGACCCTGGGACACAGCAACTGTCATAAATATGAACCAGTTGCCAAGCATCTGAATTTTGATCACATGATCATGGGGATGCTGCAAAGGACGTAATTATGAAACACAGTCATAAGTCACATTTTTCGGTGACATAACTATGGTCACTAAATGAACTGTTGTAAGTCGAGGACTTTGAGAGCAGGCATCAGAATTTCATTTTTTAACGAGTGCCAGTATGTTCACAGGAAAAAAAAGTGGCAACAAAGGTTATCTTATCAGTATCGAAACAGAAAATCTCTTGGATCTGAGCTTGTCGAGGCCGCCTTACCTTGTACAAGTTGATGGGAATGTCGATTAGGATGAGCAGCAGATCCCCCAGGGCCAGGCTGGCGATCAGAAGGTTAGGGCCGTTCCTCATGCATTTGTTCTTGTAGATGATCCGGAGCAAGGTGGAGTTGCCGATGATGCCCAGCACAAAGACCAGGCAAGCGATCGCCGTGTTGACGTATTTGAAAGTCTTCTTGATCTCCGTCCGGCTCTGGCACACCGGGTGAACAGGGGAAGGCGCTCGGCCAGCCACGGCAGGCGATCCCGGGTGAGAAGCGTTGGGACTCCCTAACCTTTCCTCCACCTCGGCTGCGATGGGAGCCGCGCTCGTCCAGGACGAGGCAGCCAGGCTCAGCGACAGGCGCGGCGAAGAGTCGCCGAGCTCCAGGGCGCGGGTGCCGCCCGCGCAGTACACTGCGGCTGCCGAGATCCAGAAGCCCAGCAGGATGCGCCCATCCATGACCGCAGGGCAGCTCCCACAGGAGGAACCGCAGAAGCTGGAGATTGGGGGGGAGAGAGAGAGAGCGAGAGAGAGAGAGAAAGAAAAGCCACCAGAAGGATAAGACGCCGCTACTTGGGGGAACCTCTCGCTTCGGCTGGCAGCGGATTCCCCCGGCAACCAATCGCAGAACAGCCGGAGCACGTGCGCCCAGCCGGAGCCAGCGAGCCTAGCCGTCTGAGCGACCCCCGGCGTTACGCGCTGTCGAAGAAGCAGCCCAGGGAGAGGCGGACGCCCGGGAAGACTTTGGGCCGAGAGTCGTCGCTTCCTGGATAAACACACAACTCGGAGCGACTCTCTGCTTTGAAGAGGCTTTACGCGGGCGAGAAGCCAACGCTGGGGAAAAAGCGGAGCGGGAGGAGGCGCGGGGGACGCAGACCTCTGGCTGGATGAAATTGGGAGCTCCGCTTTTCCCACGCCTTCAGGTGGAGGGGAGGGGAGGAGGGGAGGGGAGGGGAGGGGGAGAAGCTCTAATGCTATATATTAAACAAGGAACGGGCGGAAAAGCTTCGGTAGTCGGCGGAAAACTCTGTCCGGAGTCATTTTTATTAGGGAAACTGGAACCCGACAAGGTCCGTGGGAAAGAATGTATATAATTTGTGTATTTTTATTTTTTATTTTTGGTCTTCTTTTATTGACGTCTGTGGATTCTTTAATTACGTAAAAAAAAGTGCCCCACCCCCCCAAAAAAAAAACGGTGAAGGAAGGATGTATAAAGATGCTCCACAATTTTTTTAAAAAAAGAAATATCAACGGTTACAATCCACATGCTTACCTGGGATAAAATACTGCATTGCGCATACATTATGAATCAGAATTTATCCTTAATTGTCTCCAGCGTTTACTGTAACCACCCGAACTATAAACTTCTAAATCATGGAATTAAATTTTGGATTGCTCTCAATTAATACATTTTAAAAACACACACACATTTCCCTCATTTCCGTTAAGCTTACTCCCAAGTAAATAAATAAACATGAAAATGAATAAATAAACTTTAAAGAAGAGAATAAATCAAATAAATGTAAAGGTTAACTTTCAATAAATTAGTAAGAGTACTTTTTGTTGTTGTTGTTAAGCTGCATATTTGTCTTTGACTTTTCACCTTAAAAGTTGTCTCTGTTGGAAAGAGATGGATTTAGCTCCCAGCGGCTGATAATGTCCTTTCTGGCTTGAGATGGGCTGCATTCAGCTGTCCATTGACTGACCATCCTCTACGAACTTCTGAAGGGACAACACTGATGGGAGCAAGGCTACATGGCTCAGTTCTTGCTTAATTTCCAGCAAATCAGGCTAGCTATCTGGAATTCCCCCCTCCTTCCAGACGTACCCTTGTATAATTTCTACCATTCACAAACTCCCCCTCCCTCCCATCTTTAAAAGCCTGGAAATCACCTGGAAGTCATCCTTAGCAGGGCATGCAAAAGGTGTCTGGGAAGCAAATCTTTACAAGCTTGAAAAATCATACAAGCAATATGCGAATGTGTGGTATAGCTCAAGAGGTCCCCGACCTTTTGGGCACCAGGGACCAGTTCCGTGGAGAGAGGTTTTTCCGCAGACTGGAGGGGGCATGGTTTCATGTACTGCCTGCATCCCACGGATGGGGCTTTGCTTGTTTGTGCGGCCCGGTTGCTGGCATGCCGTGGCCCGGTGCCGGTCCACGGACCGGGGGTTGGGGACCCCTGGTATAGCTGACTGGGTATATTGACTGGGAAAGGCAAATGTTGTAGTTAACATATATGCAGGGCTACAGATTACAGGAAAATAGGGAGAATTTTCATCAGTCGACATGGCATGGCAGATCTCTGCTAAGCTCCACTAAGCATAGAAGTGTTTTTGCCATTACTTTCTTCCAATATATTTTTAAGTTCCCAATGTAGCTATAGGCTAATAGCCTTCCCTCTAAACCAGTTTTGGAGATGATGTTCCAAAACCAAACCGCAACATGGTGACTATTTATAAATTTATAGATCTTATTTATATAGCTGTCCATCTTACAATCAAGCGGCTCTGGACAGTGTACAGTTGTGGTGTACAACAAGGTTAATATTAAATATATTAATATTTAATCTTAACCTTAAGAACTTTAAAATTGATGCGATAGAGGGTGTATCTATGGGAGTGAGTATGGATATGGTTTCTTATAAGGAACTACTCAAATTGCAAGGGAATGATTGGCAACTTAAATCAGCAGAGGAGTTAAGACAAGAAAACATAAATTACTCTTGGTTTCAATATACCCAATTGAAAGCTAGGTGGAAGTCAGATCAAAAGGTTGGTATCACAATTACAGATCAAAATTTAGTAAAGCAAATTAGAGATTCAAAATGTGCACATATAAAGAGGATATATAATGCTTTAATTGAATTGGATTCGGAAACGGAATTGGTTAAAGATTGCATGGTAAAATGGGCACAAAATATTCAGGAACCAATCTCGTTGGACACCTGGGAGATAATTTGGGTCAGAAATGTTAAATTTACCCAGGCTCAAAATTTAAGAGAAAATTTTTACAAAATGTTTTATAGATGGCATCTGGATCCCAAGAAGTTGTCCAACATGTATCCTAATCTGCAGTCTAAGTGTTGGAGGTGTGGTAGCTTAGAAGCTACCTATTTCCACATGTGGTGGACTTGTAGAAACATAAAAGCCTTCTGGATTAAAATTTGGTGGAACATTCAAAAGATTTTTAAGAGGAAGATAAAGTTTTCCCCGCAATTGTTCTTACTGGGTATCGTTGTAAATTGTGATGTCAAAGAGACTAATCTGATGTTGAATATGATAACGGCAGCACGGTTACTGGTGGGACAATATTGGAAGAAGGACAATCTGCCCACGGTAGAAGAATGGGTGTTTAAAGTTTCTAATCTTGCAGAAATGTCCAAGATTTCTGCTTATTTAAAGGATCACTCACAGGAGAGATATATTTCAGTTTGGAGGAGATGGATAAATTATATTGAAAACAAATATGGGACCAAAAAGTTCCATTTAGCTTATGAGTAGAATTTAGTGGGATATTGTTATTGTTAGTAGTTATGCTAAGAGAGAGTTAAAGTTGGGTCTTTTATAAGAGAGAGTTAAAGTTGGGTCTTTTATAACTCATGGACTTCAACTCCCAGAATTCCTGAGAGCTATGCTGGCTCAGGAATTCTGGGAGTTGGAAGTCCATGAGTCATAAAAGAGCCTACCCCTGAACTCTAGTCACACTCTCTGCTCAATTCACTTCACAGAGTTGTTATAGGAAAATAGGAGGAGGGAGGATTTTGTATATTCACTGCCTTGAGTTATTTGTAAAAATAATAAAGGGGGGGGAAATAAAAAAAATCTAAATATATTAAAAAATCTGTTGGGTGTGTGGGGAGGAAAGTTACTATTCAGTCTTTGTATTGGGGTAAAGCTTAGACACAAATCTCTTGGTTTTAGCTTTGGATAGTTATTCCAGACATTGTTATGGCTACAAGTCTGGAATAGAAGATTGCTTTTTTCAACAGTGAAAGAAGGAAAATGTTGAAATCTGCCTCTAGTAAGGCATTGTGTTGCTTAACTGCAGTATACCATAAAATGCATAGAAAAGTCTCACCCTAAACAGCAGTTCAAGGCTGCAGTTTCAGGAGAAAATCGGTAGGTTTAGCACTTGTAGCTTTCATCCTGAAAAGCTTTCTTCAGAAGCATTTCTTTTGTAAATCATAAGGAAATGGTAATTGAACCAAAGTTGTAAATAACTGCTTGGTATATATGCCATGTACAATAGATTTATAATAATAGATAATGTATGAATTATTTTCTGTGTTTCTTATTTTATTCTTTTGCTCTTCTAACTAATGCCAGAGAAACAGGGACACTAACCTCGCAATCGATACAGCCAAAAGAGCCATGGGAAGATACATGCTTGGCATCACAAAACAAGACAGAAAGACCTGCACATTAGAGGATTAAAGAACAAACGTATCATCAAGAGAGTAAAAGAACTGAAATAGAAATGGACTGGTCACATAGCAAGAAGAACTGGTGGCAGGTGGACCAAGGCAGTCCTAGAATGGGTCCCATTTGATCAAAAGCATCCACGAAAGAGAGCTAAAGCAAGATGGATCGACAACATCAGCAAGTATCGCAGGCCCCATTGGCAAAAGAACACTCCAGGACTGAATTGGTTGGAAACATACAGAATAGGCCTTCATCCTGCAGTGGATAGACAATGGCTATGATGATGATTATTCTTTTGCTATGCATGGAATCTCTGTAAGGATCCAAATGAGAACTTAAAGTCATACAATGTAATAATTGGGGGGGATCCCCTATTATTAATAGAAAAATAGGAAAAATCATGACGTGACTCAGAGGGATAGCTTGATGACTTCTCAAAGGTCAGAACAGGAAGGCCATTTCCTGTTTAGCTAAAATAACTTACAGTAGTTTAAAATTCCCATTTCAAATACCATTAGGAGGATCTTGTTTTGAAATCTTCAGTAGCACAGGATGTATGCACGAACAAAGAGGTTTCAGTGAGGAATTAAAGTTTCCTGACTTTTTTTCAACTTGCTTATTATAAGCAGCTGGGAAATCTTTAAATTTTCACAAAAACATGAAGAGTTAAATCCTAAACCAATGAAAGGTGCAACTAATTTGCTAAGGCCAATTTCCCATCTGTTGCTTGGCAGGAATTGGTGTGAAGATTCACCAAAGCTACAGGTCTTAATTATATTCCTCACTACTTAACAGAATATATATATTCTGGGAGAAGAATATATATATTCTTCTCCCAGAAGAAGGAAGCTGAAGTGACCAGCCTGAGGATGACAGATGAGATTTCGTCGAAACGTTGCCCTGATACCTCCAATTTTACGTGGGGAAAAACCCGAATGACCAAAGATCTACATATAAAGCCTTGACAAATACTTAACACACACACACACACACACACACACACACACATATATATATATATATATATATATATATATGTATGTATATATATGTATATATATGTATATATATGTATATGTATATGTATGTATATATATATATATATATATATATATATATATATATATATATATATATGTATATATATGTATATGTATGTGTAAGTGTATGTGTATATATATGTGTGTGTGTGTGTGTGTGTTAAGTATTTGTCAAGGCTTTTGAATACACCTTGCTAATTAACTCTTTCTTTCCTGTTTTGGCCTAACCCAAAGCTATCCACAGGATATAGTCAACTTATGACAGCTCATTGTTTGTGTAAATTATTCAAATTGCTAATAAAGAATATATATATATTCTGCCTTTCTTATTTCCTTCTACTATACCTTTTTCAATGAGCTTTAAGTCTCAATATCAAAAGTAGCAAAATTACATCCCTAGCTATTTGTTAATAAAGATGTGCCAATACTTTTCCATAAATGTAAATAACACTATTCAGTCTATTTTACTTCTGCAAAATAAAGACATGAACTAGAGATTTCTGTTTTGTGAGCAAAACGTGTTACTGAACATTCACAATGGGTACTAGTAAGGAATCCTTGAATAAATAGGTCAGATTTCCCAACCCATACATTCCCAGTGGGTTATAATTTCCATTATTCCCAACCAGGAAGCTTGTTGTAGAGGCTGTAGGGAATGGCCTTGAAGATGAGAAGGCAGAGATGCCGCCAAGCCAGTAATCAGACAAGTGCAGCTTGAGCCCATTCTAAAAAACTAATCTGAATAACTGTTTCAGACAATCCCTTCTCCCATTCACATGAAGAGAAAAGAGGGAGGAGGAGATTCTGTTACTATAGTCATATAATCAATGCAAGTAGTTTTAGACCTATATGGCATTGATATCTTGGTCTGGTCTATCTAATGGGGCTAACTCTAATGAAGGAGGAGGGAAGTGGGATGCAACACAGCTGAACAGCATCAGATTAGAAATGGATAATATATGTCCTACATCAGAAAGCAACATTTTGCAAGTGATTTCTATGTAGTGTTCAACATTCTCCTAAATTGGTCTTAGTGTTTATTTAGAGTGTCATGTTTCTTGTGGAATTAATAATATTTTAATTTTTTGTTATTACAGTTACTTGTCTGTGAAATTAATTGCTATGATCCCTTGTTCTCAGATTGATAAAGATGCAGCCAAGAACTAAATAGAAGTAATTTATAAATATTTTTGGATTCAAAACTGGATAGACATAGGCCCTGAGATCTAAATGAAAAGAAACAGACTTTCGTTATTCCACACTTGGCCATTAGCTGCATGGATAAGAATACTTAAGAAAATGACCAGCCATTGTTCATATATCGGATCAGTAGCAAGCAACCTTTTCAGACCTTGCACATTGTTTTTATTGCCTTGCTGTAGCTCAGGGGTGTCAAACTCACATCATCACGTGATGTGTCGCAACGTATCATGACTTTTTTCCATTGCCGGCAATGGGTTGGGCGCAGTTTCAGCATGACGCATCTGGCCCGTAGGCTGGCAGTTTGACCCCTGCTGTAGCTGATCATGCTGTGACATCATCTAAGCGAAGGCAGTTGAAAAGTTTGGACCTTTTCTTTTTGCATTATTTGCGTTGGGGGATTTTAAGGGTGAAGTTGTACAAAGTTGGCCAGTTTTGAGGTTCTGTTTTTATTAAGAGTTGCAAGGGTTTAAGTTTTTCACTTTGTTCACTGTCTCTCAAATTCAGAAAATAAAGAAAAATAACAATCTCATCATTCAGCTGCTCCATCTCTATGAGCTAGAATTGGGATGTTACCTGCGGCCTATGTTTTATGTTACCTCACCCTGTATTAAGGTGTGGAAACCTAATGCCACTGTCTCATTAATAGCTCTCCCAAGTATTCTTGACTAATCCAGTGTCATCATAAGAATTCATTTTCCTTTCGAAGGCTCCAATCCTATTCATAGGTATTGGAACTATGCCCAGGTGAAAACCCCCAGGGAAGAAGATCAGAACATAAACATTTAACCTGATGCTGAAAACATTTGCCAAAAAAATGATCTATAACAATCTGTTATATAAAAAGAGAGAGCATTAAAAAGGAGAATGGAGACAGTTTCCTATAAAAAAGAGTTTAAAACTGTCTTAGAGCATCTGTGTTTATGTGAAAGGGTGCTTTGTTATTTATAACAAAATTTAATCCCCTGATAAGTAAGGTTGTGTGCAAGTCTTTGGTTCACACAGGTGTCAGGCCAAAATAAGTCTTATTTGATTTCGCTTTAGTATGAATTATAAATTTAGCATGAATTGTGAATTAGTGGCAAGAACGCAGTGTGATTTAAAATCATAGTAAATGGCTAAGAGTTATGATTAATAAAGTCATTTATACTAATTAATAAAAACAGGGTTAAAACAAACCAGTGTTGACAATTTGCATTTTTCATTCTTAGAATCACAAAATGAAGGATTCAAAGGGATCTTCAGGGGTGTCAAACTGCCGGCCCGCGGGCCGGAGCGTCACGGAGAAACCGCACCCATCCCATTTTCGGCAATGGGAAAAAGTTCCGATACATCGCGCAACGTCACGTGACGTCACAAGTTTGAAATGCCTGTTGAAGATCATCTAATCCAAATCTCAGTCCAGTGCATAAATCCAGTACTGCCATATGCCTTACAGAAGGGTATCTGTCCTCTGTGAAATCACCTCCAATGAACAAGAATCTATCCTTCCAAGAAAATCTGTTCCATGTTGAACTACAATTATTATTATCATTTTTGTCCTGATGCCTAATATCTGCATCCTTATAAGGTAAGACAGTTGTCCTGTCTGATAGAATATCTCTGAACAAGCCTGCTTTATCTTTATTCTTGTAGCTGAAGACAGCTCTTAAGTTTTCCTGCAGTCTTCTTTTCTCCAGAATAAACCTGTGTTGTACCTCTAATTGTTCCTTTTAGTTTCCTTCCAGGTACTTTATAACCTTGATTTGCTCTCCTTTGAGCATGCTCCAGGTTGTCAATATCTTTACCAGAATCAGATGTAATATTCTACGTGTGACCTGATCAATACAGAATAGAGAGGAAGGATAACTTCTTTTGAATAATATTTTATGATGCAGCATAGGGATGCATTTACCTTTTTCAAATATATACATCACACTTTGATCTACCAACACTCGCAGATCCTTTTCACACTGTTGCCCAATATGTCACACCCACTAGGTTACACACGTACACCATTACCACTGCCTTCATGACTTTATTTTTTTCTTATCCATATGTAGGACTTTGCTTTCTGTTTGAGTTCGGTTTCTGTCTGTTCTTCCAGATTGTTGAAAGGCTTATAGATCTTAATAGTGTCCTCTAAGGCAAAGGTCCCCAACCTCCGGTCCACAAAGTGGTACTGGCCTGTCTCCCACTGGGAACTGGGCCGTGCAAGTAGCATGCGAGTGTACAAAACTCCATAGACTTCTAGTTTGATGTGAAGCCAGTGATAAACACTAGTTGCATCTTGATTGCTCAATTAGCTTTGTATGCATCTAATGGTAGCATTGTTCAGCCTACATATCGACATCTTTGCTACTAAGTTCTCATGGGAAACATTGTCCAATTCTTTCTTAAAGGTGTGGTAAAATATGTTCAACTTATTCCTCTGGCAAACTAAACTAGTGTAGAGGGTAATAAAGAAGATTCTTGATAAAGGTATGCTAGCTTCATTGCCAAGGTGACAAGGGATAAAACATTTTTAAAGTCCAGAATGTCCAGATAACACTCGGAAGTGGCTCAGATAGATACCTCCCTAATTCACTGAACTGTAAGAAGGAGGAGAAGTATAACACAATCAGACTTGCAGAATTCTGTTATTATAGTCAATCTCAGTAAAAATAGTTTTAGTCTTGCTTTGGTTCTCACCTAGTGGGACAGACAACTGTCAATATGGAGATTAGATTAGTTTGGCATGATTTGATAAACTCACTTGGAGCATCTGTTCTGGCTAAATCTGCTTTAAGAGGTAAGATAGCTACAAAAAGATTGTCTATTTTGTGATTGCTTAACATTTCACTTTTATGCTATTAATAACAAAAAAGGAAAATAAAAAACACAAGCCCCCACAAAGTATAAATCAAAAAGTATAAATAAGGAACCCCAAGTAAAACCAGCATCAGAACCATAAAACAAGTCTTTTCTATGAGGGCATTTTGTAGCCCTCCAGGCCTCTTTAAACTTTCTCTCCCTTAGGCAATCAGATTAGTTAAAATTCTTGCATGAATCTCTAGCCTTTTGCCTTACAGCTGGCAAGTCAAACTCGCAATGTCACATGATGTCGCGCGACGTATCGCGACTTTTCCCCATTGCCAGCAATGGGGCGGGTGCAATTTTGGCATGACACATCCAGCCCACGGGCCGGCAGCTTTACATGCCTGCCTTATAGATTTTAAGTTATGGCATGATTTGAGTTGTCTCCACATTATTTATTTCATGCTTGGTTGTAAACTGTTTTAGTGCTTTAGTAATAAAAGAAGTGATACGGTATCACAGTATTTTAAATGAATATAACTTTCCTCTGAATTCTGAAATGTTGCTAAATTTTATACTTGTACAAAAATCGATTTTTGACTTTTAGATGCTCTTTTAAAGAAGCATGATTATTGAGATTCAGCTAAATATATAAATATATAAATATATAAATATATAAATATATAAGGAGTCATTCTGAAGTTTAAAGGCTCTATCATGTACTATTTTTTTTTGAAAAATAAATCCTATAATATTTAAGGATATTTTGAAAGAAGAATTCTCTACATATTTATGATTTCCCACAGTAGAGTGTTTTAAGCACAGCTATATATGGTTGTTGACATAAAACAAAAGAGAAAAAATACTGATAATGGTGTTACACCTCCTTTTCTCCTTGTATGGTAAAGGCCCAAGCTACGAGTACTTGGGCTGTACACATATCTCTATATTTAGTATAACAGGATAATAGGTTTTCTCAGCCAACTTGGAACAGGAATTCTGTCTCTTGATGATATTTTTATACAAAATGATCCCTAAAGTCCAATCTTCTATAATATTAACAATAAAATGACAACTCTGATTTTATTTGTTACTCTTCTGGAAGTGAGTTGCATTATAAATATACAATGCATACCTTCAAAAGGGAGTAAGGGAGTATGCATTTCCATGATTATAGAAAGACTTTAGTTTCTTTTTCTTATCTTTAGAAATCAAATGCAGTGAAAAAGCACTGCAGCTGTGTTAGATATTCCAAAAGTTTATTGCTCCTCCAGGTTGGGGTAATTTGCCCTAAGTAACATAGATATAGCTAGGACTCCACCATCATGGAGTTTTTTTTCCATTTATGTATAGGGGGATGCTATGTATTAGCATTGGGGAAATGGTAATAGAATGAAATAGCTACATGCAAACTTTAGTTGAAGAGAAGAGAAGAGAGGAGAGGAGAGGAGAGGAGAGGAGAGGAGAGGAGAGGAGAAGAGAAGAGAAGAGAAGAGAAGAGAAGAGAAGAGAAGAGAAGAGAAGAGAAGAGAAGAGAAGAGAAGAGAAGAGAAGAAGAGAAGAGAAGAGTTGGAAGGGACCTTGGAGGTCTTCTAGTCCAGCCCCCTGCTCAGGCAGGAAACCCTATATACCAGTTCAAACAAATGGCTGTCCAGTCTCTTCTTAAAAACTTTCAGTTGGAGAATTCACAACTTCTGGAGGCAAGTTGTTCCACTGGTTAATTGTTCTAACTGTCAGGAATTTTTCCTCATTTCTAGGTTGCTTCTTTCTTTGGTTAGTTTCCATCCATTGCTTCTTGTCCTGCCTTCGGGTGCTTTGGAGAATAGCTTGACTCCTTCTTCTTTGTGACACCCCCTTAACAAACTCTGAAATGGAGATACTTATCCTATCAGTCTTTGAGCCATCTTAAGGGGCTCATGTGGGGCACAAAAGTATTTTGCAAATGAAGAGGACTCTTGTGGTTAATGCATTGTATTGTTGCATGCCAGCTTTATACTTATTATTTTTAATAAAATGGCTTCAAAATAAAGCCAATCAGGGCAGGGAATCTGACAGGTCTCCAGGGAAGTGCACTTGGTAAGAGGCCAGGGAACTAGACATGCATGGTCGCAACAACGTATTGTTGCTGGAAACAGCTGGTCACTCTCCTTGACTACTGTGGAGAATACAGCTAAGCTCAAAGGAACCAGGATGTCCAAGATAAATGGCAAAGTTTTTTTTAAAAAACCTCTGCACTAGAGTGTTTCAGCACTTGAATTTGAATCTGTAGGAGAGGCTTGTTGCAGCTGTTCTGCTCTGTGAACAAAAAACAAAAAATAGGCATCTGTGCATCCATTCCTGAGACAAAAAAACACATCTATTTCTCTGAGTATGACTGCCAGCCTGAGCGGGGTTTTTTTTTCTTTTCATTTTACATGAACCACCTTGTCTTTATTAATCATTGAACAACTTGACTCCAGAAGTTGTGAATGTTCCAACACTGGAAGTTTTTAAGAAGAGACTGGACAGCCATTTGTTTGAACTGGTATATAGGGTTTCCTACCTGAGCAGGGGGTTGGACTAGAAGACCTCCAAGGTCCCTTCCAAATTATTATTATTGTTATTGTTATTGTTGTTGTTGTTGTTGTTGTTGTTGTTGTTATTGTTATTTCTAAGTGCTAGGTCAGTGATGGCAAACCTTTTAGAGTCTGAGTGCCCAAACTGCAACCCAAAACCCACTTATGTATCATCGGGTGCTGGATGGGTGTGGCCCTTTGGGTGGGTGTGGCCAGTTGGGTGGGCGTGGCTGCAGTGGTAACAGCAGACTGGGTGGGACTAAAAAGTTCAATCAATCAATTCCAACTTTGCGGGGAAAATTTTTTCCCGTGAGAAGTTGAAATTGATTGATTGATTGAACCTTTTTTTTGCACACGGCGGCGGAGGCCTAAAGCAAACAGGTTTTATAAAGCCCAGCTGAAGGCCTAGGACTGGGGCGACAGCACGTGTGCCCACAGAGAAGGCTCGGTGTGCCATCTGTGGCACCCGTGCCATAGGTTCGCCACCACGGTGCTAGGTTAATGAGAAGATGGGAATGTCCTACTGCATGCTCAGAGTATTTGGCATTTTTTGCCACTGCTGACTTAGTGCTATCCATCCATACTTGCTGGGTTGAGGGAAACAAAGGTGAAGTGCTATAGATACGATATTCCTCTAGAGCCCGCAACAATTTGGAACTGTTCTTATTTATGTATTATTTAGAAAATTTATCTAGCCTCCCACCTCTTACAATCATGTCTAAAGGAGGCATAAATTAAATAAAATCTCCCAGAAGCAATATTTCAATAAACTCCATGAAATTTGAACAACAGCCCCTCCAACAAAAAGAAAGAAAAGACACTCAGAAGCTTAATATATCAACAACATAAAGCTATTCCACCTCCCAGAAGATGGCTCATCTATTGTCTTGGCTCAGTGCCTGGAAGAAGATTTTTATATTATTCTGTTTTCATTTCATGGTTCCTTACGAAGATAATTCCACAGACTGTCTCTCACTTCAAGTGCACAAAGTAATGTTGGGGTAATGCACCATTATTTATCTCCTATGAATTAAAGAGAGAGAGAAAGAGAGAGAGAGAGTGTGTGTGTAAGATGAGTCAGGCTCAATAATGTGCAGGTTGAGTCTGTGTCAAGACTGAATCACTATATTGCCTTCTAGCTTTATCACTGATCAACTTGTCCAAAGAACAGGGGGAGGGGTGGAAAGCGAAGGGAGGAAATGGGATACCAAGAAGCCATTCATGAATCATGAGAGCCTGCCAGCCATCAAGGTCACTACTGCAGGTGCTCGATGGAGAAGAGGACTGTTTCCATAACAAAAACTGGGGGAGCAGGGGAATCTATGTTTTAAAGTGGCAAGCTTTCGTGCAAGAAAAACCAGAACTGGTTTTGCTCCTTTAGTTCCAAGATGGTGTATCCAATAAAGTTTACCTTTTTGCCCTAAAGGTTCCTTCTGTTGGGTTCACTAGTTGGACAGCAGACATTCTGCTGTTTTCCTACGCAGATATAATAGGTAGAAGGAATAATCTTAAGAACTAGGATTGGATTTCGCCCCAAACATGATCAAGTCCTTGCATTAACTTCCCATCTGAAGAATGGATTCCAAAGGAAAATGAAAAATGTCTCTGTTTTCTTGACCCACAATACTGTCTGGAGAGAAGGACTTCTCCTCAAACTCCTCAAACTAATCATAACACCATTGCCCTGATTGACAATATGTTGAGTAACAGGTTATTTCAAGCTTTCAGAGAATTCAATAGAAGCAGACATCATAAGTTGAACTATGGACTACCACAAGGATCAGTGATATCCCCTGCTCTTTTTAACTTGTACATCCCCAACCTGCCTAAAACTGTTTCTCAGAAATTTATTTAATGCTGATGACATCCATCTCACAGTCCAAGGAACCACCTTCAGTGATGCAGAGATCATCCTCTCTCAAGATCTCCAGAAGCTGGATGACTACTTCAAAAAGCAAAACCTCCAACCAAGCTTAACAAAAACAGAAGTTATCTTCTCACAAAGATAAAAGGAGGGAGAGGGGAAGCACCCACAGACATGCAAGATTCTGTTACTACAACCTTATAATAAAAGTAAAATGAGTATACATGACTTTGATTTCCTTTCTGGTCTACCTTAAACAATACAGGTAGTCCTTGACTTACAACCACAATTGAACCCAACATTTCTGTTGCTAAGCAGCACAATTGATAATTGAGTTTTGCCCCATTTTACAAACTTACTTGCCACAGTTGTTAAGTGAAATACTGAAGCTGATCAGCTTTTGTGACCTTCTGACAAGCAAAGTCAATGGGGAAGCCAGATTCACTTAACAACCAGGTTACTAAGTTAACAACTGCAGTGATTCACTTAACAACTACGGCAAGAAAAGTGGTAAAATGGGGCAAAACTCACTTAACAAATGTCTCACATAGCAACATAAATTTTGGACTCAATTGTGATTGTAAGTTGAGGACCACTTGTATTATCTTTTAAGAGGAAAATATATACATTAGTTTGCTAGGCTAGTGTGCCCAAGAGTTGATACAGGCACAGTCAAATTTGGTAGTCATCAAAGGCTCCATAAACTTCTTTTTGCTATTTTCATGGGCCATCAGAAAACAAGGCCTTGGTAAGCACAATACTTGCTGGTAGGCTGAATTCATTTTGATTAATCATTAACTATATAGCCTTTTGTAGTTTCCAGATCATAGGAATATGGACACCGAGAGCAAATGGAAAGAGGAGACAACCCCGTTCCCCTACTTGAAATAATTATTCATCACTTCTATACAATTTTAATCAAATGGAGATACATATAAAGTCTTACATTGATTTACATTGCTTTAAAATCCCACATTGATGTCAGACTATGTTGTGGATCTGTTTTATCTTATCATTCCAGATGATTCATTTCATCTAATTAAATAATCCAGTGAAAAAGTATGTGAACCATGTTCTTTCCTGCTTGAGTGTCTCTGCTCAGGATTTCATGACCCCATGAATCTCATTTCCCAGACATAATGGGGGGGAAAGGGCAAAGAATTGAAAGAAACAGATCCAAAGGCAAGGCAAGAGAATTAAGCTGAAGAAGATAAGCTTGGATACCATAACTTGGAAGAATGCAATGTTTGGAATACTTTTAGAGGTTCCAGTGATAAAGACGTTAACAACTACGTATCTTGGCAAAGGGGAAAAAACAGTTGCATATGATATAGCAAACAAAAAGAGATTTTGCCTTTGACTTCCTCATGAAAGCTACATATAGTTTTGTGATGTTCCAAAACTTTAATCTTCCTCTGGTGAAGCCATTCTTTAGTTGATTTGGGGATATGCTTTGGGTAATTGTCATGTTGAAAGGTGAAATTCCTCTTCATTTTCAGCATTTTAGCAGAGGTGTGAAGGTTTTGCACCAAAATTGACAAATATTTGGAGCTGTTTATGATTCCTTCCCACCTTGACTGAAGTCCCAGTTCCAGCTGAAGAAAAGCAGCCCAAAAGCCTAAAGGTGCCACCATCACTGTGGATATGGCATACTTTTTCATGATATGCAGCATTGTTTTTGCCCCAAACATACTTTTTGGAATTAATGGCCAAAACATTCAACCTTCATCTCATTGGACCATAACACATTTTCCCACATGCTTTTGTCAGAGTTGATGTAGACATCCAGTTCTTGGTAATGTTGCTATTGTGCCATATTTTTCCACTTGTTGATGTCTGTCTTCTTCTCTGTGTTCTGTGGTATTTCCAGTGTCTTGGAAAAAAAAATTTGGTACCCTTCTCCTGACTTATACCTTCCAACCATGAGATTCCTTTGATACTTTGCAGACTTCGATGTTTTGTAGACCATGGCTTTTGCTTGAGAGGTACTTTATATGGGTTTGATTAGAGTCACTTTAATTGATGGCAGGTGTCTACTGACCACTATTTACCATCAGTTTGAGTGTCATTGGTTAATTCTGAACTCAGCCACATCTCTATTTATAAGAGGGTGTGCACATTTCTGCAACCATGTTATTGTACATTTTTTATTATTTCCCCCCTAAAAGATTTTAGTTTGTTTTTCAGCTGAATTGTACAGCTTATATGTTATATTAAAACTGGAAAAAATTCTGAGGTGATTTATCTTGGTCTGATCTTTTTATGTCTCAAAAATGTGGCATTTTAACAACATATGTAACTTTTTATATCCATTGCAGTTTGCTATTAGAATGGAAGATTTCCAGTGAGAAACCATTTATTGCATATCCTGTAAGCCCCAGGTCTATTAAACACAAAGCCTATCCCATACAATTCCCTACTGGAATTTTCCAGTAGCCTATTAAGAACAATAATATTAGGACCACCAAAATAAATCTTTCTCACGCACTCATGTGAGTGTGTGCATGTGCATGGATTTGGGAGGTTTCCTTTTTTGATCCAACAAGCCCAAATTCACTTTTTAATTCCAAGAGGGTTTTTTTTCATCTTGTTCCAGGTGATGGTTTTGAATTTGGAAATCTAAAACAGATTCTTGGCTTCAAGATTATTCTTCTCAATGAAAGATGAGCATCGAAATGCTGGAGAAAAAATGAAATCCAGTATACAGATAGATGCAGCACTGTGTTCCAAGCTACTAAAAGGTTTAATCTTAGAACGAGTAATGTTCTTTTTGCGTGAAAAATGGTAATATATTCAAGTTGCCTGGAATCTTTGCTGGGCTCAGGATCAAAGAATGCAAGCTATCTCTCAAAAGGAGATATGTGCCATGTGAAAATGGACAAGATCAAGAACTGCATCACAGCTGTACTGAGAGAGCTTATAATTTTATATGTAAGTAGTTTTGGAGGCTCATGTAGAAACCAATAATTGGTTTTCATTCTGTGCGTATTCTCCGTTCCAGAAGTCAAAATACAGCTAAGGGTAGTTCAAGGATGGGAAAACACACACATGACATTCTTAGTTGCTTTTTATTCTGAATATGTCATCGTTGCTCTCATTAATATTTCAGCTGTGTTTTGTTGTTAGTTATTTATTAAAGTGTAAACCTTTAACCTTTAAGATATTTTCAGAGGGCTTCTTGCACAACTATCCAGGAAGCATTGTACGGCTAGCGTTTCTTTTTGACTTAATGAATGTTTAAAGGAAAGTGTAAAAAAAACAGAAAAGAACCAATGTTGAGAAAACATTAGAGGGTTCTACGCAGAAAGGAACATTCATTTCCTGTAAAATTCCATGACCAGGACAAGAAGGATTGCATAATCAAGGCCTAATTTGAAGGCATCTTTAGCCAACTTTTTTTATCTGCACAGAATTGCATTGGGAATATCTGGGGATCATGAAATATTATCCAAAATTAGCCTTTGGAATGTGCATCTATCTGAACACACTCAAGATTTGTGGGACATCTAGAAAATATCATTGTCAGAGCATTCTCTCACATAATTAAATATGTGATTGGGAAAATTTTAAAAAAATACTTTTTCTATATACCACTGTGATGGAAGCTACCTGATGGAAACTAGCAAAGTGGTATTAAGATCCATAGTCGCAGGGCTTTTTTCCTCATAGAATGCTCAGAACGGAGTTCCGGCACGTTTTTTGGATGGAACCTTGTAGGGTAGGCAAGGCGGGTTGTATGACATATGTGAGCTCCAGCACCTTTTTCTTTTACAAAAAAAGCACTGCATAGTCGCATATATATGCCAGAGAAGTTGACAGTAGTAAATTGTGTAGAAGTTCATCCATTTCCTAAATCTCAGAGCAGAAATTGTTCTTCATAAGAAGAGAGGAACTCAAGGGAATTAATGTAATAATATATTACATTATATCTCCCATTTAACTCTTTGTCAACAAAAAGAATTAATCCATGTAATAATTGCCGACCAAAACTGAGCAAGAGTGGCTAAATCAATTGAACCAACTCTGGTCAAGAATTGATATATGAAAGCCAGATTCCAGTCAGAACACCCTTAAAGCCCCATTTTATGGTAGACTGTATAAACAACCTTTCACATTAAAACCCGAGTCCCCTCAAACTGCTAGAATGAATCTTGGCTTTTTTCACACAGCTATAATTTCACATGGTACATTCAAGGGTAGAGTTATCAGAAAAGAAAAAGAACAGCCCCGTAATAGGTCTCTGCAAGTTAATTTAAACATCTCCAGATGAATGTCCAAACAGATGGAGATCCAAAAGACCTCTAATTGCTTGCTTGCAGTTTGACTGCTAACCAGAGTAACTAATATGAACAAGATAGACAGGAGATCCAGTCTTGTGTTCTGGATCATCTTTTGTGTCTGTTTTCCCTGGCCCTGTGCAGGATGTTATTATTTATAACATAAAGAGGTAATCTTTCCCTCTCATTGAGTTTTTTTCTTTGTTTTTTTAAAGACTGGGTAGGAAGGGAGTAGAACGAAATGAAGTTGGCAAATCATCAGTTGTCGTCACCTTGAGTGTGTTGGGAAGTATATGAAAACAATGATATTTATCACAATCTATTAAGCTTGTACACCTTGATTTATGGCCAACTTTGCTCTGCAAAAATATATTCCATGATATTAGGGCTTGCGAATGACCTAAAGATGATAACCTCAAGCTCCTTTCAGAGATTGGAGGCTACAGCAATATACTCCAAAGTACAATGACAGGAATTAAGCTCGTATGGAGCAGAGGATCTATTTCCTCACATATACACAGGGGAATATTACGGGAAGTACAATGATGTCCTTTGTATTATATTTATAACTGGTGTGAGACCCACCCTTACTTTGTTGAAACTACTGTTACACTTTTACTATACCACAAAACACCACACACATTCAAAATGCAGTACAATTCATTTTTAATGTGTAGTTTATTTATACCAGGATTTGCTCATAAAGCCAAACCATTGACCCAATTGACTAAGAAGGTAGTTAAATTTGCTTGGACTCCAATACACCAATCAGCCTTAGAAGAGTTAAAGCAACTTTTTGCTTCCCAGCCTCTCCTTCAGCACCCAGACACATCTGGATGTATTGTCCAGACAGACACTTCAGATGTAGCCACTGGAAACATTCTCTTGCAAGAGAGAAAGGGAGACAACAGCCTTCTTCCATGCACCTTCTTTTCCAGAGCCCTGACAGCTCCAAAACACAATTATTACATCTTTAATTAAAAAAAACCTCCTTGTCATTAAATCAGCATTCCAGCACTGAAGACACTTCCTAAAAGACACACACTTTCCTATAGAGATTAACACTGATCACAAGAATCTACACACCCTCTCACAAACCAAGCTGCTTTTGCCCAGACAAGCAGTTGGAGCCAATTCTTCTCACATTTTGATTTTTACATTAAGTACATCCCAGGCTCCAAGAACTTAAAGTAAGATGCGCTCTCCTGCATACCAGAATATTCCTGTAATGTATTGGGCTTGCTTGTTAACACCACGTGGTAACAGCTGGTAGGCTGCTGGAGCAGGGAGCTAGCTAACGGCTCCCAGCATCTCAGACAACCCGACTCCAGTGCTGCTATTGGTTGCCCCTAGGGCGGCAATAGGTTGCTTCAAACCCATTGGCTGCCGCCTAAGGGCCAGGGTATAAATTGCTGCATCTGCAGCCCTGTTCTCTAGTTCAGATCCTGCAAGCAATAAACCATGATCTTTGCTGAACTCACTCGCCTCGTCTTCATTCCTGCGCAACGAACCCAGTACACAACAATTCCCTTGTTCAGCAGATTTCAGCACCAACAACAATCTTGCAACCTTCCAATTTTCAGTTTCACCAATCATCACCAGCCACTGAGAGGTTGGGAGCTGCCCAACTGCACCAGGACTTAATCACCAAGATAAAGGAATATCAACAATGAGATCACTTCTCACGGGCCAGGATAGATTACTTCAAGGAGACCCCAGCAAGTACTGTAACCCTGTTCATGATGGAGGGAGGTGCCTTGGAACACAGAGGCAGAATAGTAGTTTTCCCCCCATGCAGGGAAGAGGTACTGCAGTTTTGCCATTATAACCAAACGGCAGGGCATGATGGTGTGTTTAAAACAACTGCACAGAACCTTAAGAAAGTTTTGGTGGCCTGGGATGGCTGCAGGGAATGTGTGGATTCTTGAAACTTGTGCAGGAGGACCAAACCACTCCATCAGAAGTCTGCAGGACTTTTGCAACAACTACCTACAGTATGTCCACCCCGCTGGCATAAGGTGTCTCTGGATTTTATTACTGATTTACCCTCTGTCCAGGTTTTCACTGCCATATTAGTGGTGGTAGATCTTTTCACCAAGATGGCCCATTTCATACCCTATAAGGGATTGCCTAATGTCAAAGACACAGCCCAACTTTTTCTAGACCACGTCTTTTGCTATCATGGCATGGTCTCAGAGCTCGCATCAGACAGAGGAGCGCAATTCCAATCTAGATTTTGGAAAGCACTTTTTCACTTTCTAAACATCAAGGTCAACCACTCCTAAGCCCATCAACCAACTACAAATGGGAAGGCTGAGAAGATCAACCAGCTCCTCCAACAGTATCTGAAGTGCTATGGCACCTACAGCCAAGACATCTGGCCATTGTTACTGCCACTCAATTGTTTTTTACAACAATTCACTGCACTCATCATCTTCAATGACACAATTTTCTGCCATCTATGGCACACACACACACACCAAGTGTTGCCAGACCATTTTGTTCCATGGTTCCAGGGGCTCTTGAAGTCTTACAAGTGCAACTTGCAGCTCAAGACCTGTTGAAACAACTACTTGACCAAGTGAAACAGACTTACAAAAAGGCAGCAGATGCACATCGCCAGGAGGGTCCACCCATAGCAGTAAAGGACAAAGTTTGGCTCTCTAGTAGGTTCTTAGCCACTTCAAGACCTTACAAGAAGCTAGATGCTAAGTTTGTGGGCCCGTTTGAAGTTCTCCAACAAATCAACCCTGTGGCCTTCCACCTTCAATGGCCTGTTTCAGTGAAGGTGCATCCACCTTTCACCGAGCATTACTTGCCAAAGATGCCTCCCCAAGCACAATAAGATCCCAGCAACACCCTGCACTGTCAGTCATATTAGAAGGGGAACCAGAATATGAGGTGGAAGAAATTTTAGACTCTAGGAAAAGAGGCAAGGGCATCCAATACTTGATTCATTAGAAGGGCTACCCAGTTTCTGATTGCTCCTGGGAGAACAGTACGTTAATGCCCCCAATTTGGTTTGTCAGTTCCACCAGCATTTTCCTGACAAGCCAAGGCTGACCAAACTACCAGTACTCTGCCCAGTTTGGTCTGAGGAACCAGTCTAATATCTATGGAGATTCTCAGTCATCCAGCTCATGGTTGTCCCAAAGGTGCTTTTTCAAGAGGCAACTGGACTTTCTTGTTTTTCTCTGAGGACATTTCGCTTCTCAGCCAAGAAGCTTCTTCAGCTCTGTTCTTTAGAGCTGAAGAAACTTCTTGGATGAGAAGCGAAACGTCTTCAGAGAAAAACAAGAAAAGTCCAGTTGCCTCTTGAAAAAACACCTTTGGGACTACCTGTCAAATGGCATTACTGAAATTCTTAAAGATATGTAAAATGTCTGTCCATGCTGGGATTGGCCCTTCAAAGAGGCACATCCTCAGCTTGTGCTACATACATTGTATGACAATCCCACTAAAATGACTTTTTCTTACCCTGTCTTTGGTCTATGTGAAACAATCTTGCTAACATTTTACATTTATCTCCATGGAATGAATAGTTTCTGGGCCTCACCGCAACTCAATTCCCCTAAGATTAATTTTAGTGACAGTCCAAGGCAATTAGCAACTTCATGATGAAGCCAAAAACCATTTACTGGGCCATTCCGCACCAAAATCTTCTATGCTGAGACAGAGTTGGGTTATGATTCTTCTTTTGTGTTCAAATATAATTGTAGTAATTTATTAGTCAGTGTGACTTTCAGAACTGAACTAAGGACTTGAACAGAGAAAATTTCCCCTTATTAAATTGCTTCTGAGTAAAAGCCAAACCACAAAGTTTTTATTTTTAATGTGTTCTTTACTCTAAGATACATGGATCTGGATACAGTCAGTGTTGGACTGATTAGAAATTTTGATAACCCCTCTGCAAAAATGCCAGACTTTGATTTGAAGAAGTAATGATAAAATATGTTTTCCAAATATTATCCAGTTTAGCCTTTTAAGGTGATGCATGCCAGACACATTTCAGTTCAATTCCATATACTATTTATTTATGAGATGAGCAAACAGGCTGACTGGGAATTGTAATCAAGAAATTCAAGGAAAGCTGCCTTGTGTATCTAAAAGGAAAAGAATCCTTGGGTTGAGTGTGATTCCTAGTGACTAACTGGACACATCTAAGTAATTTTCTTGCAACAATATGGAAATTATTTACAATTTCTTTCTTTGTGACTGTCTTTTTCCTCCCTCTAAATTTTAGACCTTGTATTTCCAGTTAAACCCTCCTTTTTGGGGGGTGGGGGGCAGGTTGCCTTCAAATCATTGTTGACCCCTGGCAATTATCTGGACAAGTTTCTGTAATTTATTTGGCACGTTTTTCAGAAATGGTTTAACATTGCCTCCTTTCTAGGGCTGAGAGAGAGTAACTGGCTCAAATGGCTTTGTGCCTAAAGTGGAACTAAACTCACACTCTCCCAGTTTTTAACCTGGTGCTACTACTACACCAAATTGACTCTCTGAACATCCACCCCCTTAGTTTTTTGGTTTTTTAAAAAATCCATCAGGGTGAATTAGGTGCACCCACTTCCTGCTGCATTATTTCCATACCTGTAGAGAAAACGTTTGAGTTATGGATTTAGTCTTCATTTATTTTAAAATGTGTATGGCCATCCATCTTAAAATACACCTCTGAGTGACTCACAACAGTAATAAAGGTATCAATCATAATACCATAAAATCATAAAAATGAAATTAAAACCTAAATTAAAAACTCCCTAAATAACTTTTTTTTAAAATGCCCCTGGAACCTCAGTCATCTCCTAAATATCTCAAAAGCTATCCTTAGGATCCCTGCCCAGTGACTGGATGAAGAACCAAGTCTTTATGGTCTTCTGGAAAGCTCAAAGGGCTGGGGATTTGCACAAAGAGAGGCAGTTACGGAAAAGGCCAGCTTTTAAGATCCCCCTAGATGCAGATAGTTCAGACACAAGGAAGTTTCTTCCTGGAGATAAAACTCCAATATTCAGGTAGATGTTTGGAACAGAATAGAATATTCTTTAGAATAGAATATTCTTTATTGCCAAGTGTGATTGGACACACAAGGAATTTGTCTCCTGTGCATAAGCTCTCAGTATACACACAAGCAGCAAAGTGATAAATCACAAATCATAATCTCTGGCTAATCTCTGTTCTCCAGTGTGTGTGGGTAGAACAAAGTTGAGATTCAAGTGAAACATAAACAGCATAAAAATTGATGGCATGAGGTTGCTCTACAAGCCTTTGGAATGAATGATCACTAGAAAGAAAGAAACTTCTGCCCTTTGGTGTTTTCCTGAGCAGAAAGTATCAGTAAGCTTCATCCATTATACTTCTGCATAAAAGATTCTTATTGCTACTTGGTTCTCGTTGTTCAAATATTGGGATAGGCACTTATATCCTGGAGCTGTGATTTTTTTGAGCAAATAAAAGCATATCTATCTGTAAGTATTGAAGTACAGTGTGTAGATATATTTATATTAGTTGATATGTGTTCTTAAGAAACTTCAATATAATCACTGCTCCTTAAAAATGTTGGGGCTCAGTTGGGCCTGTTGCTAACGTACCAGGCGTCCAGCTGCGTGGCAACGGCCCTGCCCGAGCTTCCCTGCCGCCTTGAAGGAGGCGGTGGTGAGGCCCCCTCCTCAAGAAGCCTGTCCTGGATCCAGCTGTTTTGAACAACTATCGTCCTGTCTCCAACCTTCACTTTGTAGCGAATGTTGTTGAGAGTGTGGTGGCACATCAGCTCCCTCTGTTCCTGGAGGAAACTGACTATCTGGACCCATACCAATCGGGCTTCAGGCCTGGGTACAGCACAGAGATGGCATTGGTCATGCTGGTGAATGATCTCTGGCGGGTTTGGGACAGGGTTCTTCCTCTGTCCTAGTCCTATTAGACCTCTCAGCAGCTTTTGATACCATCGACCATGGTATCTTGCTGCAGCGTCTCAGGGGGTTGGGAGTGGGGGGCACTGTTCTACAGTGGTTCTCCTACCTCCTGGGCTGCTCGCAGTCGGTGTTGGCAGGAGGGCAGAGGTCGGCCCCGAGGCCTCTCGTTTGTGGAGTTCCTCAGGGGTCGGTCCTCTCTCCTCTCTTGTTCAACATCAACATGGGTGAGATCATTCATGGTTTTGGGGTGGGGTATCATCAGTACGCTGATGATACCCAGTTTTTTCTCTCCACCCCGAACCAACCCAGTGATGCCCTCGACATGATGTCCCGTTGCCTGGAGGCAGTCCGGGTCTGGATGGGGAGAAACAGGCCTCGACTTAATCCTTCCAAGACTGAGTGGCTGTGCATACCGGCATCTCAGATTAACCAGTCTATTCCATCGTTAACTATGGGGGGGTGAGGTGTTATCCCCCGTAGATAGGGCCCGCAACTTGGGCATTCTCCTGGACTCATGGCTCAGTTTGGAAGATCATATAGGAACCGTGGCCAGGGGGGCTTTTGCCCAGGTTCGCCTGGTGTGCCAGTTGCGGCCCTATCTGGACCGAGATGCCCTACGTACAGTCACTCATGCGCTTGTGACCTCCCGGATAGACTACTGCAATGCTCTCTACATGGGGCTGCCCTTGAGGACCACTCAGAGGCTTCAGCTGGTGCAGAATGCGGCCACGCGAGTTGTGATGGGGGTTTCCTGATACTCCCATGTAACGCCTCTTCTCCGCGAGCTGCATTGGCTTCCAGTTGCCCTCCGGGTGAGATTCAAGGTGCTGGTGATGACCTATAGAGCCCTAAATGGCATGGGTCCGGACTATCTTCGGGAGCACCTGTTGCCAGCATCAACTTCCCATTGTCCTGTGCGCTCCCACAGGGAGGGCCTCCTCAGGGTGCCGCCGGTCAGGGAGTGCCAGCTGGCGGCCCCCAGGGGGAGAGCGTTCTCGGTGAGCGTGCCTGCCCTTTGGAATCAGCTGCCTGTGGAACTCCGGATGGCCCCCGACCTTCCCTCGTTTCGCCGGGACCTAAAAACTTGGCTATTTGAGCTTGCCGGCCTGGACTGAGGGTTTTGGGTTAAGGTTTTAATTTTTAATTATTTTGGGGCTATTTAATTTAATTTAATTTTAACCTGTATATATTGTACTGTTTTAATTTTGCCCTGTAAACTGCCCTGAGTCCCTCGGGAAAAGGGCGGTATATAAGTCGAAATAAATAAATAAATAAATAAATAAATAAATAAATAACCATCTGTATGTTTTGTGAAGATTTGGAGACATAGGCAAAACCTTCTTTCCTTTGACCCTTAGCCAACCTCCACCACAGCCATTTCTCTTTCAGTGTTTGTCTTCTCCATTCAGGTTTTGCTTCCTGAGTTCCTTTCAAACTTATTTGAAGTAGGGCAGACAGAGAGGAAGCTAAACACCAGATTACCAGAACACAAGTGAGTGGTCAGATGAGGAGACCCAAATTCATTGGTAGCCTCGCACTGCAATGAGCAAGGACACACATTCAACTTTGTAACTACTAAGATTGTTGGACGGGCAGGCACAAAAACAGGCAGGGAAGTGATTGAAGCCTGGAAAACAGGCCCCTCATCAGTCAACAGGAGTGCTGATTTACCACCAGCATATCAAGTACTTAGAAGGTGAGGACTGGGCAGCACAAACAAATGACAGCTAACGACTTAAAAGCCAGCCATCAACACACCCCAATCAGCATCTAAAAAGCCACATACAACAGGCACCATATAAATACCATACACAGAATAGCACACCCTGTGCTAGAGAGAAATTCCCTGAAGATGGGCTCCAGCACAAGTCCAAAAGCTCAGAAAGCAAAACCTCTGGTCCCAGTGACCAACCCAGATTGGATCCTGCAGCATTATCCTGGGACATGTATATTCCCCTTCATTTGTGAATAATCAGGGATGTTGAATTGGATTCTTGTTGCTTTTTTGCTAGTTTCCATGTACTTGTCATTTGCTCTCCTCCTCCTTTGCTAAAGTAAGATTCCAGTCACATAACAGTGAGCACATTTCAGTTCTCTTACTCTTCTGCACTGAGCCAGAGGTCTTATCATGTTAGACTCCACCTCCTTCCTTTCTGAGACTGTTTCTGTTTTGGTTCCTTCTCATATCTTTCTTCCATTGTTTTACCTTTGGGGATTCTAAATGATGTAAGAGAGGAAAGATAGAAAAAAGTCAGCCAGGATAATCCTAGGCAGGGTTCCCAAGTCACGTTTCTCATTACTGCTGCAGTTCCCTGATTAATGAGTTTTTGCTTTTCTCACTGGCACTTTGGAATGCTAAAATTGTTTGGCTGCAAAGTCCGAGTTGCAAACCAATAATCTTGACAATGGGACAGCAAAAGTGACAGCAGATTGTTTCCTCCTTATTCAAGGATGGGTAGATAATATTTGAACAGAGTACAGGGGAAAGGCCATACATTGCCTTAATGTAGTGATATTCCTGTCATTTGGATGATGCCATTAAAGATGGATCCGTGATTCCTTTTGACTGCTCTTAGAC
This sequence comes from Vipera berus, assembly GCF_964194415.1. NCBI lineage: Eukaryota > Metazoa > Chordata > Lepidosauria > Squamata > Viperidae > Vipera > Vipera berus. The sequence goes on from NC_138206.1 coordinate 99,621,836, forward strand.
CTATCAGGAGATCTGCAAGGAAGAGAGAAGTATAAGCTGTGGCTTGCTAAAGCAGTAAATCTCAGCCCTGTCTGTATGGCCAGAAAGAAGAAACATTTCCCATAAAAGTTCCAGAGAAGAGAAGCAAAGAAGTGACATGAAACAGCCCTAAGGCTGAATTGACATGGTAGTCAAACTTCAACCTATCCAGCTTGAACTGAGTACAATTTCAGCCATAGTGAAGGATAGCATAGGGATGCTTTATTACCCTAAAAGACTTTTTCAAAGCACTCAGCATTTGACAAATGGCATCTTATGTATAGTCCCATCAATTTTGTTACTCTTCCTGACCTTTTGGAACTAAAGATTACTTGTTCTGAGTTGTCAAAAGATTTAAAGAGAGGGGGTGGGGGTGGGGGTGGGGGAAAGGCAAACAGTTATCTATTGTTCCAACTACTCCAGTAGCTGGAATTCAAGCCTGGGCAGGAGACGCTCTTAGAAGTTCTCAGGGTGGAAAAGAAGTTGCCTAGGGAATAGTTGCACTCTTTTCTGTTCCTGGCTGCCACAGGAATAACTCTCTCTTTTATCCAGCCTTGAAGAACCAGCAGGTGACATGTTCTTGTTACCATGAATCAGAAAACCTCAGAAGCCTTCTTCACAGAGTGTTGCTCCCTTGCTTGCTATTATGGCTTTCATCACTTCCATTAGGCTCCAGCTATGCAACGCTCTATCATCTATAAAGATCACTCAACTCAAGCTTAACTCCAGTTGACTACATGTTGTAGGAATAACATGGAAGCAGCTTGCCATTGCCTTCTTTTTCAGCTTTCCATCTTAGCCTGTTGCCTTTCCTGATGGTTCTCCATCCAAGCACTAATAGGTCTGACCCAAATTAGCTTTTTTATTCCAGCCCAGTTGAATTTAACTGCAGCGAAAAAAATACTGAGACTGGAAATTATGGAGGAAGTGATGTTAGTAATTGAGGAACAGTAAGTCACATACTCAGTGGGTTAGGACGCTGAGCTTGTCGATCAGAAGGTCGGCAGTTCAGTGGGTCGAATCCCGAGTGCCGCGTAACAGAGTGAGCGCCTGTTACTCGTCCCAGCTTCTGCCAACCTAGCAGTTCGAAAGCACGTAAAAATGCAAGTAGAAAAATAGGGACCACTACGGGACCTCTACGTGGGAAGGTAACGTGCGCCTTTGGCGTCTAGTCATGCCGGCCACATGACCACGGAGATGTCCTCGGACAAGCACTGGCTCTTCGGCTTTGAAACGGAGATGAGCACTGGCCCCTAGAGTTGGAAACGACTAGCACACATGTGCGGGGGAACCTTTACCTTTACCTTTTTAAGTCACATACATCCTCAAATTGATTTATCTCCATCAGGATCCAGTTAATTGGTGTTTCCTGGCATTTTTATGAAGCAGTTGTCAAAATCCAGTTTTCACCTTTTGACGACTTGGAAAATGCAGTTTATTATATTCCATTTTTTTATTTGGTAATATTTGAAGTACCACACAGGACAAGTAATAAACATAGCATATAATAATACAATTGCCATTTTAAAATACAGTTAAATACAATAGAAACAATAATGCAAATGGACAAGAAGACATTTCCTTATTGGTGCTAGATCTAGAAAAGGAAATAAGAAATTGAAAGGTAAAACCCATAAGGTAAGAAACTAGAGCAAAATATTACTATAGAATTAGGAGAGGGATTAATCCAAGAATATGCTGCTGAACCAATTACATGAATGTTACAACTGGTTATGTCAATCTGGTAATTCTGGAAACCTCAGAATCAATTAGTATTAGCCAAAAATGGTTTGCTATCTGAAATGAAGGACAAAATGTTTTCCCCAGTTCCATGCACAGAAGCTGGTTGGGTTGGCAGCACACATCAGATATGTGTGTGGTCTGTATATATCTGATCTTCAGTGCCATGTCTGTTCTTCCTTGTTTCCTAGTATCTTATGTTTGTGCCAACTGCTTTGCTCAAATGTACCTAATAAAAGAGATGTTCTGGATCTTAAATATGTCTTGTGGGAAATTGTCAGATATGGGGGACTTACACTTCTGAACAGTTTGCAGAACATAATACTGAGAATTCAGGTTCAGGCTAGAAATAGAATAAAGGAAGTATAAGGACTTTGGAGAAATCACATGTAGTAGTGAAACAGCGGTAACTACATTCACTCCACTTTAAATATTGAGGTTCTGGGATTGGGAACATGTGATTGGACCAAGCATAACTAAACTGATGCACCCAAGTGGGTGTAATAATAATAATAATAATAATAATAATAATAATAATAATAATAATAATAATAATAATAAAAAACGCGTAAACTTTTGAATATGCACCATGCTCTACATCCACAAAGTGACATCGACAGATTGTACCTGCCAAGAAGAATAGGGGGCAGAGGGCTACTGCAAATCCACCAAACTGTAGAAGAAGAAAGACGAAGTTTGAATGACTATGTAAATTAAAGTACAGAAAAATTGCTGCAGGCTGTGAAAATAGAGAGCATTATAAAAATAACAGAAACAAAAGCAGAATATAAGGAAAAACAGCTGGATGACAGATTAAATAGATGGAAAACCAAAGCTTTGCATGGACAGCATTTGAAAAATATTGAAGGAAAATGTGATAACTACTTGACATGGGCATGGCTTAAGATGGGAACCATCAAGAAAGAAACAGAAGGCTTAATACTGGCTGCTCAAGAACAAGCACCCCAAACTAATGCCATGAAAGTGAAGATACAAAAATCTACTGACAATCCAAATTTCCGACTTTGCAACGACAAAGTTGAAACTGTTTCACATTTAATATGTGAGTGCAGCAAAATTGCGCAAGCTGATTACAAAGCTAGACATGACTGAGTTGCTAAACTAATCCACTGGGCATTGTATAAAAAATACAACTTGCCTGTGTCCAAAAAGTCGTGGGAACATAGGGTAAAAAAAGTTGTCGAGAATGAGAGGGTGAAGATCTTGTGGGACTTCTGAATACAGACAGATTGCCATTTGGAACACAACACGCCAGATATCGCAGTCATAGAGAACCGAAGCATGCAGTTGATTGATATCGCTGTACCAAGAGATGTCAGAGTCGAAGAAAAAGAACTGAAAAAAATTACAAAATACTGCGACCTGGCCATCGAAACTGCGCGATTATGGATGAAACGTGTAACAGTGATACCTATTGTCATCGGGGCACTGGGAACTATGTCCAAAAACTTTGCAAAATACATCAAGAAATTGCAGCTTCCTGCAATAACTCCAGCAAAGCTACAAAAAACTGCTCTACTCAGAACATCTTACATTTTAAGGAGATACCTGGTTGATACCTAGGATGCTGGCAGCAACCTGTGTCAACCATTAGTGTCAGTCAATTTGAGTGTTCAGTTGACTGAGTTTCATGTTTTATGAATAAAAGTTTTATATAATAATAATAATAATAATAATAATAATAATAATAATAATAATAATAATAATAATAATAATAATAATAATAATAGACAACTGACTTTCTATGTTGAAGGCTCCTGTTCATCTAATTTGATTATCCACCATAATATAAGTAGAATTGGTAATTTTGATCTACATTGCTCAATTGATGCTTTAGTAACCTGAATGCAGAATAATTTTAGGTATATTGCTATCTATTAGGAAGTCTAATAATCTTCCTTTTAATGCCTGACCAGATCCATAAAAACTGAGAGATCTATTTCTAATTCTATCAAACCATGGTTAAACATGGCATGGTGTGTGAATGCTGCCTGCATATCAGTCAGTATGTCGACTGACTCTGTGCAGTTAAGGGTGATTTCCAGCACCTGCAGACCTGCTCCAGCAGTTAGTGCTTTCATTGTGCATACTGTGGAATTGGATGAGCCAATACTTGTAAGAGGTCTCTGTTGGAAGAGCACTATTTTGCAGGTGACCAAAATGCTGCCTGGACTAGGGAACCAGCCCAAGTTAATCCGTACAACAAAATGCACCAAGGCTTTTTCATCACTGTCTTATCTTTTCCAAAAAGCTCTATTGGATCACATCTTTGTTCCGCTAAGCATATTTATCTTTGGTTTCCACATAAATGGCTATGAAAAGCAGAAAGGCTACAGTTGAAACGTACATCTGCTTCAAACTTTTCCATACTAGTGAAGTAATGTAAACAGAGTAATGTAAAGCAAAAACCCAGACAATGGCCTTTGCCTTGCAGACAAAGAAAAGGCAACAGAACAACCCCCTATTTGGTGATGGAATCAGTTCCCTGATGTGCATAGTTCAAAGCTGCTACTAATCTTCTTTTAGGTAAGCTTTTGCTATAGATGGAGCATTTCAAGCTGACATTCAATAACATAATAAAGGATCAAGTCTCAGAAATTCAGAAAAATGACCTGATGCCGAGTTTGTCCTATATGATTGGTATGTGAAATAGAGAAATCAGCATGGCTATGTCTCCACTTGCAGGTTTATAGGGCAGAGATTTGTGTCATCTTGTCTATTCTGATATCAAAGTCTGTCAGACTCAAAAAGTTTATTTTGTTGGTAGTGAGCCTCAGGGATTAAGATAAAAATGTAGATAGTTTGATTTGTTTCTTTTTTTACAATTGGAAAACTATGAAAAATCTAAGGAAGTATTAACTATTATAGAACTATTACTTCATTCTTTTTTGACAAAATAAGTTTCTTGACATTTCTATTATTTGGTCTTAAATGCTAATATATTTTACTATGCATTATCCACTGGCAAAAGAGATATTTTCTTCTTTTAGCATAGTCTTACAAATGTTTCCTCAGAACTAAATTTCTCTCAGTTTAATGGGATTCAATCCTATGTACTGTAATTGTGTAGAAGATTGAAACTTAGTTGTATTGTAAAATTGTAACTGCAGCCATTTCTTTCGGGGTGTACATTTTTAGTTAGTTCTGTTTTTTAAAAAAATAGTTATAACTAAATATTTATAAAATCTGCCAAGATAACTAGCAGTGAATAACAAAAAATTTTGAACTGGATCCAGGCTTTGTGAATTTATACAACTTAAGTCTTACTGAAAGGAGTAGGTGTTTTGTGTATCATCTCATCTGAAGAATTCTACCACATGAGAAGCTTGTTTGCTATTTTGTGACATATTAATAATTCTTAGTAATAGACAAGGTCTATCATTTTTAGTGATGCAATAAAGTCACCTTTAATTTTAATGAGCCTTGAATAAATGTTTAATTTTGCATTTCCGTTGATTACAAAAGTTACTTCAAAATAGCAATAGCACTTAGACTTATATATGGCTTCACAGTGCTCTAAGCCAGAGGTCCCCAACCTTTTGGGCACCAGGGACCGGTACCATGGAGAGAAGTTTTTCAGTGGACTGGAGAATGCGTGGTTTTGTGTGTTGTCTGCATCCCACGGATGGGGCTTTGCTTCTTTGTGCAGACCGGTTGCTGGCATGCTGTGGACCAGTACTGGTGCATGGCCCAGGAGTTGGGGACCCCTGCTCTAAGTGGTTTACAAAATCAGCATATTGCCCCCAACAATCTGGGTCCTCATTTTACCAACCTCAGAAGGATGTAAGTCTGAGTCAAGCTTCAGCTGGTGAGGACTGAACTGCCGAACTGCTAGCAGTCAGCAGTCAGCAGAATTAGCCTGCAATACTGCATTCTAACCACTGCGCCATCACGGCTCAAGACAGTTGTCTTCCTTACAAATCTGGAAATTTTATGTGGTATTAAGCTAAAAGTCTTCCATACATATAAAGTATTATTTATCTCTTATTTTTAATGAGATTGCTTTAAAGATCAACATGAATGGAATAATTATAACAATCTATTTATTATTGCTTTGTAATTTTTTTTTTATTTTGAACTACTAAAGTGCTACACTCTAGCTTTTTAGTACAATAAGAATTTGAAGCAATATATGTCTCTAATTGCTTGATGTCTTCTGTTTTATTTCATAGCATCAAGAATACACAAACAAGTACCATATAGCACCAATATTATACAGTGTGTGTGTGTGTGTGTGTGTATATATATATATATATATATATATATATATATGTTTCAAATGTTAACTATTTAGATTACCTTGCTAGGCCCCAAACATGGGGCAAATCTTTATTTCCTGTTTTCAGCCTATCTTGAAGGCTATCAAACAGGCAGTAGTCACACCGGACAATTCATATATTTGTGTAAAATTTACTAACAAAGAATTAAAGGGAAACTGAGTCAGAAATGCATCTCAGTTTCCCTTTAATTCTTTGTTAGTAAATTTTACATATATATATATGTATGTATATGTATATATATATATATATATATATATATATATATATATATATATATATATATATATATATATATATATATATATATATATATCAACAATACACACAGTGAAAACATCCTTCTTGTCCCCTAAAACATGTAACTTCTGAATAACTGGCAGTTTTGAATCACTGCACTACACATTGCCTGATAAAAGCAAATGACCAGAATTAACTTTGGATGCCGGTGAGTGAGAATTGTCTGAGAGTTGATGGCACCTTTATGGTCACACATTCCATAAGAGTGTGAGAACATGGAATTGGTTTTCAGGCTGCTGAGTATTGATAAAAAAAAACCTCATGCAAAATTACACAGAATGGCCAACTGTCTAGAACTCTGTCTGGAGAGTATGGGAAATTATAGTCTAGAATATCTGAAATATACTAGATTTGAAAGGAAGCACACACATCTTAAAAACAAACACATTAGATAAGAGAAGGCTAGTTTAAGCAAGAACTTATTCTTAAAGAATTTTTGAACAGGGTTGAATGTACTTTGAATGACATCAAATACACACTTACTGAGAAATAATTCTTGACAATCAGGTTTTGGGCAAAAAATACCAACTGAGATCATTATACTATGATGTTCTATTTAGATTGCTTAATCTATATTGCCAATAATGGTTTTGAATGAACAAGGATGGGCATTACACATTTCCTTTCAAATTTTGACTGGAACTGTTCTCAGTAATCTGGACAATGCATACCATTTTTCTCCTTATTCCATTTCTGGTAAAAAATTAACCTCAGTAATAATAACAATAAAAAGCCCTGTATCTCCTTGACATCACTCCTTTCCTGACAGTCTGTCCTATGACAGATATTTAATTGAGTGTTGTTCTCAGAACAAAGTCCAATTTTATTTATTTCCTACAAGAGGACAAGACATCTGGCTGTTGGAGGTCATGAGACAAAATTCAGCAAATGACCTCTAGATCATAGACCTCTGCTTCATAATTTATGAGGTCAGAAGGCTGTCAAAAACTTAGACAGGCGGCAGCTGTTGAAATGCATTCAGAGACAAATCTTGTATAATGGTGAAAGTACTAATTGTCCTACTGGTACTTTCTTGACTTAGTTCTTACCACACGTATGTCACCTGAATTTGGATGGAGAGCCACTGATTCCCTAGCTCTGATCTATTACAAGATGAAACAAACATTTGTTCAATATTTGTCAACAAGCACTGCTGTGCCAAGGAATAAGATCATAAGTCAATTCCCTAAATGTGTCTTGGAATTAAAGGGCTAGAATTTTGTTTGGCTAAAAAACAAATGTTTCTTCTATTATTATTATTATTTTTTTGCGTAAGTTCAGCTGCACAGATAAAGCTTAAAAGTGGAGGGGCTCTTTGCTCCTTCCCTGTTCCACTTCCCTAGTACCTAACCATGGCACAAATATATCTGGAAAGATCTCTTTTGCTGTTTCCCTATGATGTGTCCTTCATCTCATGTTTGGCTCGTAAGACAAGCTATCAGTGTCAAAGTAGCATGTTCCTCTTCATTCTGACACTGTCCAAAGGTAAGTATGTAACATCTTCTAGATTGTGTTTCTGAGTAGATTGAATGGTAGTTGGGGATTGCAACGAGGCAAGATAGCAATGAGAGCTTCAGGAAATTTTATGCTGGCTTAGTTTTATGCTCATTCAAGGATAGGCAGAGTGCATTTCAATTAAGCAGTAAGGAAAAGTCCTAAGTTTAATAAACATAATGTATTGACAGCATGAGGTTAAACAAGTGAAGTGATTATCAGAATCAGAAATGAATACAAAGTTATGGAGTGATGACCATGACAATGTGGGAAGTCAGCCCCCCCCCCGAAAGAAATTGGGGGGGGGATTAAAAGGCAGAATGTTATATTTCCCCACAGGATCTTAAAGGCAGAAACCCCACCCCCAAACAGAAATCAGGTCTGCAGAAATGCAGATGTGATAATCTTGTCAGAAAGATTGGAGCCAGGAAGATGGGATTAGAAAGACAAAGATCCCTAGAATAAAAAAAATCCAATAAATGACGTAGTCATCAGCCACACCCCAAGGAGAGCAGGATATGACCTTTGGGACATAACAGGATTAACCCACCGCCATCAGAATACCAGAAAGGCACACTCAGACTCAAGTCAAAGTTCATGCCACAGGAACAACTCCAAACAAAAGTTCAAGAAGATATAAAAACCCACCACAGGTTCTAAGTGGGGTGTTAGAGCAGTGTTTTTCAAACTTGGCAATTTTAACATGTGTGGACTTCAGCTCCCAGAATTCCCCAACCAGCACGGGAAATTCTGGGTTAATGAGGTTATGTGCTTGAGAGATTGTTGAAGATGAGGTTGGCAGTAGCAATATTTATATACAGGATATAAATTTAAGTCATTTTATTTAATGCTTGCACATTCTGGCCTACATCACCTTTGTAAATGTTGATACCAATGGGAGCATATGTACTGACATGATAAAGAATTTGGAGCCATACCCTATCTGAGTTAGGATCCTCCAAGAGTGAAAAATTTGGCTGGAATTTATTGTATATGAGTAATTATGGACAGCTGCACTTGAATTAGGAACAAGATGTGTATTTATACAACAAAACAGTATTGTGCTATTTTAATGGTGTTACAACCATGACATCACTAATGGATTTGACTTACAGATTTTGTAACAGTCTTAAGAAAGTTTTCATTGAAGATGTAGCCTTCTCCAAATAAATTTCAATGCTTTTACAAGCCCATCTTAAAATTAAGTCTGGGGAGGTGGTGATCATTTTTCTTCTAAATCAAAATTATGATTCATTTCCTCCTGTGCCTGCAGTTCTATTCAGTAGAATGGGATCACCACAGGAGTAGATACAACCATTAAACAACAATTCAACCCAGATAGTAATTGGCTGGAACTTGATATCTCTGCATTTGTTTTATTCATTGATTTCATTTTTTCCCAGCAGTTGTGTGTGCAGACTATTTGTTCTTCCTGCTATCTGGGGGAGCTGTTAATTTTTTTATCCAAATAGGAAGCATGTATGGGCTCCAGTTAGTTACAGGAAACAATTGGGTGTGTTGCATTGTCTAAAACCAGAAAGAAAAGCAAAGTGACCAATCAATGCTACGATAATATCTCTGACGGGAAACCCAACTGATTAAAAGTTTTACTCACTAAGTTATCAATTAACTGATTCCGGGTAGGCTGATTTAGATTAAAACTATGTCCTCCTATTGAAACCATTGGGAACATATGATGAAAAAAGACAGATCAGCCCCCAATCCTTGCCTGGCCAGAATTAGCCAGGAGAACATATTTTGTCCACTTTTTACCTGAAAGAGGATAACACTTTAAGGCAGAATGATCAAAATCAAAAGTGTGCAATCTCCAAACTATGCACATACCACACCCATAATTCCCATAATTTAGAAGTGAGTAACATATAGCATATGGAAAAAACAAGCAAACAAATGAAAAATGAAAAGGCAGCTTTGTTGTTCTGATCAAATTCCAACCAAGTATTGACACTTATATTAGTGTCACAAGAAGCCTACAAAATAAATCATTCCAAGAATGAAAATAAAATCTTAATGAAAGGAATGAGAAGAATCATAGAAGAATCATTCCTTTAAAGATACACACCCAAGCCTCTCTCTCTCTCTCTCTTCTCTGTGTGATCATATAAACACATGAATAATTTCAGTTTTCTCAAGACTTCTATTATGAACCCATCATATAGTGAAGTAAAACACAAACCACTTATTAACTCTTAATATTTATTACAAATCAGAAAGTATCATTCATGGCTCCAGTTTATACAATGAGAGATCTGAAAGAATTCTTTGTCAATAGTCAGGGCAGACTGTGTCTCATGTGATGACAGAATGTCCCCTTAAGGAAAGCTCTTTTATTTTTCTTGGGAATGTAACTGTCTCTTCTTAAGGAAGAATTATGGCCAATCTACTCTAGGGTCAAAGATGTCAAACTTGGTTCATTGTATTTAGTGATATTTCATGATCCTAAATTTACTTTCTAAGGTTAATTTGAGTTGGAGGGACATAGATTTACAGTTGTAGCCTAACAAAATGTTTCATTGTTAATATGAGTTCAGAGGACTAATTCTCAAATGTAGTTTGTATGTACCCACCAGTAAAAAACCCATCCTTATACAATGTGGAGCCACCTTCTCTGCCTAGATGATTATTTCAAGCAACCAGGGGTAATTTTACAAATATTACAAATTATTTAGTTGCTTGTAAGTTAACGCTACAGTGATTCTTGTTTTTCTTACTGTATGCATTTAATTCAATAACAGAAATGATAACTACAAATGCAGAACTGATCTTATACTGATATATTCTGGAAGTTTATTGGATATTATTTCTGATCAAATACAGCAAGTAATTTCAAGGACAGTGTCAAAACAGGTGGCAACTAACAAGAGTTAGGAAACAAATATACCCTGAAGAATAATGTATCGATAGAAATAAATTGACCCAAACATTTTCTCAGTTTAATCTCTCACAAATAGCAGATGAAAATTCTCCTGTATCAAAATATGTGTCACAACCTGTCCCACCTTGGTTCCTTGGGAAAAAAAACCCTTCGATTCCATTTGTGCTCAAGGTATACTTTTACTAAAGTCCAAGTGGTTACAGTACAACAAAGCCAGAACTGAAGTCTATGCGAAAGTTCCCTTATTAACTTTCCCTTTCCCTTTTCCTGTTCCTCCCCCCCCCTTATCTCTCTATTGCCCAGCTGCACTGAAAGAATTTGTTTTGCTAATGGTCCCTGCATTGACGGGCTAGATGGTGAGCCATTGAACTTCCCCTCCCAAGCCTTTTGGCCTTGGGGCACTGAGCCAATGTCTTGGAATGACACAATGAGTAGTTTCAGATTCCCCCTTCCCACAATTCCCTCCTTCCATAGTTTTTGGCAGGCTGGCATCTGTCAAAGTGAGGCTGACGTTGAAGATGACAGCTCTGACAATATGCTTCTAATAGTTTTACATGTTATGTGATCTTACATTGTCAAAGAAAACACCTGCTGATTTAAGGGATTTATTGAAATTTATCAGATGTATTCAAGGAGAATTAAATCCTGTTTAAATTTCAAAAATAAAATCTTGTCACCCAGCGAAAGAATTTTTTCAGGAAAGTATGTGACAAAGTCTCTCATTATTAATAAAAAAGGTAGAATATGAGTCAGCTATTACACAGGTCCTTAAGTGGCTGAATGACAGACCCTGAAAGTATTGATAATTAGCTCAATATCACCTTGTAGCATAGTAATAAATGGATTATCACAGGCCTCTTTCATGAACCCTGTGCTGTTCAATGCTTTGATTAATGATCAGTATAAATGGGTTGAGGGGATATTCATAAATATGCATATCATATAAAACCAGGGAAGCAGTTAGCATTCTGGGAGAGAACAAGACAACTTTTTTTAAAAAAAATCTAAACAGGCTTGAACAGTGGGATGAAATGGTCTGGAAGGAATCTAACAAATAGAAACAACGGATTTCATCTCTGGAGAAAAAAAGTGAACAACACAAGTTTAGCATGGGGAAAAACCTGGCTTGGCTGTAGTAGGTTAAAAAAAAAGCCTGGTGCTTTATTTGATCACAAGTTGAAAATGTACAGTATAATGCTAAAATGGGATGCTGTTTGGGGAAATATTGGCAAAAGAATAATGTCCAAATCACAGAAAGTTATTGTCACACTATGTTTTGGTTTCAAAAGGGCAATAGAAAACATCTGTGAATTAATAAGAGTTACCAGAATTGTGAAGAGAGTGTAAGTCCTAGAAGGAATGATTAAGGAGCTGTAGCATGCAGAAAAGAAGGCCAAGGAAAAGCAGGATGAGAGACTTCAGATGGCCGAAGGGATGTTATATAGAAGAGGGAGTAGACTTGTTCAATGTCACCCTAGAGCATGGGTCTCCAACGTTTTTGGGCTGCCGGCCCGGTGGAAGAGGGAGGGGCAGGCTCCTTATGTGCGCATGCACAAAGGTGAATGTGGCCACACATGCGTGCATGTGCACAAACAGGCTGTGAGCATGCATACCACATGAATGGGGCTGCAAGCAGGTACACAAGGCTCTCAGTGCTGCCAGCGCCTGTGTGAAGATTGTGGCACCGCCGCCAGACTCGTGGTGATGCTACCACTGGCCTGCCTGCCACTTGCAGCACTGCTGCCACCCATGCAAGGTTCGTGACAATGCTGCCACCCGCATGACATTTGCGGCAACAGTGGCACGGGGGGTGTGAGCACCAAGAGGCCATGGCCCAGTAGTGGGCTGCAGCCCATAGTTGTGGACCTCTGCCCTAGAAGGTTAGACCAAAACCAATGGCTTGAAATTATAGAGAAGTAGATTTGAGTTAAATATTATGTGGGATTTCTTGACAATAATTTAATTTTAATTTAATTTATTAATATTTCTAGGGCGGTGAACAGGGCAAGAATAAAAAAGACAGAATTACAAAAGTTAAAAAATAATTAAATACATGCCCACTAAAAAAAACAATTAATACATAGTAAAACCCCAATAAAATACAGTAAAAACCCCACCAATCCCCCATCAGGCCAGGCCGGCTTGTTCGAACAAGTATGTTTTTAGATCGCGGCGAAAGGAGCGAAGATCGGGCGCCATCTGGAGCTCAACCGGTAACTGATTCCATAGTACCGGGGCGCCCACAGAGAAGGATCTCCCCCTGGGGGCCACCAATCGACATTCTCTGACCGGTGGCACCCTGAGGAGGCCCTCTCTGTGGGAACGCACAGGGCGGAGGGAAGTTGATGCCGGCAGCAGGTGTTCCCTAAGGTACTCCGGACCCCTGCCATGTAGGGCTTTAAACACCTTGAATCTCACCCGGAAGACAACTGGTAACCAATGCAGCTCACGCGCAGAGGTGTAACATGGGAGTATCGGGAGACTCCCAACACAACTCTCGCGGCTGCATTCTGTACCAGTTGGAGCCTCCGGGTGGTCCTCAAGGGAAGCCCCATGTAGAGAGCGTTGCAGTAGTCTAGACGAGAGGTCACGAGCACGTGAGTGACCGTGCATAAATCATCCCGGCTTAGATAGGGCCGCAACTGGCGCACCAGGCGAACCTGGGCGAAAGCCCCCCTAGTCACAGCCACTATGTGATCTTCCAAGGTGAGCCGTGAATCTAGGAGGACTCCCAAGTTGCGAGCCCTATCTACTGGGGGTAATAGTTCACCCCCCATAGAAAGAGATGAAATATCCGAATAGACCCGGGATGAAGGTATGCAAAGCCACGCAGTCTTGTCGGGGTTGAGTTGAAGTCTGTTCCTCCCCATCCAGACCCGAACCGCCTCCAGGCAACGGGACATTACGTTGAGGGCATCACTGGGGTGGTTTGGGGTCGAAAGAAAAAGCTGGGTATCATCAGCGTACTGATGATACCCAACTCCAAAACCACGAATGATCTCACCCAGCGGTTTCATATAGATGTTGAACAGGAGAGGCGAGAGGACCGACCCCTGAGGAACTCCACAAACGAGAGACCTCGCGGTCAACCTCTGCCCTCCTGTCAACACCGACTGCGAACGTCCCTGGAGATAGGAGGAGAACCACTGTAAGACCATGCCTCCCACTCCCAATCCCCTGAGATGCCGCAGCAAGATACCATGGTCGATGGTATCGAAAGCCGGTGAGAGGTCTAATAGGACTAGAACAGAGGAATGTCCCCTGTCCCGAGGCCTCCAGAGATCATTCACCAGTGCGACCAATGCCGTCTCCGTGCTGTACCCGGGCCTGAAACCCGATTGGTACGGGTCTAGATAATCCGCTTCATCCAGGACCAGAGGGAGCTGATGCGCCACCACACTCTCAACAACCTTCGCAAGGAAGCGAAGGTTGGAGACCGGATGAAAGTTGTTCAATACAGCTGGGTCCAAGGCAGGCTTCTTGAGGAGAGGCCTCACCACCGCCTCTTTCAAGACGGCAGGGAAGCTACCCTCACTCAAAGAAGCCGATATAACTGCCTGGAACCAGCTGCGTGTCCTCTCCCGGGCTGCATAGACCAGCCAGGAAGGGCACGGGTCCAATAAACATGTGGTGGAGCTCAGCCTCCCCATAATCCTGTCCACTTCCTCCGGAGTCACAGAATCAAACTCCTCCTAGGTAATATCGACAAGACCGCCCGTGTCCTGATCGTCAGACTCTGCCCAGTCAGAGTCCAGATCGGTCCGAATCCGAGCGATTTTGTCCGACAGATGTTGGTTAAACTCCTCGGCACAACCCTGCAAGGGTTCCTCCCTCACCTCTTGATTAAGGAGGGAGTGAGTCACCCTAAACAGGGCGGCCGGGCGATTATCTGCGGACGCGATAAGGGTAGCGAAGTGATTAGACCTCGCCACCCTTATCGCAGCGAGATAAGACCTAATATAGGCTCTTAGTCGCAATCGGTCGGATTCAGATCGGCTGGATCTCCAACCGCTCTCTAGACCCCGTCTCCGACGCTTCATCTCCCGGAGCTCCGCGGAAAACCATGGAGCTCGACGGGATCTGCACCGGGTCAGGGGCCGCAAGGGTACAACTCGGTCAAGAGCCTCAGTGGCTGCCCTTTCCCAGGCTTCCACTAAGGCATCTGCCGAGCTGTGAGTGAAGGAGGCAGGTGGGGACCCCAGCGCTGCCTGGAACCTCTTGGGATCCATTAAGCGTCTGGGGCGGTACCATCTAATTGGTTCCACGCACCCACGGTGGGGCGGGGCAAAACGGAAGACCAGCCACAGGAGATGATGATCAGTCCATGACAGGGGCATAACAATTGGGGAGCCCCCACCAAGATCATCTAACCACCATCCAGATAAGAAAACTAGGTCAAGGGTGTGGCCTCCCTCATGAGTCGGTCCCGAAATTACTTGCGTCAGGTCCATGGCCGTCATGGAAGCCATGAACTCCCGAGCCAACTCAGATGATCCTCCCAGAGATGGTAGATTGAAGTCCCCCAAAACTATAAGTTTCGGGAACTCAATCACCAACCCAGAGAGGACATCGAGAAGCTCAGGCAGGGCTGCTGCTGCGTGACTAGGCGAAAGGTACACCAGCAGCAAGCCCAACTGAGCACCAGGGCCGCATCTCAAAAAGAGAGACTCACACCCGACTATCTGGGGAACGGTGGCCTCCCGCGGGCACAAGGTCTCCCTCATAACAACAGCCACTCCCCCACCCCTACCCTGAGCCCGAGGCCGGTGTAGCACCCGGAAACCTGGTGGGCAAAGATCAACCAGAGGAATACCGCCCTCTGGGCCCAACCAAGTCTCCGTGATGCAAGCCAGGTCCGCCTGCTCACCCTCGACCAAGTCACGGACGAGAGGAGCTTTGTTAGCAACAGACCTGGCATTCAAGTACACCAGCCGGAGCTCAGGAGGCTGCACATCCTCACTCCCGGGACCTCGTGGCGGAGCCAGAGGGTCGGAGTGCCTCACCGCTTGCAAGCAGCGGAGAGGCCTTCCCTGAGATCGATACGGCCCTCTGTTCCTACACCTGCTGCCATTCCCTAATGTCGTGGGAATGGGTAATCCCACGACCAGCCCTGGAGCCTCAGAAGCAACCGACCCCCGCTCCTCCCCCCTGCGATCCACCTCGGCACTGGCCTGAACAGAGGTTGTTGGACTGCCCCCCTCGTCCAAACAACCAAAAGAAGTACCCTCCCCCCTCCCTAACCCCCAAAAAAATTTAGACAAAAAACCAACCAGGGGCCTCTTGTTGGATTTACGTCAGAGGCCCCTACCCGTGCCCAGCCATCTCTCAGGGTCCCAATAAGTGGGCCCTTCATCGAGATTGTAAGTGGCTAGAAAGGCGGGTCGCCGCCAGGAAGGGGGAGCACCCCTGAGGGCGAACAAGTCCGTGGAGGAATACCTAAGATAAGGCATAGGAGCAGTCCAGATGCAAGGTAGTCCATAGTCAATAAGGAGGATCTAGACAGAGGGTAAATAGGTGTCCCGACCCTCCACCCAGCTACTGCCACTCAGCTGGGTGCACCCCCAGGGCAGGCCAACCACCGTCCTCTCATGACGATCGCAGGGCCTATTCCTGGGGGGGGTGGTCTGAAACTCTGGGTATAGCATGCCCCCTAGAGCTCTCACCTCTAGGGGCAGCAGATGTAAGTTCAAGCCACCCTCTCACGGTGGCTAATACCCAGGGTCCTCTGAATCCTTTGGGGATGATATGTGGGAGGCAATAAGCGATAGTTCATAAGGCAGGAGTATAATAGTATAGTAAACCCTTGTAGTATGCCATCGTAGTCTGCACTGCTAACAGCCAAGTCCTCCGCTGCTTCGCCGTTCCAGGAGATTGTTCATCACCACAACTCCATGGGCCCTCAGTTCTGCAGTCATTGGGGCCTTCCAGAGTGTGGCCTACAGAGCCTAACTCCCTTAGGTCCATTGATTTCCCCCGCGCCCCATCAAAATCCAACGGCACCGACCGGATCACAACAGGTGCCACGGAGAGCATAGGTCTTTCAAGCTCCTCCGGGATAACCAGGGTCCGCTGGGCTCCATTGGGCTCCACTGGGGTTAACCGGCTAACCCAGGAACCTTCGGGGCCACCAGCAACAGTAAGGGTGCCAGGCCATCTGGAACAAGCAAAGCAAACAGAGGAGAAGACAGGTCGAGCACAACACCACCGCTGAGCCACCAAGGCCGCTACCACTGCCGGAACGCCGCTGCAGACGACGACGCCATCGCCGCCGCCACCGGAACGCCGCCGGAGCCAAGAACGATCCAGCCATTCCCGCTGCCGATGGAAAACGGGCCGAAAAGGCCCAGGCGGGAGCGAGCAAACGGTCGAGCAAACGCTCGAGCGAACAAACGGTCTAAGAAGAGCGGGCCAAAAGGCAGCAATCGATAACAAAGGCGGCCTAGAGCGGCCTGGGAGCAACGCCGCCGCTGCCGTCGCCGTCGCCATCAAAGTGGGCCGAGAACGCCGTCGCCGCCACAGCCGAAGGCAGACCGAGCCGACCACAGAAGCAGCCCGAAACGGTCCACAAACGCCTCCGCCGAGACCGCCAACAGCCAGGAACCATCCGAAGACACCGGCTCCGTCACCGCTGAAAACGCCGCTGCCGGCCGCCGAAAATGCCAGACGCCGCCAGAAACGGCCCGGAAAACGCCCAAAGCAGCGGGGAGACGCCATGAACATCCAGCCCGGCAAAGCAGCAGACCAGTAGCCCAGCGGAACGCCAACAACAACAAGGTTAGCAGGCAGCAGACAGCATTGTCCAGCTGCCTGACTCGTTGCCATCACTATCACCCCAACACAGAGGGTATAAACACCCCTGGGGGGCTCCTAGGACGCCTGGTTTCTGGGACTTGCAGAGCTCAGCCTAACACATCCGCCTGCACGTCCGCCATCTTAAGTAGAGCTGCATATCAATGAAATAGCCTGTCTCATGAAGTATCATGTTCCCTTTTACTGGAACAGGTTGGACAACCATCTGTAGGAAATGCTTTCACATATCCTGCACTGAGCTTCTAATGCTATATATTTGATATTTATTTATTTATTTATTTGATTTGTATACCGCCCTTCTCCCTAAGGACTCAGGGCGGTGAACAGTGACATAAATATCAGAATGCACAAATACAGATATTGAAAACAAATTAAACCCTAATTTTGCCCAAATGCAGGAGATAAGTTACCTTAAAACAATAATTACAACAGAACCCGTCAGACCAGACCGGATTGCTCAAACAGATATGTTTTTAGGTCGTGTCGGAAGGAGCGAAGGTCGGGAGCCATCCGGAGTTCAACCGGTAAACGGTTCCATAGGTCAGGCGCGCCCACAGAGAACGCCCTTGATAATATTTCATCATTATCAACCTAAACCAAGGAGAGGTGTTAAATCGTATAAAACCAGACATATCACTAAAAGATAAGACTACCTCTTATTTACTTTGGCCATGTTATGTGTGTGAATTCACTGGGAAAGGTAATGATGCTAGGAATGGTTAGTGGACAAAGAAGAAGGGGCAAGCAAAGAACACGCTGGCTGGATAACATCTAATCTGATGCAAAGCTAAACATATAACAATTGAAAGTCGCTGTGCTTAACAAGGTAGCACTTGCCTATAAAGTTTCTAAGAGTCAGACATGACTAAATTAATAAAAATAAACACATTCTACAGTAGTATTGATCGGAGCTATATTTAACCTCTGTATTTATATATTTTATATTTTAGCCACTTCATTAGAATAGAGTTCTAGCTATCTATTACATAGTCTGATCGTTGGGTATATCTTATTTTTCACTGTTTATAGGACAAACACATAAGACAGCATTTCAATAGTTCTTGGCAACTGTGTTGTCTCAGGCCTCCTTTTAAATATAATGATCTCCACATTGTGTTTTTCAACCTAAAGACAAGGAAATATGAAGGAGATCTAAATGCATTAAAGAAAAATGTGTGTGTGTCTTTGTATCTATCTGAAATCTGATATGGCCTCTGAAGCTGTGCATAAAAGATGAGAAAAAGGGTAGAAATTTTAAAAAGTCCTTTATCTCTGTAATCGCTAAGACAGATTGTAGTCAATGAGATTAGAGAGAATGCACAGTTTTTGCAAACAGGCAATGAATTGCCAAGATCTAGATAGTTAATCCTGGCTAACAATAGCCGATCCCAAGTTTATAGTGTTGTTTGAATGAAATGTAGGATGAACTATTTCAAAATGCAAAAGAGGGAAAATTAAGTTTTATTTTTACAAGAAAGCTAATCTTGACTGGGCATGCATGCTATGCTGAAATTATCTAAATATTATTTAGATGGAAATCCCAAGATTGTGGGCTCAGTGGCGTAGCGTGGGTTGTCAGCACCCGGGGCAAGGCAAGTGACGTCACGGCACTGCCAAAAAGACGCGCCCCGCAGTGGCATAGGCTTTCCAAGAAGAGTCGCGCGCATGCGGGATGCTTCCGGGTCCCTCTCGAGGGCGGCTGGGTGGGGCTCCGACCTGCAAGAGCCGCTGCATTCAAGCTCGCACATGTGCCCCGCTAAATAAAGCCACGCATGCGCACGAAGCTAGGCAGGCCGGCCGGCGGGTCCGTCTTCGCTCGGCCAAGCCTGCCGGGGCGCCTGCGGGGCGCTTGCGGTTGGCCTGAGCCTGGGCGGAGAGTTGGGCGCTTCTATTTATTTTATTCAGTTTATGTGGCCGCCCATCTCATCTGCCGGACTCGTTTCACTTTGCAAGAAAGAGCAGCTCGAGAGCGGAGCCAAGCCAACTCTGTGCAGCCCTTGGGGCTCCCTGAGCAGCTCAGTGCGAGCATGCGCCCCCCAGATGTTGCGCCTGGTGCGGCCGGCCCCCCCTGCACCCCCCACGCTATGCCACTGCGTGGGCTGGTTTGGAATGCTTAACAAAATCTTGGAAGAAGGCAATAGCAAAATATTTCCCTAACACAATAAAGAACACTGCATTGTTATGTCCATACACTCACCAGAAGAGATGGTCAGTTTGAGGGCGCCTGACAGTACCTATGTATGATTACTGGAGTGAGAGAAAATGAAGCATGAATACAGTTCTACTGTAAGGTTTTGGATATGAAAGAAGAATGCCATTCACAGAAAATAAACCCTCATAGTGTAACTCTACACATGCCTACCTATATGTAAGTTGTATTGATTTTTTAGCAGGCATAGTTACTCACCTTCAGACATCATAGGATGGATGCTCCTTCACATTCTTGAACTCATTGTTCCTATCAGGTATTTCAGGGTTGACCTAAGATATTTTGTTGCCAAACTGAAGGACCAAATGCTGCTCCAACTATTCTGTGTATAAAAGTTATCTCAGATTACTTGAAAGATTTTTCAAACAGGTGACAGGACAACATTTTCTACTGCTTCTGAATGGGATGGGCAACTTACTAATTTTGGCTAATTCTAAGGCATAAAACCATACCTATCACTGAAAATATTTTGCTGCTAGAATTGAAGAAAAATACAGTATTTGCACTCCCTCCCTTTTCAGGTACTTAACTGAATCAGATACAAAACTGAACACTGGTAATAGAATTGCATCTTCTACAGCACCTGAGGCATTGGAGGGAGTCCATAGGGTTAAGGACTGGACTATTGTAATGCGCGCTACATGGGGCTACCCTTGAAGGGCATTGAGAAGCTACAGCTGGTACAGAGTATGGCAGTACGGATAGTTTTGAGGATTCCAAGAATGGCTCCACTGCTCCATGAGCTGCACTGATTACCAGTCTGCTTCTGGGTGGAATTCAAGGTGTTGATGATCACCTTTAAACCCCATCATGGCATGGGTCCAGGTTACATGAGGGACTGTCTCAGCCCACTGTGATTGGCCCGTACCCGTTATGCCGGTAGAGGAGGCATGCTGTGGGTTCTGTCAGCCCAAGTATTCCAGCTGGGGGGGTGTCCCAGAGGAGGGCCTTCTCTGCTGTTGCACCTGCCTTCTGGAACATTTTGCCCCCCAATGTGAGGTTGGCCCCAACCATATCTTTTCCCAAGGGCCATAAAAACGTGGCTGTGCCAGTCAGCTTGGGGCCCCAGTGGGGGATCAGCACAATGGAGGTGGTTGGTTGAGTAATAACACTTCCCACTCTCCCCCCCCCCCCGCATTCCATCCCCGCCCTCCCCATGTGTCTTTGCTTTTAATGTTTATTTTTAACTTTTTATGTTTTAGCTCAGATATAACTATAAATCACCCAGAGTTACCCTATGGCAGACATGTCAAACACAAGGCCCGGGGGCCAGATCCGGCCCGCGAAGTGGTTTCATGTGGCCCGCGAAGCCATCCTGGAAACAGTGAGGGAACGGCCCTCACTGCCTTGGCCCTGGCCCAGAGACCCTCCTTCTGCCACAGACCCTCAGATCTGTCCCACTCCTGCCCAGGCCCCCATAGGCACCCTTTATGCGAATGATGTAGAGCTGGCCATGCCCACCCAGTAGGCCATATGCACTGTAGCCATGCCCACCCAGTAGGCCACACCCACCCAGGCCATACCCACCCGGCCCCTTGAGGGCAACCTCAATGCTGATGTGGCCCTCAATGAAATTGAGTTTGACACCCCTGCCCTATGGTAAGATGGGCAGCCAGTAATTTTTTGAATGAATGAATGAATGAATGAATGAATGAATGAATGAATGAATGAATGAAAGCTTTTGTAGCAAAGAGAAGGCGAAGTCTGGAGAAACAGTTGTAAGACTGCCTAGTGGCCTGCTCCACAGTCTCTCAGATCCTGCCTGAACACTGAGGCAAGAAACTCACTCTGCCCAATGGTAGGACTTGCCCCGAATAATGCCTTTTAGAAACCTTTCCTTTTGCCTTTTGCATAGAACACATTCATAAAATTGGGGGCAAATGTTTCCAGATAATGAGTTACTTGACTCTGGCTTTCCTAGGAATTAGAAAGGAGACAAGTAGGAAAAAAACACACAAAATAAAGGACCCATTCTGCAATTGAAATAGTCCATTTCTCCTGTTGAAGAATGAAAATCTGTTGTTGAAAGTGGTTCTTTGCTTAGCTGAGTAAATATAGAGGATTGAAGTACTTCGTCAGGAGAAATGGACAACCTCATTTTATTATCTAAGCTTCTACAGCTGTTTCCTTTAAAAGCTCCTCCTTAGTCTGTATTGAGAAAAGGTAAACAAACTTTCATCAAGTGTCTCCCTCCCCCTCCCGCCCTCCTTGTGCTAACAAAGCAATGTTGAAATCCCCAAATTCTCTCAAATAGCATTCTAGGAAAACTGTGGGAAACAGGTATGAACAACTTCAAAGCCGCATTCTCAGAAGTTTCTGCTATTATAGCAGAACCAAATTTCACTGTGTTTATATAGGCCCCTATGCAGCTGCTTGCCTGAAGTGAGTAAGTGGATTGTAGGTGGGCCTGTATGCAAACCATACCTCTAGTCATGCATTTACTGTGAAGACATGCAATAAATACATTCTTCTAAATGCCCTTGCAGCTTATAGATCTTTGTATTAACCTCAGGAAGAGCAAAACAGTCGTATCTGTCACTGAAGCTTTTCCTTGCTCATCTGCAGGCAAATATTTGCATGGCCTTTGATCAATATAGTTTTATTATTTAATTAAGTTTAAAGGCTGCCCAGTGATGGGATTCAGCTGGTTTGCACTACTTCAGCGGAACTGGTAGTTAATTTTTTGTTGCCCAGGCCCAGAATGGACTTCCGGAAGTGGCATCCACACAGAGAACCGGTTGTTCACATATTTGAATCTCACCAATGAGGCTGCCTAACTTCAGATGACTTTTGATGTTTTACATAATAAAATAAAAGACAATGGAAACAGAAAAAAATCATGAAAAAAATCCAAGAATGAAGGAAAGGAAGGGGAAGGGGAGGGGAGGGAAGGGAAGACTCAACATTCTTCCTTTTTCGCTATTCCCACACGTCCCATCATCTCAAAATCAATAGAAACAGTATCATAACTAGTCCCTGCTTTTCATTGGCTAGACTGGGGGGGGAATGGGAAAACCCCAATGTGATTGCATCAGTCACACGTACAATATTTGTACCTCCCATTCATAGAAAACTCGCAGACTTTTGTTTACTGATATTACCAGGCAAATGCCCATTTTATGAAGCTGGGATATGACTGGGTAGCGATGACTATTTTGGTTCTCTTGTATGGAGTGAGGGAAATAATTTCATTTCTCTAGCAGCAGATTGAGGCAGGGAGTTAATTCCTTACTTCTTGATCTCAGTGTTGCAAAGATGATAGCAGTGAAGAGGGTCATGGCTTCCTGTTCAAAAGCAACTTTTGAAAGATCTGAAATGGAAACAGTGGTAATGTCAAAACACTCTCCATTTTTTTCATGAGTAAAATTTCATATAAACACTGGGTTAAGTGATGAGCTGTATATCTTCCTGTCTTCAGCCTCTTCCAACCAATATATATATATATATATAAAGCAGGGGCAGGTCATATCATAGGCTGTTTGCATTAAATGTGTGTGTGGGAGAAGAGGAGATACACCAAACCATAAAGATTTGTTTACTCATAAAATTACAAGTTAGGAGGCCAAAGAACCATTGAAATGAACCTCTACTCAAAGAATATAGGGGTTTCCTTAAAATTTAGCTGTTCAGCATCTGCCTGAGCATCCCCCATGAAGGGGAGTTTGCAACCTTTCTTATGGAACATCTAGAAATAAACACACCCAAGTCCCTTTAACTTTAATTTGAAAGGAAAAATGCAATCAGGCAATGGCACCCCCCAAAGAAATAAGAAGAATCACAAGTACTGCCATGTGAAATCTCTTCTTGATAAAAGTAGCCATAAGGCACTCACTGATGATAGTATTATGTCATGGGCTCTGATGAGCAGGAACGAGAACACGCAGAGGAGTACAGAAAAACACATACTTTATTTAAGCAGAAACTGTACTGAGAGATTGGAGTCACCCTGCCTCAATATATAGCCAGGCCCTATGGTATTAACCAATCAGATTGAAGCTATACTTGCTGCCCAAAGTTGACCAATAGCAGGACTGGAGATGTCCTGTCTGAGTTGCTGGAGAACTAGCACGTGGTGATATTCCAAAAGCCCAGTACATAACACCCCTCCCTCCTAAGATCAGACTATAATACCCTTGACAATTGTCAAGGGCCAACTAAAATAATATTAAACAATAATAAATGTGGTGTTTTGTAAAGCTAAGGTAGTTAGAAATCCTTACGCGACCTTTTCAGACGTGCCTAGTAGAGTAGACTACAAGGAAATTAAAGAACGATATGTCTATGCAATATACTACAAGAGATAAAACAACGTCTCAATGAGCATGTCTTACAGCAGTTACAATGCACACCCAATTTCTGTAGATAGTGGCAAATTGTCATACAATTACACATCACTTTATTTAACGACATAGTCTTTAAGATATGTTGGGGTTTTATGTGGTCTGGATGAACACCTAGGGGTTGCAGTCACCTTGTGGTCTACCAACATACCCATTGGGCTGGGTAGACCATTGTCCCCCTGAGTTCCTGTGTCCAGGGGAGTTGAGTTACTCTGGCTGGCCTCTTCTGGTGGGCCCACCCCAGAGTCTGACTGTTTTGCAGAGTAGGCACAACGGTCACTGACATTCGGCTGGTTTGTCTGGTCAGGGGTTCCATGTTGCACTTCTGAGCTGCCATGTTCCTCTTCTGGATCAAGTTCCACTGAGGAAGGAAAACCCTGGTGGGTACTGGTGAGAGCTGGCCTGGATGCCAGCTTGAGGACCTCGGGAGGGACTTGTGCCATAGTCCTCACTTAGTGACCTCTCTGGGATTCTTTTTCTAAGTTGGTCAATATGTCTTCTGATCAGTTGCCCTCCCTCCAACCCCACTTTGCAAGATAGGGGTACAGATTCTTTGACCATCTGACCAGGAACCCACAAGTTTCCAGGCCCATAATTTCTGGCCCAAACCCAGTCACCTGTTTGCAGTCCCCTTGGGGGTTTTGGTTTAGAGGCTTCGAATGCCACTCTGTCTGGGTGCAACCTGTCCAGTTTAGTAATCAATTGCCGTCCCCAACGAAGCTCAGCAGGACTTTTTCCTGTAGCTGTGCAGGGTGTAGTGTGTTGACAGGGCAAGAAATCTGACAGTCTATGATGCCAGTCACCTGTGATGATGCGCTTGAGCGCCTCCTTTGTTGTCCTCACCATGCGTTCAGCTTGTCCATTCGTAGAAGGGTGAAATGGTGCAGACGTAGCATGTCTGATGAGGTTAGCTCTGAGAAAAGCCTGAAACTCAGCAGCAGTGAATTGAGCCCCATTATCAGAAACCAAAACATCAGGCAACCCATGTGTTGCAAAGAGTTTTCTCAGCACCTGGATGGTCCTAGCAGCAGTCATATTAGGGACTGGAACTACTTCCAGCCATTTTGAGTGGCTATCCACTACTACCATAAAAAGCTGTCCTTGAAAAGGCCCAGCATAGTCTATATGAACCCTGGACCAAGGGGTATGTGTTTCCTCCCACCTATGAACTGGGGCCTGAGGCATTTCAGGCCTAGACCTCTGACAGGTATAGCACCCATGGACTTGATCCTCCACAGCCTTATCCAGGCCAGGCCACCACAGGTAGCTTCTAGCCAAAGCTTTCATCCGTACAATGCCTGGATGGCCTTCATGTAAGGAATGTAAGACTCTGTCCCTCAAAGTTGTGGGAATAATAACTCTGTTGCCCCATAATATGCAACCCTTATGTGCAGACAATTCATGTCTCCTGACAAAATAACTTTGGAACTCAGGGGCTGGACTCTTTTCCAACCAGCCCATGACAATACTCTGCTCAGAAGTTTATCTGTAGCAGTCTCAGCAGCAATATCCCCAGCATGGAGGGGAAACTCAGATAAATCCTGAATAGACAATATTTTAGCAGCAGGAGCTGGATCAGGTTCCATTAGTGGCAGTGGTAATCTACTGAGGCCATCTGCATGGCCCATTTCCTTTCCAGGTTTGTGAATTAACTTAAATCTGTAAGCAGCCAAAAATATAGACCATCTCAGCATTCTTGGAGACAGTATGTGGGGAGTTTGCTTATCAGTGGTGAATAAGCCCAAAAGGGGTTTGTGATCAGTGAAGACAGTGAAATCCCTGCCATATAAATAATCATGAAATTTTTTGACTCCAGCCACTATGGCTAAGGCTTCTTTATCGATCTGTGCCTAATTACACTCAGCAGCAGATAAGGTTTTAGAATAGAATGCAATAGGAACTTGTTCCCCATTCTTCTCAATGTGGCTTAAGACTGCCCCCACCCCGTAGGGAGATGCATCACATGCAAGACATAAAGGTTTAGACTCAATGTAATGAGTTACAATGGACCTTTCTGAAAGGAGGGCCTTTAGATCCTGGAAACTTTTTTCATGTAATTCGGTCCACTTCCAAGGGGCTTTTTTATCAAGTAACCTGTGGAGGGGCTCAGCTATTGCAGCCTTATGAGGTAGAAATGTGTGATAAAAATTCAGGAGGCCCAAAAATGCTTGCAGTTCTGCCTTTGATTGTGGCCTAGGAGCCATTTTAATGGCCTTAACCTTTGACTCAGCAGGGTGAATCCCACTAGCATCAATATGGAAACCTAAGAATTCCGTTGAAGAAACCCCAATACTACATTTGTTTTTCTTTAACTTGAGGCCCGCATCACATAGCCTTTGTAACACAGCCTTGAGCCTGTTGGCCAATACTTCTGGGGATTCCCTGGCAATGAGAACATCATCAAAATAAGGACAGACACCCTGAATTCCTTTAAGTGTGCACTCCATAATTCCTTGGAAAATGCCCGGTGCAACGCTAACTCCAAACTGCAAGCGTTTGACTTTGAATGCTCCTCTATGAGTCACTATAGTTTGAGCCATGGCTGTGGCCTCGTCTACCGGCAGCTGCTGATACGCCTGCGCTAAATCAAGTTTAGCAAAAATGGTTCCTCCTTGCAAAGAGGCTAGAATATGGACCGGGTATGCATGTTGCTTTAAGGCTTTATTTATCGTGCATTTGTAGTCTGCACAAATGCAAATCTCTCCATTGGGCTTTAGTGGGGTGACAATAGGAGTTTCCCACTCCCCCCCATCAACAGGTTGCAATACACCTTGCTCTACTAACTTATCGATTTCAGTATCGATTTTATGTTTTAATGCGAAAGGAACTCTGCGAGGTTTCACTCTTATCGGAACAACGTTAGGATCTAACTTAAAAGAGATGGGTAGCCCAGTATAAGTTCCTAGTTTTGACTTGAACACATCCGCAAATTCCTCACAAACAGCCTTGAGATCTGCTGTCTGTGTCTGGTTAATGGCTGTTATTTGAATGCCCAAAGCCTCAAACCAATCAAGTCCTATAAGACTTGTTCTATGGCCCTCTACTACTATGACATCCAGGTGCCCCAAAAACCCTTTAAATTTCACCAATAAGGTGGCTTCACACTTAACTTTAACTCGAGCATTCTGAAAATCTGTTAAAATAATGTCTGACGGTCTTAATGTAGCCCACTGGTTGCTGCTTCTGCAAACAAGGTTGAATGTGTCCTGTGAAATAATTGAGAGCTCTACTGAGAGCTTAAGTTTAGGCTTAAGGGGACGCCGAGCCCCGGTGCGACAAATGCTTCTCCGGCTCCTGAAGAACCCCACACTGACTGGACCCAGGGCCCCAGTACCTTTCCTAGTTGGTTCCTCTGACTGGTGCTTGGGTGGCCTGTCTCTCTGGCGAGCTCTGCATACCACCGCGATGTGCCCGGTCCTACTGCAAGCTCTGCACATGGCCAAACAGAATTTGCAGTTTGCGCGGGAATGGTTGCCTCTGCACCCCTTACATCTCGGTAAGAGAACTGCCTTGTAATTGTTCTCTGTTGATTTTGGTGGCTTTGCACACTTGACTGTCTCTGGAGCTTGTTGATTTCAGGTTCCTCTTCTTCTGACGAATCTCCGCTGCAAATGGCGACCTCATGGTGGACGGAAACCTCAGTCTTTGGGGGTTTGGTGGGCTGTACAGTTTGTACTGCACCTCTGGCTGCTTCATCAGCCATGATTTCATCTTGTGCTTCAGTGAATGTGAGGTCTGGTCTGGCAAATAACCTCTGCTGCAAGGTTCTATCTCTCAGTCCGCAGATGAGTTCGTCTCTCAGGTGCCCCTCTAGATTTGAAAATTTGCAGAGACGTGCAGCCTGCCTTAGGCCCACGATAAACTCGGATGCTGTCTCACCGGGAAGCTGCACTCCTTAGTCAAATTTAAACCGCCAGGCCATCTCTGACATTTTTCGCTGGAAATGCCCGGTCAGCTTCTTCTTCAGGTGTAAAATCCTTTTGTCAACCAAAATAAACTCATACATTATCCATGCCAGATTGAATTTCTTATGAAATTCAATGTACCTCTGCTTTAAAAACAAAATTTGAATCTGTCCCACTGAATGACTTTTAGGTAGGACTGATAGATCCTATCTGTAGTTGAAAAGGCTATCCAAGCTCTGCTCCCCTTCGTGTCCACATATCAATGAGAATCAGGTTTTTCTGCTTATGCTTATACCAAAAACAAATTTAAGAGTACGTTTGATGCTGCCCAGATCTACGTATTTAGCTGTTGGACCTAAAAACCCAATTTCAAAACTATTTTAAATACAAAAATGAAACAATTTCATTCATCAAGTTAGATGTAAATCCAATATTTTCTTGTACCAAAATGTTTGCGATTATATCCAATGTTTTCTTGTACTAAAATAAATATGGCTTTTGGGGTGGCACTGACCGCTCCCTGCTTTGGGCTCTCGCTTCTCCCCAGTCCCCTTCTTCTGTTCCAACTCCTTCCTGGATAGTTGAACAATCTGCTTGGTAGATAAGGTTATCTGGGTAAATTGTTTCTGTAGATCCAGCTTAACTTCATCCGCCCCAACTTGGTCAGTTAGAAAAGGGAGACTCCTGGTCCACGATTAACCAAAAGTACACATTACTAAAGCCAAAGTGGTTACAGAAGAAGTGAAGCTGGATCTGAGATTGTCACGTGCAAAAGATACAGTTAACTTTCTCTTGTTCCCAGCCAATCTCCTGGTTATAACTGACTGTCCAAATTAGGTGTTAACAAATTGTTTGGGAAACAGTCTCTCACTTGCCAATTCCACATTCTTCTGGTGTGACCTTGAAACCGCTGATGCTTCGCACAGGACAGGATAGCTTGGTTTTGATTCCTCTTGTTTCCCTCCCTGCATTCCTACCATGTTGCTCCCTCCTCCCTTTAACTAATGTCAGGTTGTCAGCTTGTGAGATGTAGCTTAGTTATGACAATATTGTTATATCCAATATTTTCTTGGACCAAGATAAAGGTTTGTGGTTATTATTTCAAATGTTTTCTCTTTAGTTCCAAACCGATTAGTTATGCAAAACACTCGTGCAATACAAGTAGATGAAAGAAGGAAGAGCATTGTGGGTTCACAATGGTTAATATAGAAGGAGTATTAGGGTTCCACAGAGGGGAAAAAATTCTGAAGGGTTCCACGATTGAAAAAGTTTGGGAATCGCTGCTGTAAGGTACAGCTAGAGTTATATTTAACTTCAAACTCTGTTTCCCAGGCTAAAACTATGGGTAAGTTTGGGTTTGGTTCCTCTTCCTCTGATAAATGTTTCTTCTTGTCATTACAAAACAATACAATAGGCCAGCCAATTGAGTGTTTTTAAAGATATAAGAGAGGTCTCTGCTCCATTGCCATGGCCAGGAAAACTGCTAGGTCAAAAGCCGAGGGTTATCATTTAAGCATTTCTATTTTGACTCAATTCATTTAATTCATGAGGAACTTGAAATAAAGCACACAACTGCCTTTATGAAAGAAGAAGGAGTCAGATCTTCGTCCAAAATACTATATAAAACGTTTTTACTATAGAAAAAAGTGTTTTTTTCTAAATTTGATTATAAACATAATGCATTATTAGATGTAGCATAACGCATTATTAGATGTAGCAGTATGGATTCATGGTTCAGCTATTTTTTTGTTTTGAAATATGATTTTGCAGAAAGCAAAAAGCAAAGGTTATATATGTAATGATCTTTTGAATGACACAGGTAGTCCTCAACTTACAACAGTTCATTTAGTTACTATTCAAAGTTACATTGGCACGAAAAATGTGACTTTATGACTGTTTTTCACAGTTATGGCCTTTGCAGCATCCCCATGATCACGTGATCACAATTCAGATGCTTGGGAATTGACTCGTATTTACGACGGTTGTTGTCTCCTGGGGTCCCATGAGCCCCTTTTGTGACCTCCTGACAAGCAAAGTCAACGAGGAAGCCAGATTCACTTAATAACTGGGTTACTAACGTAGCAACTGCAATGATTCGCTTAACAATTGGGGCAAGAAATGTCATAAAATGGGGCAAACCTCACGTATCCAATGTCTGACTTAACAGAAATTTTGGACTCAATTGTGGTCATAAGTGGATCACTACTTATATAATATAGGCTGCAACTTGCCAAGGATCACATTTTTAAAGGACTGCCAAGCCCTTCAGAAATAATTTGGAAATATGTTTCAGAACCTAGATCAGGGACAAATACCTCTCTATATTTTTTAAAACAGTTCCCCCCCACCCCCGAGGTCATGCAGCTGTTTTCTATGAATTGTAATTACAGATTCTCTCTATATACATATATATGAATATCTAGATGTATATTATATTATCATTATCTGCAGTAGTTTTGCATATCCATGATTGGAAATTACAGGCCAGATTTCTTATCTTCTATTGATAGTTCCGGAGTGGGTTTTGTGCTTTTCACTCAGACACAAAATGGCAGATGGGTTGTCGTACACGTGGAAAATACATTTTTTCATAGTCATTACTCACTGCCGTTTCTCCCATTCCCCCCCCCCCCGCCTCTCCATAATCCTTCACAGGTTGTTATATGGCTCTGTCTGCCAAAATATGTAGTCACAGCACAGCCCAGAGGATGTATTTAAAATGGATGGACCTTGTATAGTATGCAGCTGTTTTGAAGTTATTAATTCTATAATGATATGCTCAGATGAAACAACCCAGCTTCCAGACTAGTGGACTGGCTTTGTGAAGGAAGGTATTACAGATGCTGACAACTTTGGAATTCAGTTTCTGGCAAACTTCATTGTTAAAAGGAATTCTGAAAACTGAGCATTAGTTCATTAGACATGACTGAGAAAGCTATTGTACTGTTTTGCTTTTTTATGTTTATGTTTGTTTATGTTTATTGGACTTATATACCGCCCTTCTCCCGTAGGACTCAGGGCGGTTCACAAGGAATTTAAAATAACAATACACATTACAAAAGTTAAGAACAATTAAAATAATTAGATTTAGTCCTTGAATAAAATAAGACCCCTGTTAAACTCCAATTAAAACCCAATTAAATAAAATTACAATTAAAATTAAAATTCTCAGTCCTGGCCGGAAAGCTCAAAGAGCCAGGTCTTCAGGTCCCAGCGGAATG
The DNA here is from genome assembly GCF_964194415.1 of Vipera berus. Taxonomy (NCBI): domain Eukaryota; kingdom Metazoa; phylum Chordata; class Lepidosauria; order Squamata; family Viperidae; genus Vipera; species Vipera berus. The sequence continues at coordinate 99,653,067 of NC_138206.1, forward strand.
AACAAAGGTCAGGGGCAGTCCTGAGCTCTACAGGCAGCTGGTTCCAAAGGGCAGGCGCACCCACAGAGAAGGTTCTCCCCCTGGGTATTACCCACCGGCAATCTTTTGCCGGCGGTACCCTGAGAAGGCCCTCCCTGTGGCAGCGCACAGGACGAAGGGAGCTTGATGCCGGCAGCAGGTGTTCCCTCAAATATCCCGGACCCAAGCCATTTAGGGCTTTATAGGTCATCACCAGCACCTTGAATCTCACCCGGAGGGCAACCGGAAGCCAATGCAGCTCGCAGAGCAGAGGTGTTACATGGGAGTATCGGGAAACCCCCATCACAACTCACATGGCTGCATTCTGCACCAGCTGAAGCCTCCGAGTGGTCCTCAAGGGCAGCCCCATGTAGAGAGCGTTGCAGTAGTCCATTTCAAAATGTTCTCTCATCAAAGATTATCATTAAAATCTTTTTGTATAATGGTTGAAGTTCCTGCTGCCATACCATCCAAATATTTCAATTTATGGATACCATTTTAGGCATCCTCCTGGACTCATGACTCAGTTTTGAAGATCATATTGGAGTCGTGGCCAGGGGGGCATTTGCCCAGGTTTGCCTGGTGCACCAGTTGCGCCCCTATCTGGACGAGATGCCCTACGTACGGTCACTCATGCACTCGTTACCTCCCATAGAGATTACTGCAATGCACTCTACATGGGGCTGCCCTTGAAGACCACCCGGAGGCTCCAGCTGGTGCAGAATGCGGCCGCGCGGGTAGTGATGGGAGCATCCCGATACTCCCATATTACACCCCTCCTGCGTGAGCTGCATTGGTTACCGGTTGTCTTCCGGGTGAGATTTAAGGTGCTGGTACTTACCTTTAAAGCCCTACATGGCCTAGGCCCGGGATATTTGCAGGACCGTCTGCTGCCAGGAATGACTTCCCATCGCCCAGTGCGCTCACACAGAGAGGGCCTCCTCAGGGTGCCATCGGCTAGACAATGTCGGCTGGTGACCCCCAGGGGCAGGGCCTTCTCTGTGGGAGCACCAGCCCTGTGGAACCAACTCCCCCTTGAGCTCCGGATGGCCCCGGATCTCCGGTCCTTTCGCCGCGGCCTTAAAACATTCCTTTTTCATCAGGCTGACCTGGACTGATGACAGGGTTTTTAAAAATGTTTTTAATTTTTAATTGTTTAGTTTAACTTATTTATTGGGGCTGTTTATTTAATTTCTTTTAACTTTTGTATCATTGTTTTTTATTGTTGTTAGCCGCCCTGAGTCCTTCGGGAGATAGAGCGGCATATAAGTCCCAAAAATAAATAAATAAATAAATAAATAAATAAATAAATAAATAAATAAATAAATAAATAAATAAATAAATAAATAAATTTTATATTTAATGATAACAAAAATAACAATAACATATTGAGGTGTATGCTCACATTATATTTGATCTATCAGATACATAAATACAGAGAAAAACCTTTCCACAAGTGTACAGACAAATAATAGTATATGTGAATAAAGTGATATATAAAAGGAACGGAAATCTAGCCTACAACCTTGGTATTCTCTAGAGGTCTCTCATACAAGAACATACCAGCATTCTGTGTGATCCCATTTCTTTAAAATGAATCTGTGCTGATACATTACACTGTTTATCTGTTGATGCTACATTTGAAGCTCTGTGTTTACTTGGTGCTTAAGCAGTACAAATGCAGAAATTTATTCGGAAATAAATTCTATGACGTTCAATGCGCTTGAAGTCACTGTTCATGCGTGCAGACTTAGTGCTTTATAGGTATTGTCTGCTACAGCAGTGATATGTTTTGATTGGTCAGAAGAAATTTGAGACACTCTGGACTTATTGGAGTACATAAAGGAACACATACATGATGCTTGGCTTACGATTAGTGCAATTTTGGGGTTTGAAAATCTGGAAGGCTTTCAGGGTCTGTCAAAATCCACATTTCCTCTGGAGTAATATCAGGGCATGAACAGGAGTTAGGTAGCATACAAGCCAGCAGTTAATGGGGCCAAGAACTATAATGAATGGATACTCTCACTTTCCTGTTTCTGCCCACTCTTTTTTTCATTCTTCCTTCCCCCCCCCCCCCAGTGTTTCCAGGTTCATCATGAGTTGAACTGAAAAGGGACGGATGGGAGAAAGTTAAACTTATGGCCATCTTGAGGTATTATTAGTGTCAATGATTGGATTGATATACTCCCATATGTACATTGTAGCATCTTCATGAGTTTATTCTAAACAATTTGGCTTTTTTTAAATTTCCCCATTCAAACCAGCTTTGACAAGGATGAGCAGAGCAACTCTTGAGCAAAAGAGAGCTTGCACAAAAAAAGAGGATACTGAGAGTAGTTAGGTTTACACAGCAACCACACAGATTCACTGAGGTGTGTACAAAAGAGTTTTACTTGTGGGATAAGACAATAGCACAGTCCAGGGTAAAACAGTCCAGGTCATACACGAGTAATGAAAAAGATAGCAGATAACAATAGTCCAAGAATTTTCCGATACAGAGTCTTCTTACCAGTCTGTAAGTCAAACACAGTTCTACAGGTTTAGCAAAACAGTAGCAAACCCACAAACCACAATAAACAGCAAGTAACAGCAAGCGAGAGTGAACGTAACAGAGAGAGAGAAGCTATGTCTCTAGCTCCCTCTTATGGCCGTAGGAAACAACGCTGGCCAATCATTAGAAGTTATGATGCAATGCATTACATAGTTAAAGTGATACATTACAGTTCTATAACAATGATACAATCGTAGTTCATATATATTGCCAACCCAACCAGTTAGGCCACAGACTTATACCTAACAAGCTTAAAGAAGAATGAAAAATAATTATGCTTTAGAAGGATTTATGCAAACCCCAGAAACATAAATTTAACAAAATTCTTCCTTAACAAAAAACTTAAGAGATTTTTTTTAGAAAAAAACATTACCATACATGCACAATAGATGCCATAATGTTATTTCCATTTTATGACAAGGGAACAGACTGTTCACTATATTTTCCCATGCCTTTCTATCCTCATAGACCTTACTTGCCTCAACCTTGTCAACCATATCCAGTCATTTACAAACAATTCAACCAGATAAGAAAAAAAGTGAATCACATAAACAATTCTAGCTTGTTCAATTTCTGAAGAGCACTTGGCAGAAGAACTACCAGTCTATGATTGGTAGGAAATTCATTGTGATTGGTAGTGAGCAGATCGTCATACATATTTCATTTCTCCTTCTATGTTCCTTACAACAACATAATAGTCTTCGATGTCTTTTTTCCAAAACTTCTAGGTTTTCCAGGTCTAAGTGTGCCTGGAGATAGTTTGTCTAAAATTTATGACATGTAGCATTTCATCCCTCAGTCAGTCACATAACGTAAGAGTAAGCAAAATAGCAATGTCATAGAGCAGAGCTGCTGTTGAAATCTAGGGTTTTATCTTGGTAGCAGAATGTTTTTGAACCCAAAGCCATTCTACCTGCTCATCTCATCACAATGTGGGGAAGGTCATGAGAATCTGGGGAAAGAAAACAGATGTCAATAAGGTTAAAATCATCATCATCATCATCATCATCATCCTAGCCATGGTCTACTCTGTCCACTGCAGGATGAAGGCCTCTTCCACATGTTTCCAACCAATTCGGTCCTGAGCTTTGTTTTGCCAGTTGGGCCCACAATACTTGCTGATGTCATGATCCATCTTGGTTTAGGTCTCTTTTGTGGATGCTTTTAAATCAAGTGGGACCCATTCTAGGACTGCCTTGATCCACCTGCCATCAGTTCTTCTTGCTATGTGAGCAGCCCATTTCCATTTCAGTTCTTTTACTCTCTTGATGGCATCATATACTTGCATTTGTTCTCTAATACATGCGCAGGTCTTAAAATACAAAAGATTAAAATACATGATACAAAGTTCAATTTGGTTTATACTGCATTAGCCTTTAGATAGATTTCATGCAGTAATGCGTGTCCTGCACATGTGGCTGTTTATTCTAGGGAGTTACAAATGCTCATGTATTTTGCAATATTCTGACATCATCTCTGTAGCTGCTAGAAGTTGTTTCTTAAACATCTGTCTGAGCCATAGTTTCCATATTTATGCTGCCAGAGATAGACAAATAAAACAAATCATTTTCCAGATTTACTTAGAGTATGGTTTGTATTTTTCTAAATTAAAGTATATTGATAAACAAATCACAGATCTGAAATTAACTAATTGGGTTACTAGCTGTTCGATTCAGTGATAATCAGCAAAAAGATTGCTATGATAAACTCAGACCAATCTAAGTTAGAGTTATTTCTCTGGTCAAATGAAATAGTCCTTGGTTTACAGAGTAATTAAAAAAACATAGAGTATTGAATATTCAATCCCTTTTCCTCTGAGAATTATCTTGGGATATTCCTCTAGCTTCATTTCAATCAAATTAGCATGGAATCTTGTTTAATCTCACCTAAATTGAATCTCTCATCATATCACCTAAAGTCCAATGTAACTCTTGGAAAAGAAAAAAAAGGTTGTGCACTCTTGGCATTGTGAGGGTGGAGATTGCGGGACCAGCTGAGCCCAGGTAGAGAAGGATATTATACAGACAACTCTCAGTCTCATCTGAAATCCATTACATGGTGCAACAAGTATCTATTAATTTGGAAAGGCAGGAGGAAATATTTGGAGTTCAAACTCTGGAGTGTAGATGTATAAAGTCTCTGATCTCTTTGTACTACAATGGGTCATCAACATTTTTAAGGTTTCATTCATGTCTGTAATAAAAACTCTAATCTAAGTAAGTCATGCTTGGGAATTAAGTCAAGATGGATTATTAAGGAGTTAGTGGAGACCTGTGATTTACTTGTGGGTCAGGAATGAAACTTGATACATTAGCTATTCACACAGTACAGGGAGAAAACTGAAAGTCCTTTCAAAAATGTGATTCATGTTGCAAAGTATAAGTATATATTTTGCATTTCCTTGTCTGGCATTCTTATGGATTCTAGCAAGCAGAATAGGAAAATTGGCGGAACTGGACAATTGGCAATGGACAATTGTCAGCAGCCACCTTGCCGCGGTCACTTCACCCCAGGCCTTCCACCGCAACTATCCTGCCATAGGTTTTCATCTTTGGCTGGCCCTCCGCCAGCATTCTGCCCCCAGCATTGGTCCACTCACACTCCTCCCCTCCCCACTTTTCCCACGCAATTCACTGCTTGTCCCCAAGAGAATTGCTGCTCTGGAGAATTAACTGCTCCTCCCTTGGTTGTAGGTGCTACGTGGTCTGCCCCTCAGCCCAGCGCCCAAGGCCACTGCCCACCCTTCCCAGCTGCTAGGAGGCATGGCGAATTGTCCCACACAGAAAAGGGTCCCTCAGTGAATTGTCCAGGAAAAAAGGGTAGGAAGGAGCGCCAGTGGACCATTGCCAGGGGAGGAGTCCCGATAGAGGGACAGGTGCAGATGGAAGCCTGTGGTTGGTTGGCTGTGGTGGGGGCTCTGCGGTGAAGTGGGCATGGCAATATGGCTGCCGCCAATTGTTCTAGACCTCTAGCAAGATGGGAAGTAAGGGGCATAGGAGTAAGCAGGACCATTTTGTAAAACACAGGCCCAGTGCAGACTACCAACCAGGATGAGAAATGGATTACAAGCAGTGCTTAGAAAAGAGACAAAAGAAAGAAGCTCAAGATTTAAACTTTACAGCATGTGTGTTATGTATACACAAATACATATCCACACAAAATTAGGTTCTTAATTTTTGTAGAAGCTGCTATTTGTAATAACCAGCATTGCTTGTACTACAAAAAATATCTAATCTAAACCAACTTCTGGTCTTCCAGAAAAAGAAGTATTGCAAAGCGTGAGGCAGGGGGTGTGGCATCATCATGATCAAAGCCCTGTTCTTTTTTGCACTTGTTAATATTTCACATATATGGGCTGTGTGGTGCAGTGGTTAGAATGCAGTATTGCAGGCTGATTCTGCTGATTTCCAGGAGTTCGGCAGGTTGATGCTGCCCGGATCAAGGTTGAATCAGCTTTCCATCCTTCTGAGGTCGGTAAAATGAGGAACCAGATTGTTGGGGGCAATATGCTGACTCTGTAAACTGCTTAGAGAGTGATGTGAAACACAGTGAAGCGGTATATGGAATTAGTCTAAGTGCTATTGCTATATATACCAAAGGTTAGGGTTTTGATCGTGCTTATGTGACCATTTATCTTGCCTGATTTGACCTGCTTTGTAGATGCTGCCAGCCAGGTGAACATCTGTAACGTATATCTAACAGGTAGCTGTTGGTTAAGAGGGCCTGGTCTATGATCAAAGTCAGGTATGTAGCAACTTATAGCCCTGTGAGAATTTATGATATTATAAATGATAGTATAATTAGTGACTCTCATGGCATTAGTGCTGATGCATATTTCAGTGATGAACCAAGACAGGGAAATGCTATGATCCAGACGGCTATCTGTATTGTTGAAGATGAGCACAATGCAACCCACTTTATAATATTTTAATCAAAACCCCACAAAATCCCTTATAGGAGCACCTTTAACCCCATTAAAACAGCCTGTTGCCTAAGGGCCGGGAGAGTGCAGCAGCAAATAATGAATTTTTATTTATTTCTATTTATCCATGTGCTGAATAAAGGAAATTAAAGTCAATCCAGATGGAACCTAAGATGCAAGGAAGCAAATGTGCATTTTTCTTTGATGTCCTTTTAAGTAATGCCAACTTAAGCATAAGATAAAGGATATTATTCTAACCTAAAGCTTAACAACAAACCTAAAGGTGTTTTGGATTAATTTGCCACATGTACAGGTACTCCTCAATTTACAGCAGTTCATTTAGTGACCATTCAAAGACAAAACGGCACTGAAAAAAGTGACATGACCAGTTTTCACGCTTATGACCGATGCAGCATCCCCATTGTCACGTGATCAAAATTCAGATGCTTGGCAACTGATTCACATTTATGACGGTTGCAATGCGGCCACCTTTTGCAACCTTCTGACAATCAAAGTAAATGGAGAAGCCAGATTCACTTAACAGCCATGTTGCTGACATAACAACTGCAATGATTCACTTAACAAACATGACAAGAAACATTGTGAAATGGGGCAAAACTCACTTAACAAATTTCTCACTTAGCAACATAAATTTGGGGCTCAATTGTGATTGTACGTCGAGGACTACCTGTATTAGATTAGATGTGTCAGAGCATGCACAGTCTTATTGTGCTGAGATAACCAAGGAGTAAACAATGGTCTATATTAAATGGTGGTTTATCTTACACTATCTACAATATCATACACCAGGAACAATATACATACACATGTTAATGCAGCAGTTTCCAACACACAGCAGTTACAGCAGGAAATGAAAGAGAGAGAACACAGCAGTGGAGCCTTCCCTTTTATACAAAGGCTCTTAAAGAGACACAGATGCAGCTGGCTCTTAAAGGGACATAGACCCTGCTGAGTCATTTCCATCATTACATCATACATCTCACATTATACAAGCTGGTTAGCTGTTAAATTATTACCTTGACAAGATGACATGACCCAAATCACAAAACTATGTCTGATTTACTTTGACTATATCACGAGTGTAAATTCACTGGGGAAGTCAGTGATGCTAGGAATGGTTAGTGGAACAAGGAGACAAGCAAAGAAGACGCTGGCTGGATAACAACAAAATCGATACAAAGATGAACACCCAACAATTGAAAGAAGCTGTGCTTGACAGGGTAGCATGGAGAACTCTTGCCTATAGAGGCACCAAGGGTTGGACACGACTGAATGGTTAAAACAACGAAATTGCACATTAGAGGACTTGCCAAAATGTTTTAAGGGAAGAATCAGGTTAAATGAACTAACCTTGCAAGAGATAATTTAGAATCTTTAAGTATTGATTTAATAATGATTAGCTACAGGTAGTCCTCAACTTACAACCACAATTGAGCCCAACATTTCTGTTGCTAAGCGAAAGATTTGTTAAGTGAGTTTTGCCCCATTTTACTTTCTTGTCACAGTTGTTAAATTGGTAAATTAGCAACACGGTTGTTAAGTGAAAGTGGTTTCTCCACTGATTTTGCTTGTCAGAAGGTCGCAAAAGATGATCACAGGACCCCAAGACACTGCAACCATCATAAATATGAGTCGGTTGCCAAGCATCTGAATGTTGATCATGTGACCATGGGGAATGCTGCAATGGTTGTAAGTGTGAAAAACAATCATAAGTCACTTTTTTCAGTGATGTTGTAACTTTGAATGGTCAAGTAAATGAACAGTTGTAAGTCAAGGGCTATCTGTATTAAAAATAACTGGACTGGTAATAAATAGTGCCAGCTACACAAGACATGTGATCCACTACTCCATGAGTTGCACTGGCTGCAGGTGTGTTTCCAAGTGTATTCAAGGTGCTGGCTGTCACCTTTAAAGACCTACATGACTTGGGACTGGGTTACTCAAAGACCATCTTTTTCCAAAAGTTTCTGTCTGTCCAGTGTGATTCAACAGATTGGATATATTGGAGATTCCATCAGCCAAAAAAAATGTCAGTGTTTTGCTTAGCATTTTGGTTAATGGGTTAGGGTTGAAGTTAATGTTTGTATTTGCTATTTTATTCTGCCCTGTGAACCGCCCTGAGTCCTCAGGGAGAAGGGCGGTATATAAATGTTATTAAATTAAAATTAAATTAAATTAAATTAATGTTAGTGTTAGGTTTAGGGCTTGGGTTAGGGCTAGGGTTAACATTGAGTACTGGGGCGGATTATGGTTTGAATATGGTTATGGCTACGGCTACATCTACGGCTTCAGTAATAGTTATGATTGTGATCATTATGGTCATGATTATGGTTATGGTTAGTTAAGTTTAGCATTAGAGTCAGGGTCACAGTCAGGATCAGTGTTAGGCATAGGGCTAGGGCTAGGGCTGGTGCAATGTTGAGGATTAAGGTTAGCATTAGGGTTAGGGTTACGATTAAGATTAGTATTGTTACCTTTAGGTTTGGGTTAGGTTCAGGATCAGGATAAACTTTAGGAATGAGGTAAGGAGTAAGGTTTAGGTTAGGTTAAGGGCTAGAGCTAGGGCTAGGCTTAGGTAAGGGCTAGGGTTAGGGTTAGGAGTAAAGTTAGTGGTTATGGTTATGATTGCAATTACTGGTTATGGTCACAGTTACAGCTTATACTAGAGCTAGGTTTTGGGTTAGGGTTAGATCTAGACTTGGGGTTAAGGTTTTGGTTAAGGCTAGGAATCGGGATAGGTTTAGAGTGTTAGGGTTAGGATTACAGTTAAAGTTAGGGGTAAGGCTAGTGTTAAGCTTAGGGCTAGGGTTAGGTCTAGAACTATAGTTAAGTTTAATGTTTGGATTAGCATTAACCATGTTTACTGCTAGTGTAAGCAGATCATGGTTAAGATTTGGTCTAGAATTAGGGCTAGGGCTAGGGTTAGCATTAACATTAGATTTAGTGTTAGGGCTAGGGTTTGGATCAGAGTTTGGGCTAGGAGACGGGTAGGCAACCTTGGCTCTTTTATGACTCATGGACTTCAACTCCCAGAATGCCTGAGTCAGCTATCCTAGCTGGGCTAGGATTAAAGTTAGTGTTAGTGTTTTGGTTAATGCTTCAGCTGAGTCTTTTAGTGAAGCAACTACTCTTTCCTAACTGCAGCAACTGTTAAAAAAAGGGCTCTGAACTTTTATTCTGAAAAGGGACTTGAAGTTTGGTTCATTTATTATAATCACTTTGTGTAGGAAGCAACTCTTCCAGGCTTAGCAATTCTGCAATCAACTGTATAAGTAACCCATTTTTTTCACATTAACTTTCTTATTTTCAAAGGCAAAAATCTCAATAAACATATATCAATTGCTTAATGATTGCAAAATACACAGAAGTGGGGGAAGATCAGAGTTCTCTTTTTTCTCTCTGTCTTTTCCTTCTTTCTACCTCATCTGACTGACTGCTGCATCCCTGAATGAAGCCCAATCCCTACAGAATCTTGAAGTACGCTTCTTCCCATTTCCCACCTGGGTAGGCAGTTTCTTGTCCTCCCAGGCTTTCCGCAACTTCCACCAATGGAGAAATCCCGGTGAAACTCTTGCTACAGAGTTCCTTGTCCCTATCTGACCATGGTCGCCTGTCAGTTTGAGGTGCACCCATTGCACCCTGGGGACCCCCTAGTGAGGTAAGCAGCCCATCTTTACTTACTCAGCCCACTTGCTGTTTTCAGACCATTAGGTCTGGGAGGACTCTATATTTTGCTAGAGTAAGGGACCCCCCCTTTTAATAAAAAGCAGGACTTCGTTCAGAGATCAGGATGCAGCTGCCCAGGTATGATTACACTCTTCCCCCCCCCCTCTCAAACATACACACACTCCTTTTCTCCTTGCAGAAATCCTTGTATTTTTTGTCAACCCTCCTTGCTTTCCAGATTCTCTTGGTCATAGCCTTTTGGGCTAGTAGATGGCTGGGTGTCATTAGGAATAGCATAAAAGGAACAAGATGCACCTGCAGATGAGAAAAAGGGGATTCCCCTGTTCCACAGTCACCCCTGAGCACAAGGCACAAAAAAATTTGATGGTACTTACCTCCTTTCCAAGAAGCTGTTGAGCTCAAGACTCAAGACTTCCTTTCCTACCACCCCCACCCCCACCCACCCCGAATGGGCAAGGTCCAGGAAACCCTCTTACAGCAGTGGTAAAAAGCTTACTCAGGCCAGGTCCATTGGTCAAGTTGGTCTTGGAGTCCCATCTTGGGGGTGCCAATTGTTAGAAGAATTTCGCAGGGTTCCTTTCTCTGGGAGAGGAAAGGCATAAAGGCAGCTGTTTTTGTTTCATCTGTTTTCCTTTTACCTCATGTAAAATTTCTTCTAACATTGGCAACATCTTTTAAAGACAGTCTATTTATAGAGGCAAAACACACATAAAATTAATTTCTGCATTAATTGTTTGAAAATATTAAATATGTCCAATGTAACATTATTTTCCTTCATTCTGTTATTTGTAACTCGAGTTTGAGTGTTCTTCTCCTTTAATTGTAATCTTTACGTCCTTCTAGTTCCTCTTCTGTTCATTTTTTTAAAAGTCTTATTATTAAAAAAGATAATTCAAAAGAAAAGTACTCTTCTATGGGAAGGGTTCTTTATAATTAATTCCCAAAATTTATTTCAAATCTATCTGGAGCCATAAGTCTGTTTGAAACTTTTTTTAATATCAAAGCTTTAATCCCCCTATTTTGCTGTGTATTTAACAGCTGTTTCAAGTGCTTAAACTTACATAAAACATCTCTCATTAAAGATAGAAGAAAACCTAGGCAGTGCTGTGAAACTGGTCTTTCTATTCCTAATAACTGAAAAGCAGCTAACAAGCAATTTCTGAAAGTGATTAGAAAAGGAAGTATGGGAGCCCGGTGTCTTTTCAAAAGTGCCAAACACAATTTCAGATGGGTGATGGCTATTTCCTCATCTCCCAAGGCTCAAAACCAGCTGGAAGCCACTGATTTGTGATCATATGTTTGGAACATTTGTGGGCCATCTCAAGTCCTCGCCTTGTCCAGAGACAAATTGGTCTATTTGCCAGCTTTTTTATTTCATCGTAGTCATCTGCTCCACTTTTACAGAGCTGTCTTCAGTCTGCCATTTCTTCCCAGGAAGTCTTTTATTACATTTTGTCCAAATGGACTTTCAACTATCCAGAGCTATTCAACTATCTAGAGCTATTCACTTTCATCAATCTCTTAGAGTTTGTCTAGATAGCTGCAACTTGTATCCAGAATTTCTAATTCAGTTTCTCTAGCAATGAAATATATCTGGACCTCCTTCAGACAGGGTTCAGGCCTGAGTATAGGACCATGCATGGATTGATCACACTGGTATCCTTCTGAATCAACCCCAAGAGTGGGGGTGGGGGTGGGCAGCACAGTGTTCTGGTCTCTCTTTCCTATTCCAGTTGAGGGGGCAAAGATCCAGCTGGCAGACCTTCCTTTGTGTGATGCTGCAGGGCTCAATACTTTCTCCCCTCTTGCTTAACATCTACATGAAGCTGCTGTATGAGGTAGCCTATCATCAGGATGTTGATGATACCTTGGCTGCCTGAGTGATACAGTGGAGGTTTGGTCTCTCTGGAGGCTATGGGGACCTGGATATGGCAAAGCAGGCTTCAGCTCAATCCAAGCAAGACTGAAAGGCTGTAGATTTTGGGGCCTCCTGGTTCTGGGGTCCTCCCAAACAATCTGGGTGTGCTATCTGGGGAAATTCTTGGACTCACTACTCCTGCTCAAAGAGTTGTGGCCTTTGCACAATTTTAGGTTGTGTGTCAGTTATGTTCATTCTTGGACTGGGGCCTCTGCTCATGGGCACTCAGGCACTTGTGACCTCAGACGGAACAACTGCAATGTGCTTTACACAGGGCTGCCCTTGAAGGAGAGCCTTTTCTGCCAGAGTACCTGCTCATTGGAATATCAAGTTCTCCCGACCCATGAGATTAGATTGGCCCTGTCCCTATAGGCCTTTCATAAAGCTTTTTGCACCTGAGCATAGGGACTTGGCATGAGATAGAGCCTATATAGGCCTTTCATAAAGCTTTTAAAACTTGGTTTTGTGCCTGAGCATAGGGATGATTAGTTACATAATACCGACATGCTTTGTGTTTTGTTATTTTTACATTGTCTAGACTAGAGTCACATAAAAGTGAAATAGGCAGCTGTATAAATGAAGCAAATAATTAAATAGGTTCTTGACCATTTTCTCCATGGCTTCTCTTTATATACTTGTATACCCATGTCTCCTTCTACATAATCCTCAATTTGTAAAAAAACACATTTCCTTCTGGTTTTCAGCAAAACTGGGTCATAGCCAACAATGACTGCTGCAAAAAGATTGTAAAAGATTGTACAATCTGCCTTGGTGGAGCAGTGGGCTAATGACTCCTTAAGTAACACCAGCTGCCTGCAATTAGCGCAGGTTCGCATCCCACCAGGCTCAAGGTTGACTCAGCCTTCCATCCTTCCGAGGTAGGTAAAATGAGGACCCAGATTGTTGGGGGCAATTATGCTGACTTTGTAATAATGCCGCTTGGGGGTGTGTGTGAAAGCCCTAATAAGCAGGCATATACATAGAATGAAGGCTACTGCTAAGCTTGTAAGCCGCCCTGAGTCTTCGGAGAAGGGCGGGATATAAATGGAATTAAAATAAAAAAAAATTAAAAAAATGAAGTCGGTCACTTGGGTGACCAGCTTTATCACTGTCACAACTTATGACTGTAATGTGAGGGCTCCATTATGGTTGTAAGTCGAGGACTATCTGAATACTGATGATTTTTTTCCCTTTTCATAAGCCCTCTTGATAACATTTTTCACTAAACTCATCTCACTCTAAGCTTTCACCTTCCTAAAATCAGCACTAAAGTTGGTCTTCCTGCCTATATCTGTTTCTTGTACCTTGTGGGGCCAGCCTACTTCCAGACTGATGCAAGATGGATTCAGTTATTTTTGGAGTCTCAATTTCAGCTTCTCAAACAGGTTCTAATATAAGCTCTGGCTTAACGATGGGGCCAACTGATAACCATATTACTTTGCTTAATGGTTTTAAGGTCTTTTGACTGACAGTATAACTTGTAGTAGATTTTGCTGATCCTCAAAGTAATACTTATCATTTACCTTTCAGAGACAAGAAATTGATGTATCAAATCATTTGATTTACAACCTGTTATGTATTGGGCTCAAGTGTAAAACCACGTGGTTAGCTGGAGCAGCTAATGGCTCTCCAGCAACCCAAACTCCAGGTCTCCAGTGCTGCTATTGGCGAAACAGTTGATGGTAGGGAGTGGGAAACTCCTATAGTCATGCCACTTAAGGCCAACAGAGAAATTAGGATATGTCCAGACAATAAATGTACACTGAATAAAGCCCTTAAGCAACACACTTACCCTGTCCCAGTGGTGAACCACATTTTAGCTTTCTTGCAAGGAGGAACCATTTTCGCTAAATTAGATTTAGCACAGGCCTATCAGCAACTGCCGGTTGATGAGGCAACAGCCGCGGCTCAGACGATCGTGACTCACAGGGGGGCTTTCAAGGTAAAGCGTTTACAATTTGGAGTTAGCGTTGCCCCAGGCATTTTTCAGGGGATCATGGAACAAACACTTAAAGGCATTCAGGGTGTTTGCCCTTATTTTGATGATGTACTTAATGCTGGGGAATCCACAGAAGTGTTAGTCAGCAGGCTCAGGGCTGTTTTACAGAGGCTTCGAGAAGCAGGCCTCAAATTAAAGAAGAGTAAATGTAGTATTGGGGTCCCTTCAACAGAATTTCTAGGATTTCGAATTGATGCTAACGGTATTCACCCTGCTGATTCCAAAGTGAAGGCCATTAAATTGGCTCCTAGCCCTAAATCCAATGGAGGGCTACAGGCATTCTTGGGCCTCCTCAATTTCTACCATTCTTTCCTGCCTAACAAAGCTGCATTGGCAGAGCCTCTTCACAGGCTCTTAGATAAAAAAGCTCCATGGGAATGGACGGGCACTCATGAGAAAAGTTTCCAGGACTTAAAAGCACTGTTGTCAGCCAAATCCACTATAACTCATTTTAAGGAGTCTAAACCAGTCTTGTTTAGCATGTGATGCATCTCCTAACCCAGCCCCTGCAGCCAGAATTCTGTCCATTCAGGACCTGCCAGAATTTCCCCTCCATGCTGGGGACATAGCTGCAGAAACAGCTACAGATAGAACACTGAGTAGAGTGCTCTCATGGGTACACATGGGGTGGTTGGATAAAAGCCCAGGCTCTGAGTTTCAGAGTTACTTTGTCAGAAGACACAAGCTATCAGCCCGCAAGGGGTGCATCCTTATAGTCATAATCCCCTCGTCACTAAGAGATAGGGTCTTACAGTCATTACATGAGGGCCATCCAGGCATTGTCAGAATGAAAGCCTTAGCAAGAAGCTACCTATGGTGGCCTGGCCTTAACAAGGACATTGAAGCACAGGTACATGGTTGTTATACATGCCAGCAACCTAGGCCTGAGATGCCACATGCCCCAGTTCACAGGTGGGAGGAAATACACACTCCCTGGTCTAGAATTCACATTGACTATGCTGGGCCCTTACAGGGACAGCTCTTCCTCATAGTGGTGGACAGTCACTCCAAATGGCTGGAAGTAATTCCAGTTGCAAACATGACTACTGCTAGGACCATCCAGGTGCTGAGAAAACTCTTTGCAACACATGGGTTGCCAGATGTCTTAGTTTCAGACAATGGGGCTCAATTCACTGCTGCTGAATTTCAGGCCTTCCTAAGAGCAAATCTTATCAGACATGCAATGTCTGCCCCTTTTCACCTGTCTTCTAATGGTCAAGCTGAACGTACGGTAAGGACCACGAAGGAATCGCTTAAACGCATTGTAACAGGTGACTGGCATCACAGACTGGCAGATTTTTTTACTCTGTCAGCATTCTACACCCTGCACTGCTACAGGCAAACGTCCTGCAGAACTTTGTTGGGGGAGGCGACTGATCACTAAATGGGACAAGTTGCATCCAGATAGAGTGGCAGCAGAAGCCTCTTGACCAAAACCCCCGAGGGGGCTACAAGTGGACGATTGGGTTTGGGCAAGGAACTATGGACATGAAAATTTGTGGGTTCCTGGTAAAATTACCAAATCATCTGGTCCCCTTTCTTACAAAGTAGGGCTGGAGGGCGAGTCATCAGACGCCACATTGATCAACTCAGGAAACGGTTTCCAGAACGGCCACTAAGCGAGGACTGCATCGTAACTCCCTCCCAAAGTCCCCAAACTTACAGCCAAGCTAGCCCACACATGGACTCTCAAGACTATTCATTCATTAGTAATGAGGAACTAGGCGTAGAAGAGGGGATTCCAGTAGTGCAACATGGATCCCCTGATGGAGCAAGCCAACCAGACTTTAACAACCGCTGTGCCAACTCTGCTAATCAGTCTGACTCTGGGGTGGGCCAACCTGGAGAAGCCAGCCAGAGAGCTTCTAATTCCTTTGACTCAAGTGCTTCAAAGGACAATGGTTTACCTAGCCCAAGGGGTAAGTTGGTAGACCACAAAGTGACTGGAACCCCGAGACATTCCACAAGGACACGCAAGCCTCCTTCTTATCTAGCTGACTATGTTGTTAAATAAAGGAACTATAATGTTGTCTGTACTGTAACTTGTCACTGTACAGTACTTAAACAGTAGTAGGAATATGATATTAACTGTCTTGTGTACTATAATGGAAGTCTACTCATTCTGGCTATCTGATGCTATAATGTTAACTTGTATTGTTTTACAAATAGTTGCTATGATGTTAAGACTTGTAACTTGTTTTTTACTAATTATTGCTATGATGTTGTCTGATAAAAGAGGGGAGGGGTGTTATGTATTGGGCTCAAGTGTAACACCACGTGGTTAGCTGGAGCAGCTAATGGCTCTCCAGCAACCCAGACTCCAGGTCTCCAGTGCTGCTATTGGCTGCCCCTAGGCGGCAATGGGTTACTTTAAATATATTGGCTGCCGCCTAGGCGCCAGGCTATAAATTGCTGCAAGCTACAGCCCAATTCTCAGTTCAGATCCTGCAAGCAATAAATCATGGGCTTTGTTGAACTCACTCGCCTCGTCTTCTTTCCTGTGCGAAGAACTCACTACACAACACAACCATTCATTTATTAACCATTTGAAGTTACAACAGCACTGAAAAAGTGACTTTTGACCAGTCCTTATACTTAAAACCCTCATAGCAACCTCATGGTCATGTATTCAGAATGTGGGGCACTTAGCAACTGGAAAGTATTTATGATGGAGACATAAACACATGCAATCAACATTTGTAACCTTCCCAGCTCATTTCTGAAAAGCAATTCAATAGGGGAAGCCAGATCTGCTTAACAATCACATGATTCATTTAACAATTGCAGTGTTTCCCTTATTAACAGTTGTGCCAAAAAAGGTCATAAAATGAGGCACAACTCATTTAACAACTACCTTACATAGCAACAGAAATTTTGGGCTCACTGGTGGTTATAAATTGTGGACTAGTATAACTTAGACAAATGGAAGGAACATTACAGAAACTACACATTTTGCTAAACTGACTATAGTGTTACATTTATTTAACCACTGAAATTCACAGAATTATAGAATGTAAGGATTGGAAAGAACCTTGAAGATCATTTAGTCCATCTGCACTTGCGGCATCTCAATAGATGATATCCAGCTGTGTTTAATCACCTCTGCAGAGAATCCATTGTTTCCCAAGACTCTTATGTCCCACAGTTAAGCAGCTCTTACAGTTGGTATTTTTTTCTGAAGTCCAACCAAAATTCATAATTTAAATTCATTTCCGCCCCCCCCCCCCGTCCTTTAGAATAATTCTAAATACATCTGCTCCATTCATTACATAACCCCTTGGATACCTGGAGAGAATTCAAATTGCTTCCTCTATTCTTTCTCTTTTTCAGGCTAATCATACAAAAGGCCTCCAGCTATTAGTACTCACTTTGTTACATGTTTGTTTGTTTCAGGCCCTTATCCTTATCATCTTGGTTGCTCCCTTCTGGACATGCTCCAGTTTTAATGCAATTTCTAGGTATAGTATGACTAACAAAAAAAGAGAAGAAATTGTGCACTAGATCTACCGGTATCCAAATCACTTGGTGTTTATTATTACTTCGTATTTCCTGTGAGATGAATCTTGGAGTCCTAGTGGACAATCACTTAAATATGAGCCAGCAGTGTACTGCAGTTGCCAAAAAAGCCAACACTATTCTAGGCTGCATTAACAGAGGGATAGAATAAAGAGCACATGAAGTGTTAATACCACTTTATAATGCCTTGGTAAGGCCACACTTGGAATACTGCATCCAGTTTTGGTCACCACAATGTAAAAAAAGATGTTGAGACTCTAGAAAGAGTGCAGAGAAGAGCAACAAAGATGATCAGGAGACTGGAGGCTAAAACATATACAGAACGATTGCTGTAATTGGGTACCATGTTTCCCCAAAAATAAGACCCACCCCAAAAATAAGCCCTAGCCTGATATTTTGGGATGGGCCTAATATAAGCCCTACCCCAAAAATAAGCCTGGGGGGATGGGTGTGGCCAGCAAAGAAGCAGTGAGTGCGTGGGGGCCAATGGTGTCTGGCACCAGCCGCAGCCCGCTGGCCCCTTGGTGCAGTGCAGGTAAGTCATAGGCAGAGGTGGGGGGGAGGCAGGTGATCTGGACATGCTGCACAGCCGCCTGACTCACGGGAGGCTCACGGGAGGCTTGCGTAGCAGCACCACCAGCAGGCAGAGGTAGAGGCAGAGGGGGAGGCAGATGATTGTGGCACAGCTGCAGGCTAGCTGAGAGATAGTGGGATGCAGTGGGCGGTGTGTCAAGTTCGCCTGCCTCCCCCCCATGCCTCTGCCTCCACTTGCTGCTGGTGCCATGCGCAAGCTTTCCGCGAGCCAGGTGGCCACATAGCACATCCAGTCGCCTGCCTCTCCCCCATGTCTCTGCCTCCACCTGGTGCCACCATGCACTTTTTGCCCAGAGGGAGACTGGAAGCTTTGTCTACTTGCAAATGGAGCACTTTCAAACAGAATGAATCATTTCAAAGCACCCCATTTGCAAGCAGATGAAGCTTCCACTCTCCCTCTGGGCGAAACGTGTTTGGGCACCTATGGGGCGCTTGGGAATGGAGTACATCGCCCTGCTTCCAAGTGTCTCATAGGCACCCAAACACATTTCACCCAGATAGAGAAATGATGGAGACTGGAAGCTTCATCTGCTTGCAAATGGGGCGCTTGTAGATGGAGTGAATCGCTCCGTTTTAAAGTACCTCATTTGCAAGTAGATGAAGCTTCCATTCTCCCTCCATTCTCCCTCAGAAAACTGTTTGGGCGCCTATGGGGCACTTGGAAATGGAGCAAATTGCTCCATTTCCAAGTGCTCCATAGGCGCCCAAACACTTCTCGCCTGGATGGAAAAATGAGGGAGACTGGAAGCTTTGTCTGCTTGCAAATGGGGCACTGTGAAACGGAGTGATTAGCTCCATTTCTAAGTGCCCTATTTGCAAATAGACAAAGCTTCCAATCTCAGTCATTTTGCCATCCGGGCAAAATGTACGTCTGCCCTGGAAAGTCCTGTAAGCCTTTGCTGCTGTGGACAGGCAGATGGTGGGAGGGAGCAGGCGGGGTGCCTGCAAAATAAGACATCCCCCCAAAATAGGATGTAATGAGTCTTTTGGTCCAAAAATAAAATATAAGACCTAGTCTTATTTTCGAGGGAACATAATATGTCTAGTTTAATGAAGAGAAGGACTAGCGGTGACATGATAGCAGTGTTCTATCGTAATACTTCAGGGATTGCCACAAAGAAGAAGGGAGTCAAGCTATTCTCCAAAGCACCTGAAGGCAGGGCAAGAAGCAACGGATGGAAACTAATCAAGGAGAGAAGCAATGTAGAACTAAGGAAATTTCCTGACAGTTAGAACAATTAATCAGTGGAACAACCTGCTACTAGAAGTTGTGAATGTTCCAACACTGGAAGTTTTTAAGAAGACACTGGACAACCATTTGTCTGAAATAATATAAGGTTTCTTGCCTAAGCAGGAGTTGGACTAGAAGACCTCCACGGTCCCTTCCAACTCTATTATTCTATTCTGTTCTGTTCTGTTCTGTTCTGTTCTGTTCTATTCTATTCATTATCCCATTGCATTATTCCCCATTAGGGCTGCTCAGCCTGCTGTGTGTCTCTAAATCTTTCAGAGATTTAGTAATGTCCTAGTTATCTATTCTATTCTATTCTGTTCTGTTCTGTTCTGTTCTGTTCTGTTCTGTTCTATTCTATTCACAATCCTGAAGAAGGACAGGCAGACCTGGCAGCATCAATTTTGATAGTTGAAAATATTTTTCTTAATGAGAGTTATAAATCAAATTTAGGCCAAGGTCTCATTTTCCCAAAATATACATTTATGTAATAGGAATTTTAAATACTGGGTTTGTTCTAACAGTTTTATGAAGGCAACATTCATTACAGTAATGTAATTAAAATAACGTAGTTCACGTAGTAAGAATTCATTAAACGTGTATTGTTTTATGTGACTGGAACTACAAGTTTTTAGTGATGAACTTGGTCATTTTCAGAACTATCAAAATTTTTGTAAATAAAATTTATTTAGTAAAAGAGATGGAATATTTGAGATCAAAACTGGGAAAGGGAGAAAGAAAAAGATATCAGATTTCTAAAAAATATCTTGGAGTACAAAGTTAGGGTTTAACCAACCCCAGCAAAGACGTGGCAACTTTCTGTAGGATCATTCTTCTTCACCACACGGATGGAGCAACTTTGACGGTGAAACATGGCAATGCATTTCTTCTTATCATAGTTGATAGGTCTGAAAACGCTAAATAATTAAGACAGATATTCAGGCCATGTTGCAAAAAGGATATCAAAATTACCAGTACATTAAAGAAATCGTCTAAGACTCCAAGGAACTAGCAAGATAGACCAACTGTTGATACTGAACACTTATGGTGCCATGGATATTCCATATATTACTCTAGACTGGAGTTGCACATCCCCTAAAGTAGCTGAAGCACAATTTGAGGGTTCTTTTGGATTCATGGCTATTGCAGGAACAGTAGGTGGGCTCTAGGGCTAGGAGAGCCTTTGGTCAACTTAACAGTCCCACCAATTATGCCTTTTTCTGGCTCAAGTGGGCTGAAGATAGTGACTCTCTCCCTCTTCCTAGCTATGCTACTGCAATTTGTTGCCCACTTCATGATTACTGGGTCCCATTCCCTGATCAGTTGCTTGCTGAGCAGTATTACTTTATTTAGCAGATTAACACTGGGTTTTCAGTATCATATTCTGCAAGTTGAATTTATGTAGACTACATAGTTGGGCAGAGGATGCTTTAGGTCACGGGTGTCAAACTCGATCACGTCATGTGACATATCATGACGTATCGTGATGCTTTTTGTCTTTGCAGAATCAGAGTGGGCGTGGCCTGCACATGATGAATCCAGCCCACGGGCCGCCAGTTTGACACCCATGCTTTAGGTGCTCAGTCTGAAGACTATCAGAGGAATTGGCTCTTCAAGAACGACATTCGGTCCGGGAATGGATGGGGAGGAACAGGCTTCAACTGAACCCGGACAAGACTGAATGGCTGTACGTACCGTCAAGCCAGGATACTCAGAACATCCCATCCCTTAACATCGGAGACAAGTTACTACCCCCTGTTGATAGGGCCCGCAACCTGGGTGTCCTCCTTGACTCGCAGCTCTCCCTGGAAGATCACATAGGAGCTGTGACCAAGGGGGCCTTCTCCCGGGTTCGACTAGTTCGCCAATTACGGCCTTATCTGGACCTGGATGCCTTACGTACAGTCACCCATGCTCTTGTGACCTCTCGCCTAGACTATTGTAACGCTCTCTACATGGGGCTGCCCTTGAGATCCACTCGGAAGCTTCAACTGGTGCAAAGTGCAGCGGCACGGACACTCTTGGGAGCCTCCCGATACTCCCATATCACACCTCTCCTCCGTGCGCTGCACTGGCTTCCAGTTGCCTTCCGTGTGAAGTTCAAGGTGCTAACAATGACATACAAAGCCCTACATGGCATGGGTCCGGACTACCTACGGGAGCACCTTCTGCCAATGTCAGCACCCCACCGTCCTGTGCGCTCCCACAGAGAGGGCCTCCTCAGGGTGCCACCGCTCAAGGAATGTCGGCTGGTGGCCCCCAGGGGGAGGGCATTCTCAGTGGGTGCGCCAGCCCTCTGGAACAGCTTACCAACCGAAATCCGGATGGCCCCCGACCTCCGCACCTTCCGGCGCGAATTAAAAACTTACCTGTTCCAGCAGTCCGGCCTGGCCTGATAGCTCTAATTGGGGTCCCAGTTTGTATTTTACTATTGTTTTTTTCACTATTGTTCATTCTGTATGCCTACCTTATTCTGTACACCGCCCCGAGTCCCTCGGGAGAAGGGCGGTTTATAAAAACAAATAAATAAAATAAATAAATAAATAAAATAAATTCTCCTTCCAGGACAGCATGGCCCTGGAATTAGATGTGTCCTTTAGATAAATGGCAAAGACAGTTCTCTTTCAGATGGCTTTTGGGTAAGAGGCAGCAATGCATAAACAATATTTAATAGTTTATCATATTTTCACATATGCTTATTGTAAACAATTTAGAGTTAATAGGTTCCTGCAAACCTGTATAGAACTGGTCACTACATACAATAAGAGAATAATAAAACTGTTTAAATAATTGCTTTGAGAAAAGAATTAGTGTAAAACGTCTTGTAAAATTATTTAGTTTTATCTATTTGTTAAATTTATTTGCTACCTATAGCAATAGCTCATACTTTACGAGTAATAAAATGCAGGTTTAATAAAAGTTCATTTATGTTAATAAAATCTAAGGTTGATTAGATCTTTATGGCGGGATAACATAATGATCTAAGCAATGTTAAATATTAACTTAAATTAACTTTTATTAAACCTGAATTTCATTATTCATAAAGTTTGAGCTAACGAGATAGGTGGCAAATAAATGTAACAAATAAATAAAAATAAATAATTTTGCAAGCATAAATAAATGAGTTTCCAGGAATTCAGGACACAGGTCTAGAGTCAACACCCCAAAATATGATTTAAATAGATCAATAGTTGCAGACACTTGAGACTCAAACAGGAAGATTTGGAGGATCTTTAGAACAAGAAGGTCAAGGGGCAATATTCTCACCATTATTTTTAAAAACCAGCAAACTCTTCACAGCCAACTATGAACTGCCCCTATACCTTCCACATACAATATATACATGAAGGGAACTGCTTCATGTATTTGACAAAGTAAATTCTAACCTACAAGCATCTTGACTAGATGCCATGCCTGCATAAGTTTTTGTGCCAGCCAGGATTTCACATTACTAGGATCTGGTAACCATTCTCATGGAAATATATATCTAGATACATAGATCTAGATATATAGATATACAGAGTATATATCTATGCATAAAGAGTTGAAAGGGCCACACAAAGAAAGCTGATGTCTTTTGCATGAGGTGAATGGACATTCCAAATATAATAACTCTGGAACAGATTTATAGTCATCTAGGTATTTAAAAACAACAATTCAGCAAATCTGAGAAATTTTAAGGCTTGAACTTACAGGCTGCAGCATATTAATTCTTTTGGTTTACATTCACATCTTTGGCAATTGTTTGTTTTCCAAACAGCAGGAACACGGTACCATTTTCCATTCTGAAAGCAACCTGCAAGATGCAGAACACAAACAATGTAGAACTAATTCTGAATTTCTGGATATGATCCCAGCTCCTTTTCAGTGAATTTGGGCAGATAACTTTGCATAAAGTGGCCAAGCCTTCTTCATGTTCTCTTATCACATACGCAATTTGCTTCTAGAGTTTCCTCTATCACAAACTTTATAAGTGCCCTGAGGAATTCTGGAAGCTCCAAACAGAATTTCCTACCACATGTTCAGTTCACTCACATTGATTATAGATGTGACTGTCCAAGTAATGTTATTGGTCAGAGCTTTGATTTAACACCAAATAGTTTCAATAATAGAGTTTATTTATATATTTGCATGCTAGCCATTCCATTAATGGCTCAGAAAAGCTATTATCTGTTAACTCAAACTGTGCTCAGTAAAATGACAGATAACTTTAAATAGTGGGTAGATACACAGAATAACAGAGTTAGAAGGGACCTTGGAGGTTTTCTAGTCTAACCCTTTGCTCAAAATGGCTGTCCAATTTCTTTTTAAAAACCTCCAGTGATGGAGCACCCAAAACTTCTGAAGGCGTTGCAAGAACTTCCTCAATCCTTACATTGGGTTGCAAGGGTTTCCCCAATTCTTGCTGAGGAAAAATCAAGAAATTATTATTATTCCATTTTCTCAAAAATCTGTTATTTTTAAGTCAATTCCCCAGGAAGTATTTTTAAGATAAGATTAAAGTTTAACCAAGATATCACTTAATTGTGTATTTGGGTGTTCTTTCTAATGAAGTCACACAGACAGAATATTGGTAGCACAGGGTTGAAATGCAGGGCAGGACCACTCAGAATTAATTTTTACTGGACATTTAGAATCACTGGACCCCATTTTTCCCAACTACAGGATTAACATCAGCTTGGGGGAGGTAGTTTAGACAGAGGAAGCCCTGTGAAACAGGGAGATTTTATGAAAAGAATCAGTAGGCAACCTCGGCTTTTTTATGACTCATGGACTTCAACTCCCAGAACTCCTGAGTCAGCTATGCTGACAAAACAAGCATTAATCTCAAGAGAATTCATTCAAATTTCTCTTCTTCCCACTATCATAGGAACCAGTGATCACTGTCTTGTAAAGCAGGGGTCCCCACCCCCCGGTCCGTGGACCGGCACTGGGTTCTGGCATGCCAGAAACTGGGCCACGCAAACAAGCAAAGCCTCATCCACGGAATGCAGGCAGCATGCGAAACCATGCCCCCTCCAGTACACAGAAAAGCCTCCCTCCACGGAAGTGGTCTCTGGTGCCCCAAAGATTGGGGGCTGCTGTTGTAAACTGCATATGTGATTCCTCATTAGTTTTTAATGTTTGAAATACATTAAAGGTTGCCCTCCGGGTGAGATTTAAGGTGCTGGTACTTACCTTTAAAGCCCTACATGGCTTAGGCCCGGGATACTTGCAGGACCATCTGCTACCGGGAACGAATTCCCATCGCCCAGTACGCTCACACAGAGAAGGCCTCCTCAGGGTACCGTCGGCTAGACAATGTCGGCTGGCGAACCCCAGGGGAAGGGCCTTCTCTGTGGGAGCGCCAGTCCTATGGAATCAGCTCCCCCCTGAGCTTTGGATGACCCAAGATCTCCGGTCCTTTCGCCGCGGCCTCAAAACACTCCTTTTCCACCTGGCTGACCTGGACTGACAGGCATTTTAATTATGTTTACAATTTTTAATTTATTTTTAATTTTTAATTTTAATTTATTGCACAGATGACTTTAATTTTAATTTTATCTTAATTTCTGTTATATGTTATTGTTGTTAGCCGCCCTGAGTCCTTCGGGAGATAGGGCGGGATATAGGTCCCATTAATAAAAAAAAAATATTCAACCGGTTTTTTAAAGTCTATTTCACCTTCCCTGTTTATTTTTATTGCATCCAATGTCCATGTATTTTGGGCCACCAAGGTCAGTGCCTAGCTATAATTTAATTTATTAGTTTATTTTTTAAAATGAAAAGTCTTGAATGCCTGATAATTTTAAATAATGAAACTTTCAGGTAATATATACTGTAGCTCTCTTTTAATCCTGCTTCATCTTCCATATCTTTATTCCTGCATAGGGCATTTTTGCTATGAAAAGGAAGAAAAAGCCAAGAGCTCAAACACCTCGCAGGTTTTCAAATGGA
Source organism: Vipera berus (assembly GCF_964194415.1). Lineage (NCBI taxonomy): Eukaryota > Metazoa > Chordata > Lepidosauria > Squamata > Viperidae > Vipera > Vipera berus. The sequence goes on from NC_138206.1 coordinate 99,678,464, forward strand.
TGACTATTTTAGGAAGAACCAAGAAAAGATATCTTCCAGAGAGCTCCTGTAGTTGTGATCATTCCACAACTCCACTGTAGTTGTGATCATTCAGGAAGAATCATTAAGGATTCGTTTATCTTACTCCTGCGATAGATAGATAGATAGATAGATAGATAGATAGATAGATAGATAGATAGATAGATAGATAGATAGATAGATAGATAGATAGATAGATAGATAGATAGATAGACAGATGATAGATAGATAGACATTTATTGCTATTTTTTACTGTAGGCACAATGGCACACATTAAAAATGAAATTTAATTGCCAGCTCTCAAAGTAAAACACATACATTGCACATACCTAAAACATACTATATACAACATATGTATAGATCCACACCCCTACATATACATAATAATAAAATATTAAATACTGTCCACCTTGAATATATAACGGAAGAAGGAAGCTTGAGAGTTCAAAAGGTTAATGCTGTATGGAAGGAAACTATGGCTGAATCTGGATGTTCTACTACGGATACCATTAAGCCTCCTCCCAGTAGGTAACAAGGAAAACAGGTTGTGAAGAGGATGTGTCGTGTCCCAGACAATCTTGCAGACCCTGCTCAAGCAACGCTTCTGTGCTATGTCCTGGATGGGAGGGAGGGAACTGCCAATGATCTTTTCAGCCATCCTCACCACTCTCTGCACCGCCTTCCTGTCTGAAGCAGTGATGCTTCCAAACCAGACTGTGATGCTGTATGACAGGATGCTATCGATCATCCCCCTGTAGAAAGTGGTCAGGACAGGGGAAGGAAGATGTGCTTTTCTCATGCGATACAGAAAATGCAGGTGCTGCTGTGCCCGCTTCACCAGTGTATCGCTGTTGAGTAAGCTAATGTATTAAATTTGTATGTTATATTTTATTATTTGTACTGTGACTAGTTATGTGGGCATCAAGAATATAGCTTACTTTTCACCAGGGATAGGTTAGGTTAAACAAATCATTTTAATGAAAGCAACATTATATACACTGCAAAAGAGCTGCAGTGAAATTGTGTGATACTTTCAAACTGAAATCTGACTTTGATTTCCCTCTGTGGATGCTGCTTTATTTTGCAGTTTGAGAAAACCAGTTGGAGGATCCGAATAACTATGATTATCACTATTTCAATTTTTTTCCTTTCCTTTTGAACACAAAACAAAATTCTTACCCTTTCTACTGGCTGGTTTCACAGAACATTGAGCATCACATAAGTTTCTCAAAAGGGCAAGGATCAGAAGAAAAACCAGAATATGCCTCTGTAAAATTTTAAAAAAAGTAGGAAAGCAATAGAAGTTAAATTTAGTGAGTAATTATGATGGATGTTAACAGAGGCACAACCTGTTAACCCAGTAGTTGCATTTGAACATTAGGCATTGCACAATTCTTGCAAGAAAATGCAAATAAATTGAGAAACCCTGGCCACAATCCTTCCCTTAGGACACGGGTTGGCAACCTGCGGCTCCGGGGCCGCATGCGGCTCTTTAAGCCATCTCATGCGGCTCCCAGGCCTCCTCTGCCATTCTGCAAAAAAGTCCTATTGAGAGAATGGGGTGGCGGAGGTTTGGAGAGCTGATGCCTTTCGGGGCCAAAAGAAATGCAAACGAAGGCAGCAGCTCTCCAAACGGGGCAACGGCGGTTTGGAGAGCTGCGCGGGCAGCTCTCCAAACCTCCTCTGCCCCGTTTCCAAGGCTGCCGGCTTCGTCCATGTTTGAGGAAGCCAGCAGATCTCCAAACGGCCGGCGGCGGTTTGGAGAGTTGTGCGCGCAGCTCTCCAAACCTCCTCCGCCCCGTTTCCAAGGCTGCCGGCTTCGTCCATGTTTGAGGAAGCCAGCAAATCTCCAAACGGCCGGCGGCAGTTTGGAGAGTTGCGCGCACAGCTCTCCAAACCTCCTCCTCCCCTTTTGCAGGGCTGCTGGCTTCCTCAAACATGGATGAAGCCGGCAGATCTCCAAATGGGCGGCGGAGCTCCAACCTCCAGCGCCCCGTTTGGAGAGCTGCTCCCTTCCGCGTTTCTTTCAAATGTGGACTAAGGCAGCAACTCTCCAAACAGGGCAACGGCGGTTTGGAGAGCTGCGCGCGCAGCTCTCCAAACCGCCACCGTCCCGTTTGCAGAGCTTCCGCCTTCGTCCATGTTTTCGGGCTAGCTAGCAGAAGAGAAGCCGGGCCCTTCCTCCTTGGGAGCCATGAGCAGGTGTGGGAAGTGGTGCAAGCGCGGCCTTGTGAAATTTGCCCGCACCCTCTTCAAACTCGTCACGCGCAGGCTTAGCAAAGGTAAAGGCGAGGAGTAAAGGTGACGTGGGAATGGCAGGCAGCAGAGGGAGGGAGGGAGGGAAAGGAGTGAGAAGACCAGCCGATGCCATTCGCCAATCGTTGGGTTTAGGGAGCGGAAGGGTTCCTGGTTCCCTTCGGAGAGGGCGTTTGCTGCGCTTGTGGCGTTTTGCAGGCCAAGAAAGGTGTGCTGTTTGTTGGGTCACTTCTGGGCGATCACGGGGGCCCTGGACGATGTGGGGTTTTGCAGCAAAGCCTGGTAGGAAAAGGCTTCATCGGGACATGCTTTCCTGCTTAGGGGGCTTCCGAAGCTACGAATCGCCCTTTCCAGTTTGCAGCAGTAGTGGCAGCAGCTGGAAGGCGGCGTGAAAACCTGTCCGCGAACCTCTTGTTTCCTGGGCGGAAGAGTTGGAGCCTGTTGTTTTGCGCATGCGTGTGCATGCGTGTGCATGCGTACCCTTCTTTGCGGCTCCGAGTTTTTTCTTTTCTGAGGGAACCGGTTCCGAGTGGCTCTTTCACTGTTTTGGGTTGCCGGCCCTTGCCTTAGGATTTGGTTCCTCCAGCCCTAGGTGCACATGAGCCTGACCTCAGGACCACTGTTCTTTCCTTCTGCATCTCCTCAGGGGCTACCATAGAAGAACACAGGCATTCTCTCTTTCCTTCCTTAGCAATTCTATCTATGGAACTGAACAGCAAGGAAAGATGGGGGTGGCTTCCTCAGAGAAAGCTGCTAAGTACTGGGTGCAAGGCCTAACCCAGGGGTAGGCAACCTTGGCTCTTTTATGACTCGTGGACTTCAACTCCCAGAATTCTTAAGCCAGCATGGCTCAGCATGGAAACCTCTCCCTTTCCCCTCAGTATGGCTAGCTCAGGAATTCTGGGAGTTGAGGTCCACGAGTCATAAAAGAGCCAAGGTTGCCTACACCTGGCCTAACCGCTTCCAGTCCCTGTTTCTTTCCAGTCTTAATTTTGGTCCAGCACCCAGAACTCCCCACCCTGCCATCTTTTCCTCCTTACCAACATTGACTCTGTCTGGATCCTCCTGCCTTCCCATCTCTAGAACTCCTCATGGGTTCTCTCTCCTTCTACTGGGACCAAGTCCAGCTCCAGGTTTACTCTATTTCCCATCCTTCGGAACTGTTCGTGAACACCCTACAAAACCTCAAATATTTAAAGCAATTTTCAGAAAAGGGGGACAATTTCAATTAGTTTAATTTTGAACATGATTGTTTTATGTTATTGCCTTATCTCTATTTAATTTTTGGAGATGTCCCGGGAATCAGACCAGCTGTCAGCCTGAAAAGGGTTTATGAAGCTAAAAAAATATAGGCCTGAATATCATAAACAAATCTTTTGAGTTACTTCCAACTAAGTATTCTCCAATCAAGCTATTCATGAGATAGGAGAAGAAACAAAAGAATCCTATAGACACTTACCATAATGGAATCATCTACCTTTCATAGGTTGCTCTAAGAACCTGCAGACACTATTCTGCAAATTTATAGGTGGATGCAAATGTATGCACTATGTATGTACTACCTTGTGAGCAGTTTGACAACTGACAGATTTGCTAATTTATCCTAGTCACTGCTCAGGAGAGGCTTTTGACATAATTTCTGGAACTAAATGCTTGGCCAACTGATCATGAGAACTAAACACTGGTGTTCCTTTACAAAGTCTAGATTACTGCAGCAGTCATTCTACTTTGAGCCAAATGTGGGGGTCTGTATTCCGGCAATCCATCAAAGCATTATGTACAAAAGGACATACATGACAATGTGTTTTGTTCCACTGACCTGTGACAAGGTAAAACAGGTCATGTGGAATGAATGCCAAATGATCCCAGGCAGGCCCTTCATTGTTTCATGTGCAATTCATTTTTTTGGGAAATAGTCACCACAATAAAGTGTTTTGTTTCTAGATCACTGGTTCCAAAGCTCGTCAATTAAAAGCAGACTGGATTCAGTGGTGGTTGCCTGGAAAATCACCCGCCTATCCTGTTTGGTGAACTCCCCAAGTCCTTCTGGTAAACCAGCCTGTGTAAACCAGGGGTTTTTTTTGCTCCAACTCCCTACATTCTGATTATTGTTAGCCAAGTCTGCAGATAATTTCTCACCAAATATCAGGGAACCACTTAAAACCATAACTCATCACAGATTTTTTTTAAAAAAACACTAACCTAGCAGATCTTCAAAACAAAATTCAACCTAACCATCTCTTCTTGATTAGGATCAAATGTGACTCAAACAATGCAAAATTATTTTGTTTCTCACATCAATATTGGATATCCAGAGTTTCATTAAGCTAGATATAATTTTGGAAAGCTTATTGACATAGTGAACATGATGTTCAAAGTAAAAAAAAAACAGCATGGCAGCTACCTTTCTATGCAGTGGGATTCTCCTGCAAGCTGCTATAAGGTGTAGTGTTGGAGTGCTTATGCTCGTGTTGGATGAGTTTAATCATCCTGTCCTCAGGGATATGTTAATTGCTCAGGAATGCATGGCCTCCATCATAATCATGGGCTTGTCCCAAGCAATCTTGAGCCCAACAAATACCTGCCATAATTTAAAACCTCTAAATAAAACTGATCCTTGGCTCCATTTGTTGAGAAAGGAATAGTTTATTAGAGATCAAGTGTATTGCAGTAGTGCAAAGCCAGAACTAAAAATCACCCACCAAAATCCCTAAATTCTACTTTTCCCTCCCTTAACTGTCTCTCATTGCCCACCCCAGTCTAACCAATCAGGTTCAGACAAGATGTTTTCCTAATGGTCCATCCAAGCGTAGTCCGGGAAATGCTCCTCTCCTTCCATCTGGATGACCTTGAGCCAGCATCTGGAGGAAATACGTTTACTTTCATTTCCCGAAACATCCCCCCACATTCATTCCCCATCCCTACAGTTTATGGCAGTCTGTCAATGCATAGCAGTGAAGCACAAGCTAGCATAAGGTGGCAATTGATAAGACTGACACATACTGGATATTACTTTTGTCTGAGAGTAGTTGAAGAGCAATGAAGGGCATTCCTCTTAGTTATTTTGCTCTGCCAGATTGCTCCCTGGTTCAGATGAGTTTGAGTGCCATACAGAGCCTCCAAGGAAAAAACAGAAGGACCATCTCAAGTGTCTTATGGATCTGAATATTTTCCAGGAGGTATTTAGGGGTTTCTTAGATATCTTATAGGCAGTTTCAATGAATGCCTGATTTAACTGTTGGCAACAGGAGGCGACTGAAGCATTTGATAAGATTACTTCTGGTCTTTCTGTTTTGGTTGATTGTGGGTGACTACCTGATTAGTGAGGAATCTAGGACATTACCTGATTAGTGAGGAGTCTAGGACAATTGATGGACAAATTCCTGAAATTATGAACTGCCAGCAAATGAGATGAAGCAGCAATGAACAATCTGCTTTTGTATTATTGTTGCTCTGGAAAACTAATGTGTGTTTAGTTTCTTTAATTTAATTTAATTTTGCATTTTGAGCATAACCTTATACGAATGGAATGTTAAAGTTTTCCTTTAGTAATAAACTTGCTGTAAATAACTGCAAGATAACAACTTTCTCAGGCTGAATAACAAAAGGCTTTCTTTTTCAATTGTGCACGTTAAGAAGTTTAAACTTAGCTGAAATTTTATCTTTTCACAATAAATTCTATGGGACTCGTGATTTCTTTTCCCATGCTAACATTTTACTTGTTATGCTTTTAATACAATGCTCTTTTCAATTCTTATGCTTACATATTATTGAATGTCTAATGTCCAATCAACTTTTACTTTGAAGTACCTTTGTTGTGCAAACTATAAAAAGGAATAAAACTCTATGTTCCAAACTCACTCTCTCTCTTGTAAAACCAGAATCCTTTTTATCTTGAAAAGCTCCAGATAAATCATAAATTAAATGTTCTTCTTCTCAATATTTAATTGAGGTCCAACATACCAAGGCACGAACCTAGAGGTACATTTGGCCATCAAAAAACCTCTCCCTTTTAAAGATCTTATAGTTCCTATTCAGAGTAGAGTTGGGTGATGGGATGGAGCTGAGCAGTTTACTGGCTGAATGCCTTTCCTGACGCTTATGTGGAGTTGGCAGATATTTTTTTCTTCACACACTAGGATAGAAACATCTGCTGCTACCTAGGACTGAACTCTCAAATTTCTGAGTGGGGGGTGAGTGTCTTCACCACTAGGCCATGCCGCTCATTTGGCCATCAAAAGCCACTATAAATTCTCCTAGAAATAAAACTGAAAAAAGCTGAAACATTTATCTTAAGCATCTCAAAATTTCCATAAATTAGCTTCATTTATCTAAATTTATCATTTTGCTTTAGGCACAGAACTGCAATTAAATTTGCAGCTAAAGCCCAACTGCAGCGCTGTTATGTGGAACTTAGCCAAGGATGTATTATAACATAGCTATTCTATTACACACAATGGTGTACTTTCATGATCTCTAAATAAGTAGCATAACATTTTAGGAATTACAGAAACAAGTGCTAATATTGAGAAGCTTTAGCTGAATTTGAAAACCAATATGCAATATGGAATTTTTTTAAGTTTGATTTATAAATCAAATCATTGGTGAAGGATGACTCAGAACCTGAAAGAGTCAAAGATTAATAGATGCAAATAAATGCAGTGTAATTAGAATGCAACATTGGATTTTCAAAGGAAGAATATTAAATTTATTCCAAATATTATAGAGAAAATCAGTATGTTTTATTGCTGGTGTGCATGTATGAAAATCAGTATGTTTTATTGCTCCAATTTTGATTGCTAAAATGGATAATTCTTTCTAAAAACTGCTGGAAGTGTAATAAACTGGTGGGATCACTTTTTCACACAGTATTAAGTGGCAATATTATAAATCAGTTTTGGAAAATGATTCATATTTGAATGCAACAAATTTTAAAAGCTGAATTTATATATTTTTAATACCACCAGAGGTTGAAAGGGAAATTCCAAACAGCATCACACCAGACACACCTAAAACAAGATATAAAAAGATGTAAGTAGAGATCATTATATAAATCCAGTTTGTCTGAATACTAGAGCACCAGCTGCATCTGCCCATACTATATCATAGACTGCATCCTGCCCTTCGGCTGGCCTTGTCTGGCCTTCAGGAGGTCAATAATTAGTTTTAACTTTTAATATGTATCAATTACTACGGGCATAGTTGTTTAATCACTTTTTAATTTTTGTATCCTGTTTTTTTTATTGAAAAGTTTTAAAATACATTTTATCTTTAACAATCCCCCCCTCCCCCTCCCCTACCTATCCCTCCCTCCCCCTCCCCCCCCTTTCCCCCCTCCCCCCCACTTCCCAGAGCTAAGTACAGGGTATAAAAAACAAAGAACAATCATAAGCATCCATATGCTACCAACAATAAATTCTTAAATCTATCACTCTCTAGCTCATATAAGATAACTACAAGCAATACTAATATTTCATATAGAAAAAAAAGAAAATAGAAAGGAAGACTTATTCAAATGCTAAATGAAAAGTATCCTGTTTTTTATTATGTATTGCCCTGTTCACCGCCCTGAGTCCTTCGGGAGAAGGGCGGTATACAAATTAAATTATTAAATTAAATTAAATTAAATTGGAAGTTAGAATATAAAATGTATATAAGTGCATGCAGAGGGCGGGATAAGAAGCCAAGTCTGGTCCTGCTCTGCTCAGTCGCCATGTGTGCCTTCAGCTGGTTATAGAAAGCTGCTTATAAACCTAAAAGAAGATATAAAAAAGATATTGAGACTCTAGAAGAGTGCAGAGAAGAGCAACAAAGATGAGGCTACATACAAAGAATGGTTGGAGGAACCATCTAGTTTAATGAAAAGAAGGACTGGAGTGACATGATAGCAGTGTTCCAATATCTAAGGGGTTGTCACAAAGAAGAGGGATTCAACCTATTCTCCAAAGCACCTGAAGGCAGAAAACGAAGCAATGGGTGGAAAGAAATTGAGAAATTCAACCTAGAACTAAGGAGAAATTTCCTATACTGTACAGTGAAAACAATTAAGCAGTGTAACAGCTTGCCCTCAGAAGATGTGGGTGCTCCATTATTGGAAACCTTTAAGAAGAGACTGGACAGCCATTTGTTGGAAATGGAATAGGATCTTCTGCTCGAGCAGGGGGTTGGACTAGAAGACCTCCAAAGTCCCTTCCAACTCTGTTATTCTACGTATCTACCCACTATTTAAAGTTATCTGTCTTTTTATTGAGCAGTGTAACAGATAATAGCTTTTCCGAGCCATTAATGGAATGGGCAGCTGATCAGGGATGAGAATGGAAAGCAGGCTGGGCGATTCTACCTTCGGTTTGGGTCTTTTGGATCTCCCCTGATCCCAAGAGGGAATATTGTGCTGCCGAACCATGACGCTATCACTCAGCTCAAAGGAATATAGGAATTGAGAGGGGAAGAATGCTAAGAACAATTTAGGAATTGCTCGCCCCTATTAATCCCCCCCTATTCTTGAAAGATAAGAAAACGCGGCTATTCCGTTCTTATTACCTGCCGCCAGCCAACCTCCAGCTGGGGCTTGGTGGCCTTCCGGGTTCTTCGCTTCCTCCGTTGTCCTTCCGCCAGTCCTGACGTTTTCACGCACCGCTCCGGCGGACTGGCGGAAGCCTCTGGCACGCCACATCCGGTTCCAGCCGAAAGATCTTTTCGGTGCGTCGGGGAAAGGGAAGGAGGGGGGGGGGGAAACCGCTTCAGGGAGCTGCGAGGCTCAGATCACGTGAGTGGCGTCAGCTGACGGACGCCATTGCCGCGGCTTTTGAGACGGTAGCTGGTCAGAGTCGGGATGTCTTCTGCCACCTCGTCCTCCTCCGCCTCTGATGACACGGAGGCTTCCTCCGGAGCCGGAGCGACCAAGGCGGCGGCGGCGGCGGCAGCGCTGCTGCTTTGGGAGCGCGCCTGGTCGCTCGAAGAGATCCGCTCCAGGAGCCAGTCCTGGTCCCTGGCGGCCGACGCGGGGGTGAGGACAGGCGGCGGCGGTGGCGGGGTGGAGCCCGTGAACCTAGGCCAGGGGTAGGCAACCTCGGCTCTTTTATGACTCATGGACTTCAACTCCCAGAATTCCTGAGCCAGCCAAGCTGGCTCAGGAATTCTGGGAGTTGAAGTCCATGAGTCATAAAAGAGCCGAGGTTGCCTACCCCTGACCTAGGCAGAGCCGTCTGCTTTCAGGGCCGTGGAAGGAGCCGGTTCTTCCCTTCGGGAGCCGTCAGTTGGGCTGCCTGTCGCTCCCTATGATGGTTGTCAGTGGCAACGTAGCCATGAAACGCAACTCCTCCTCCTCCTCCTCCTCTCACCAGTTTGTAAGACGCGGCTTGACAGATACATTGAGCTCTTTAGCCTGTGTTGAGTCTTAATCAGTGGAGTGTTTCCCCCCCCCCCAAGGACAAAATCAGATGTGTGTTTGAATTAATAATCAGAATAATGATCAGAATAGAACTGGAAGGGACCTTGGAGGTCTTCCAGTCCAGCCCCCTGCTCAAGCAACAGACCCTGGTATCATTTCAGACAGGTGGCTGTCCTGTCTTTTAATTATTAACCATTTGTGGAATTCTGCAGTTGAAAAGGGTCACATAGGATTGATTTTTTTTAAAAAAAATACTCTGTTTCTCTTCCAAGTATTGCATCAACCGGAAATGAATAGGGAAAATGGCTACAGAGTATTGTGCTTAATTGTGAAAGTATAATCATACCTCCAAAAATAAGAGTTTTGGTGATAAAGAGTTGTCTTTCACTTATGCAAGGGGGAAAAAACACCCTGAAATGGTTTGTTGGAAATTTGTGATCATAGATATAATTATGAAAACTTACATTTATTATTCATCATACACAGTTGGTAACTGTATAATTTTACAGTAATATTCTGCAGTACCTCTTTTCCGTTTGAAAACACCCATAGCCTTTCCCACCTTTGGTAATAAATCAAAGAAACACAATATATATTTTTCTGAAAAAGTATTTTTTGCATCTGTTGCAAGTTTTATATTAACTCACCAGGGTTTTCTCTTAAAACGGCAGGAATTTTACAGAGAGGCCCCTTTATTAGTCATTGATTCACCTCTTCATTTTATGTTATAACTTTCTGGAAATGCTTCCAAAGGTTTCTTAAATTAAAAAAAAAGGTTTGATGCTCCATATCTTTTCAAACTTAACATGGCAGTGCTTTTACAGCCCCACCCGGCCTCCATCTCTCTCTCTCTCTCTCTCTCTCTCTCTCTCTTTCTCCCTCCATCCACAGTGTGATTTAAATTCTGTACAAACATATTTTTGGCAGCTTTTGCAGTTCCTGCAAGAATTCTCCCAACAAACAATCTCCAGGACCCATGAAATAAAGAAGCAGATGGACAGACTAATTCATGAAACTAAAAGTATAGATTGCCGCCTACATAATGTCTTCAATGGTTTCCTCATGCTTTCAAATATGCAGTTCATTGAAAACGTATGTTGCTTTTATATATATTATGTTATAAATAGACAAAGATTAATGTGAGTTTTCAGCTCTGATAAAAGGTGATCTGAAAGAAGTTGCAGTTTAACATGTTATTTGTTTATTTAAAATATTTATTGTACAATGCATCTTTAATTATTGCTAAACTTTTTATACAATTTAAAATACCTGCATATCAAAATAATAGAAAACCTGAAGTTTTAAACAAACCAGTTTATGATTAGTGGAGCATTTTTTTTTAATTGAAAAGTTTTACAATACATTTTTGAATACAAAAAGCCCCCCTCCTCCCCCTCCCCTCTCCCCAACCCCTCCCTCCCCTCCCCCCTCCCCGACTTCCCAGAGCTGAATACAGGGTATGAAAATACAAATTAGTGGAGCATTATTGTTGTGAGAAGTCAAATACCAGAGTGGATGTTTTCAGTCAGCACATTGGAACTCTATCCATCTGCCTCCTAAGGTCATTCCCACACACCATTACTCATGACTGACCATCTGAATGGCCCCTTGTTCTAAGAAAGGGTGTAACTATCACGCTAGATCAGACATGTCAAACACAAGGCCTGGGGGCCGGATTTGGCCCGCAAAGTGGTTTCATGTGGCCCACGAAGCCATCCTGGAAACAGTGAGGGAACAGCCCCCACTGCCATGGGCCTGGCCCAGAGACCCTCCTCCTGCCAGAGACCCTCAGATCTGTCCCACTCCTGCCCAGGCCCCCATAGGCACCCTTGATGCAAATGATGTAGACCTGGCCATGCCCACCCAGTAGACCATACGCACTCTAGCCACGCCCACCCAGTAGGCCACGCCCACCCTGGCCATACCCACCCGGCCCCTTGAGGGCAACCGCAATGCTGATGCGGCCCTCAATGAAATTGAGTTTGACACCCCTGCGCTAGATGAACTTATGAAAGGACTTCCTGACCAATTCTAACACCTGCACACTAACCATGAAAGTAGTGCAACCCGTCCCATTCATGCGTATGCATTCCAATCAAATGAGCACGTTCTAGTAATTGGGTGTGAAGTTAAGCATAGTAGTGCAAAAACACATATCATCAATATTACCTCTAGCACTCCACTTGTTTTTCTGTTGAAAATGATACATTAACCCATGTTAAATTCAATTTCCTGACAGGAATCTTTTATTTTTTAAAAAAAATACAAACTTATCTTCTTGACTTCCAAGTAGTAGCATGTTGAATGACAAAAGTATTTATTTATTAGGTTTATTTCCCACCTTTATTTTGCACAACTCAAGGCAGTATACATAATGCTCCTCCTATTTTCCCCATCACAACAACCTGTGAAGGAAGTTGGGCTGAGAGACAGGGTGATTGGTCCAAAATAATCTGTCAGCTTCCCTGCTTGAGAGAAGACTAGAACTCAAGTCACTCGGTTTCTAGTCTAGCACCTAAACTACTAACCAATCTGGCTCTGTTAAAAAATAAATAAATAGCTGATTTTCTTCTTTCTGGGCTGAATGGTCTCCTGCTGACCAGAGTATCACCTCCGTGCTTCATGTGTTTATCCACAAATGCAAAGAGCCTCAGAGTCAGGGCACCTTGTTTGACCCTACTGGTAAGGGATTACAGCCCAGCAAAATTGTTGGCTATGCATAAATACATGGCCATGGCAGCGGGATTGAGGGATTTTGAGGAGTCACAGTAGAAATGACAGATGAATCCCACTCAAACTCAGATGTACATAAACTAACAAGGAGTTTGTCAACGTGAACTTCACTTGGTTGCTCAGGATCTTATAGTAAGAGCCAGGAATATTACATACATCTCATCCAATGCATGTCTTAAGCTAGGGACTGATAAAAAGTTTGACTTGCTCCACTATCCATTACTGGTTTCAAGTATGATCAAGGTGACTTGGTGTTTTAAGAAAAGTGTTTACCTCACATCATTAGTTCTATCTGGTTGGTGAACAGGCTATAACCAGTAATTTGGAGAGTGAAATAAAGGAGTAGTGGCAGGTTGGACCTCCTAAAGGTCTGGCCAGACCTGGGCTAGATTTCCTCAAAATTGAAGGATGTCACTTTCCTCCTATTTCTCTGGCAAATGAATAATATGTGTAATAGATATTAAATATTTATTAAAATTATTTATTTATAAACACTTGAAGATGAAGTTATGAATTTGTATCCAAATATTTGTTTAAATTATTTTGCTTATATTTATAGAGAGTTTATGATGATGAAATGGATGAACTCATATCCAAAACTGAAGGAGGAGACAAATTAGAACAGGCAAGTTTAATATAGAGAAATAATGTCCCATTGGGTAAAATCCTATCTGTATACAATGCTGTAAGGGAACGATGGAAAGGATACAAACAAGCAGAAGCATGCTCTTCAATCAGAATGTTGCCATTCATTGTTGTGAATGTAACCAATATTTATATATAATGTAAATATAAATAGTATAAATATAAATTATATTTTATAAAATAAATATAAAAATATGATATAAAAACCAGTTGGCCTGAGGTCTAAATTGGGGAGTTCCACACTGGAGGTGGCTGCTGGGTTGATGGTAGATGACCCCCCCCCCCTTGTTCTCTATACCTGCCCATCTTTCTTTTTTGATAATCATATAGTTATATTTCTTGTGTTCTCTTTCATTGTTTATTTTATTGTTCTGTATCTTCTCTTCACACTCTTTTCATTTCTTCATTTTTATTGTTGCAAGCTGCCTAGAGTAGCCCTATGGTGAGATAGGCGGCAAATAAATTTAACGAATAATATCAGATATCCATATCTGCCTATTTCATGTCCTTGGGAAGGACTTGATAGGTGGACAAAATTGGCAAATCCAATCTGGCTGACTGTGACGCACTATTTGACAGACAGGTTCAGTCATATATCCCCAAGGGAGTGGAGTATGTGCTGAGTCATGCACAGAGTGAGATTACCATATTTTTCGGACCATAAGACGCACTTTTCCCCTCCCAAAAGTGGGTGGAAAAACGAGGTGCGTCTTATGGTCTGAAGGTAAGTGAAAACACTTGTCTCCCGTTCAGTCAATGCAGTCCATCAGCTCCATTGGAGAGACGTGATTGAATGAAGACATGGAATTCTCCGCCCCGCCCCTGTGATAGGTCGGCAGGGGAGGAAATACGGACGTACCTGTTCTGTACCAGCCTGCTACCGGCCTTGCAGAAAGGCAACCCCTGTACAAACGGCAGAGGCTGGAGAGCGTCTGAGGCTGGAAGGCGTCTGCCAAGATTTATTACACAAACAACAGAACAAGAAACAAAACACCGGAACTGTGATCCTCAAACGGAGCGGTTGCTTTCAGCAACCAGCCCTTCCCCAAACACTCCCTTTATTAGAGTTCAGGGCGTGGCCTCCCTGTGCCTCCTTCCGAGGAGTCCCACAGCCTTTCTCTGCTTGTTCCTGCTTGACTGCCTCCTGCGTCGGGCGTCCTTGAACAGGGCCAGCTGTGGGTCATCATCATCCGCACTGTCGGGCTCGCGCAGCTGAGAAGAGGGCCCTGGCTGGGGGCTCTGCGAAGCCTCCAAGCCATCATCAGCAAGTTCGTCTTCAACACCCTCCTCCTCCCCCTCGTCTGAGTCATCCGAGACATCCGAGCCGGCTGCCAGACCCACAGGCTGGCCCTGAATCACAACAGTACCTGCCATGCCTTCTGACTGCCTCCCCCTCCCTGCGCGCGCACATTTTCTTTCTTTTACGTCGCTGCTAAAGAAATAGTTTTTGCTAAACTAAACCTCATAGGCAACTTGCCCCAGCAAAGCCGTGAGGAGTTGTCCCTGCAGGTTTCTCTGCGAAGTTTATTGGAAGTGATTTCCCATTTGCAAGATAATACTGCTGATTGTTTGAAATTGCTCTTAGAAAACCTATTCAGGGAAAAGAAACTACCTTTCTTTCTTTCTTTCTTTCTTTCTTTCTTTCTTTCTTTCTTTCTTTCTTTCTTCTTCCTCCCTCCCTCCCTCCCTTTCTTTCTTCCTTCCTTCTCTTCCTTCCTTCTCTTTCTTCCTTCCTTCTCCCTTCCTTCCTTCCTTCCTTCCTTCCTTCCTTCCTTCCTTCCTTCCTTCTTTCTTCCTTCTCTCTCTCCCTCTTCCTTGCTCCCTCCCTCCTTCCTTCTTTCTTTCTTTTCTTCTTTCTTTCTTTCCTCCTTCCTTCCTTCTTTCTCTCTTTCTTTCTTTCTTCTTTCTTTCTTTCTTTCTTTCTTTCTTTCTTTCTTTCTTTCTTTCTTTCTTCTTTTTCTTTCCTTTCTTTCTCGTATCTCTCTCTTTCTTCCTTCCTCCCACCTCCCTCCTTCCTTCCTTCCTTCTCTCTCTCTCTCTCCCCTCCTTCCTTCCTAGTATACTGGTACTATTTGGTTCAGAATATTTTTTTTTTTCCTGCTCTAAAAACTGGGTGCGTCTTATGGTCAGGTGCGTCTTATGGGTCCGAAAAATAC